>NC_081409.1:799996730-800303918 GCF_030272615.1 Cryptomeria japonica
CTGTACAAGGTTAGCATAACTATGATCTACTTTTATCCTTATTACATAGCCTCCTATCCAATGCTTTCCAAAGTTATCCCGTCAGCCCCCAAATTTGCAAGTTTGACTGCTACCACATTACCTTCTCTATAGATATGATTGATGGAATATTTTCTAATTTACCTCAAAAAATCTATAGCTCTTCCAAGGGCTACATTCAATTTTCAATTCGGTGTGGAGCCCTTTCTTAGCGCATTCACTGTTAAAGCAGATTCTCCTTCAACCTCTAGCTTTCCTATTTGGATATCCTTACAAAAAATTAATAACCTCAATTAAAGCAGAGATTTTTGCAATATTATTTGTCTCTACTCCATTGGGTCTTGCTAGTCGAGCAACTCTAGTACCATCCCACATGTGTATGCTGCACCCAATGTCGGCTATCCTTTGGTTACCTCTTGAGGCCCCATCGAATTTCAATTTGAACTAGCCTACCTTGGGGGAGCCCATTTACATTCAACTCTTTTTTGTTGCTTGATATCTTTACTATCTCCTATAAATGGGGGAATCTTCAACCCTGACCATTTGAACCTAATCTTTTAATCTTGGTATGGCAACTTTAGTTGTTCCTTTTGACTTGCCAAAATTCTACTATTCATTACCTCTAATATGGCTGCTTGTAATGCCCGCCAAAATACCCTAGAGAAATAAAGCTAACTAACAAAAAATAGAGATTTTTTTTTTAAATATCATCTAATGCTATGTACAGAATCATCTACTCATGTGCATTAACCATCCATTAACATGATCTACACATAACAACATGAACATTAAGCATAGTCACATGAAACCGATACACAAGCGAAAATAAACACAATATCACATCTATCTTCTCTAGGGCATCTCAACATCATTACTTACACTAATAAAATTAATATTAACATCATAATCACTATCACAATTTAATGCATTATAACTCTTCCCTTAATTGTTCTTTCCATGCAACATATGTAAAGTTACTTTTTAATCCTTCCATCATGAATGCATACATTAACAATGCAACACTAATTAATTTTTCCTTAGATTTATTTTAAGAACACCAAATCCAAATGTTCCTACTAACATCATTAACTCATTCCAAGATGATCTTAACCATAATTCTAATCCTTTCTTTATTATCTTAACATCCACATAATGCTAAGTACACAACAATTAATCCAATACTACATTCTCATTGATGAGACGAACTCAAGATACATTATGACACATCATATGATCTCTTACAAATGACACAAACCATATCCCTAAGAATCATCTACAAATACATATCCATTATCCAATTACATCAAGTAGCATAGCTCTCAAGAACATATTACAAATACATTAATCTCATGATATCCACAATAACATATGTCATATGATAAATTACATCTATCTGCTACAATATCCATCCATAAGTTGAAAGTACATGAATCCACATCTGGACACATGAAGCATCCAATGAAGAACATCCCAATGGAAGAAGGCATCAAACCACCCTACCATGTAGAACCAAAGGAACCGCCCCCCGTGCTAGGAGGTGACACAAGGTCCCACACACACTCTAGACCTAGGCTGACCCCTGACTACCAAAGAGACTCAACAATACCAAAATCGCAACAAGAAACAACTCGAGCATAAGCCAACACAACACTTGGCGAATCATAAATGATAGAAACTCCTAGAGACGTACCAACAATCAAGGCAAAGATCATGAATCAAGGACCAATGACACATGTAGGAGTGAAGTGTCATCACATGCTATCCTCGCATAGAAGGGAAACCACCCTGGTAGACATGTCTATGCATGATATCCTCACAAAGAAGGGCATCATCCTGATAGACATGTGGAGCCATCTCAACCTATGAGAGAACAAGGGAGATTGACTTGCCATCACAATGGCCTTCCCAAGCTTATCCTAAACCATCCTCCCTAGGACTAAGTCTTGGGGCTCACATCCATTATTATCTTGATTAGATGAATCCTAAATACCCAACCCATCTAATTAATTATTAATTTTATCACTTATTTAAATCAAGAAAAACATTCAATGTGCCTCAGTGGTCTAGACTCTAAGCATCCTTACTAGGAACCTCCTAGTAGCCTATCTCTCACGACCCCGATCATCACATGAAATCCCACTTCCCCTAACCATGTTCAAAGACCTCAAGGGAGCATAACAACAAATCACAAGGATGCTCATATAAAACAACAATAAAGAATCCATATGACAAGACCAATCAACAATCAGCAATGCAATCCAATTGCCAAGATGCCAAGATGCCAACAATGCCAATATATAATCAAGAACCTCAAAATGATCAATATATCATACAACCATAGTAGAGCATAAAATAATGTAAATTAACCATATATATAAATATACCCTCAACAACGAAGCTTACCAGCTCACTGGAGCAAATCATGAACATACCTCAACTATTGGTATTATGGATGACTTCGTCATGTGTTGCATTGGTTTTGTCATTGATGTCAACACTTATCTTTTTGGAGGTCTACATTGTTGATTTGGCACTTTAGTTATATTGGTTTGTTGTTGAATCGACACATTGTGGTCTCGATAAGGGTATTGGCTTATGCATAGTCACCGATATATGTTTCACCGACAACTTATATGTTTCACCGGCAACTCAGGAAGTTGATGATGACTTGTTATCATATGGATATCATTTGGTTATGTTGAAGACATGGATTGGATGTTTACACTTGGTGTTTTGCTTATTGGTCTGATCGGGTTCACATATTTGCCTTAACCGACAGATAGGTCTAGGTTATGGACCAGTACAAGATATCATGTTCCAGATCAGCACGACACGTTTTGGAAATGATTTATTGATTGGATAATGTGTAAATGTATTAAGGCCAACATATTGTATTGCATCAAGACTTATTTTATAAATGTAATATCTTTAGGGAACCGACCTAATCATGAGGTCTTAGGTTTTGTATAAATAATTGTAAGATCTTATTGAAGATCATTGTGAGTGTGTGCGAATATAGAATATCATTGTGAAGAGCGAAAATAAGCAGATCCTTGTGCGAATCACGCAAGTATTATCTGAAGGTTGAAGGAAAGGTTATGAAGGTGTTTGGCACTCATGGTCAGAGCTTAAACCGGTACTGAATCCAACATTGAAGATGCTATATTGAAGCACTACATTGTTATTAGATTTCACCATCCAACTGTGTAGTCAATGTGACTCCTATTTTATGATTGAGCAGTGAGCTCTAGGTGGTTGGCCTTTCTGCATGTGCAGACCCCATTATAGTATTCACTTACTATCTACAGTAGTATCATTTGATTGTGGGTGAGGTTTCCCACCATGGTTTTTCCCCTTACAGGGTTTGCACATCAAAATCTTTGTGTCATGTGTTGTGGATGTTGTTTCTCTTTCTATTTCATGCATTAAGTTATACTGGTAATAATATAACTGTTAATCTATTTTACGAATAGTGAGTTTTAAGTTGGAATAATTTGTTTTGGGTTATAATTTATTGACAACTGATTCACCCCCCCACCTCTCAGTTGTCCTTCCCGATTCCTAACATCAAAATCAAGGTATCTCAACTTGCTGGAGCAACAAACAACCTCCACGACAAGGCTAAATCAACTTGTCAGAGCCATAATACAATAAAATAATCAATTTGAGCATATACAACACTGAAAAACTCAAAAAACATCCTCACAAGCCTCTGGTACAAAAACATAACTGATAAAATCGGCCTAGAATTCCAAAACCATCAAAAACACATAAACAAGGTGGAATCACACATCTATGAAATAGAATAGCACTTCTGCCAAATAGTTTAGCACTTACACGAAACAATGTAGCGCCTTTGTTAAATTAAACAGTGCTTTTATTAATTGTTTTAGCGCATATACCAGATACACAACGCTTTTGTTTGATGAAATAACGCTTATACGAATACTAATAGCGCATATAACAGAAGAAAAAACACTTATATGGTTTTAGCGCTTTTACAAAATTTCTCAGATGAAAAAATAGGAAATGTGACAAGACAAATAAAATCATCGAGACTATACACGATTCCAGAAATACAATCAATAGGGATGTCTAGATGAATAAGAACCAAAGGAATAGTCTAAATTCAAAGAGGAGAGCAACTTAAGGAGTAAAATGAAGTTCTCAGAAGAGAGCTTCCGACAAAGTCAAGAAAATAAACAACTCTCAGAGAATAATTTAAATCCTCTTAATAGCGAACGTGGATCTAAATCAAGGCAATAAAATACAAGCTCACTCTCGCCACAAAGCAATCTAGAAACCAAAGGAAATGCACAAACGTACAAAACAGAGTCAGAACTACACTCAAAAAACCCGAATCCATAAATAATATCCCAAAAACTATACAATATAATATTATATTAATATTTTTCAATAGTTTTATCCCAAACTCCCGAATACAATATTTTAGAATACACTGTGCAAATAGTCCTTTCCAAAAAATAAAATTACAGAGGCAAGGACCAACCAACCTGGATAATAGAAGTAGTGGCAAAATCAAGTTGATAAAGCGCAATCCACAATCCAACTCCAAGCAAGCCAAGCAAAAATCCAATTCCAAATCTTAACGAAGAAATCAAAATGCAGAAGAAACTCCAGAAATGCTAACCCGACAAAATGCACAGGCGACCGAATAAATAAAAATTGCATTCAAACTATAGCCAAAATCCAACCAATCAAATATTCCAAAATACTATATAATCTACCTACCATGGTCACATATGACATTTTATTTTTCCGGTGCTTTTTAGCCAAAATTCATAAAGGGTAGGTAAACTATATAATATTTATTTACCCACACGAAGTAACAAGAGATATTGTATAATAATATAAAATCAAATGAATAAACAAACTAAAGTCCATCAAGGACAATTAATAAATAAAAAGCCTTGGCAGAGGGTAGCAAATCGGCTGCAAAATCTCATTCCTTTTATATCATTGATTATGCATTTATGACCCGTCGTAAACGACGATGGAGGAATTACTATTTTAGTTTGTAAGCGAAGTATTATCAAATAAGCTGATTAATGAGAGTTTCTATGTCATTTGCATTGTAGTGTCTGGAGATAACAATTTTGTGCAGGTTCAATGGAGGCAAATTTTACTCTGAGAACCGAGAAGAAATTGGTTCATTTTCTGGGGACTGTGTCGGATAAAAGAATGCAGGGACTCTTCAAATACAAAGAAGAGAAACTGTGGAGTGCAGCGCGTCTAATGTTGGGGGAGGATTTGTCGCACATTCACTTCCGGTACATGACGAATATGCAGGTTTATTCCTTGATTATGGCCTGGGCATGCAAATTTGAACTAGAGGTGGAGAAAATAAAGGTCACAATGACAAAGTTGATTTGAATCCATAAATAATTTCCCCAAAACTATACAATATAATATTATATTAATCTTTTGTACAACCTGAGTTGGCTTGGTGGTGGAGAACTTGTGCTCTTAAAATAGAGGTCACAAGTTCAAATCCCACAAAGGGGTTAGGGTATGTACACCTTATCGGCTTCGGCCCATTACTTATAAAAAAAAATATTATATTAATATTTTTCAATAGTTTTATCCCAAACTCCCGAATACAATATTTTAGAATACACTGCGCAAACAGTCCTTTCTGAAAAATAAAATTACAGAGGCAAGGACCAACCAACCTAGATAATAGAAGTAGTGGCAAAATCAAGTTGATGAAGCGCAATCCACAATCCAACTCCAAGCAAGCCAAGCAAAAATCCAATTCCAAATCTTAACCAAGAAATCAAAATTCAGAAGAAACTCCAGAAATGATAACCCGACAAAATGCACAAGCGACCGAATAAATAAAAATTGCATTCAAACTATAGCCAAAATCCAGCCAATCAAATATTCCAAAATACTATATAATCTACCTACCATGGCCACATATGACATTTTATTTTTCCGGGGCTTTTTAACCAATAATCATAAAGGGTAGGTAAACTATATAATATTTATTTACCCACACAAAGTAACAAAAGATATTGTATAATAATATAAAATCAAATGAATAAATAAACTAAAGTCCACCAAGGACAATTAATAAATAAAAAGCCTTGGCAGAGGGCAGCAAATCTGATACGAAATCTCATTCCTTTTATATCATTGATTATGCATTTATGACCCGTCGTAAACGACGGCGGAGGAATTACTATTTTGGTTTATGAGCGAAGTATTATCAAATAAGCTGATTAATGAGAGTTTCTATGTCATTTGCATTGTAGTGTCTGGAGATAACAGTTTTGTGCAGGTTCAATGGAGGCAAATTTTACTCTAAGAACCGAGAAGAAATTGGTTTCTTTTATGGGGACGGTGTCAGATAAAAGAATACAGGGACTCTTCAAATACAAAGAAGAGAAACTGTGGAGTGCAGCGCGTCTAATGTTGGGGGAGGATTTGTCGCACATTCACTTCTGGTACATGACGAATATGGAGGTTTACTCCTTGATTATGGTCTGGGCATGCAAATTTGAACCAAAGGTGGAGAAAATAAAGCTCACGATGACAAAGTTGATTGATGGGGACTATCTCATCAACCTTGACTCCATTTTGGAGTGGGTTGTCCCTCAGATAGGAATCCGCATTCGGGAGGGAGAAGTTGAGGACGAGATATTACCTTTTGTTCGAGGGCCGAAAAACCAAATAAAGGAGCAATGTCATGAGCGAGCTTGCATAGGCTGGGAAGCCATGAAGCTCTGCATCAAACTAATCATAATAGATGAAGTGTTGAAAGCCCTCAAGGTGGTGGCACGTATGGAGGTTGGGAGAGAATTGTGAGACCGATTTGAGGAAGGGCGGGCGGTCCAATTTTTAGCAAGTCTAGAAGGAGACCCTAATTACGGGAGTTTGGACTGCATCCCGAAAATGAAGACTGAAGCAACAAAAGGAAAAGTACTGGAAGATATTGAGGATGAGGAGGAGAAGCAGATGAACTAGAGCAATACCGACTGAGCGGCAATGGGTCTATAAATTTGTTTTTCTTTACTTCTACTGCTGGTTTTTAAAAAAACTATATTTTATGGATGACTGTAATATTTTAGTGTAGACATGCACAGTACCGGTGTCTTATTTCCTTGTTTTTAGCTTTGAATGCTCCCCATAGTAGGTTAGGACTGTAGTTTTTGGGCCGATGTTTAAATCTGGTATGGCCTCGAATGATTGTCTCTCTTTTTTGGAATCAATATGTACCACAAAATTACCGATAATAAGCCTCTAACATAATATAAAGCCACAAATATAAATAAAATCATAATAAAATAAAAGCCTTAAATAAATATAAAGTCACAATTAAATATAAACCATAAATAACAAACAATCAATTAAACAATAAATTGATAAATCAAATAAATAAACAAATAAATAAATAATTGCAAACTATTAAATCCACAAGGCATAAATCAAATAATAATAAATCACCCAAAATTAACCAAACTATAATAATAAATTAAATTATCACAAATAAACTACATTAACTAAATAAATAACTAAATACTCACAATTGCCACAAAATGACCACAACTCAACATGCTAGCATGACAACTCACGCCAAGACAACTGACTGACAATGGATGACAACTAAGCCTAGAGTGTGTAGAGGGAACTCATGCCATCTCCATCAACTTTCCATTGGGATTAAGACACACTTAGACTTGTGAAACTAGGTGGAGTCGATGTCTAGTACCTGCAATCCAAGCAACCACCAATCCATGATACAACATGTACAATAATATATCATAAATACACAAGCAAGTGATAGAGAATCACAACACCATATCCTGCTCACAATGAGTGATATGACATTGTCCCTATCATGAAGACACTAGAAAATATTTACAATCACTTAGCATCAACTCAACCATCATGGTCATAAAATAGGGTTAGCTTAATCACAATATCACCAAAATCTAATGAGTAATATAATCCATCTATTTAACAAGTGCATATAGAGATCATTAAATATGAATATGTCATCATAATAATCAAGGATAGATATCATCATCCACATAAAATGTCTAGCATCAACATAAACATATAAAATATAGATAAAGTCATAATCATAAGTCAAAACATCATATAAGAGTCTAGATAAGTCCATCCATGCATAAATCAAAAGATAAGTCGAGGAGGGACACTACACTGCTTTTATCTTGTTAGTCAACTGCTCCCAACCCGTCTTTTTCTCTTTGAAGATCCTCCTATTATGCTCTTTCTAGATTTCCCATATTATAAGGGATGGGGTTGTGATCCATATTTTGCCATATGGGCTTTCTAAATGAATATTTGGCCATGATTGAAACACCTTCAGTATTTCATTAGGCAAAGTAGTTTTCCATCCTAATTTCTCACATAACCACAACCAACATCTATTTGAGAATTCACACCCAATCAACATGTGATCCACGGTTTCCTCTTCCTTTTCACACAAACAACATCTTGATGGACCCTCATACCCCATTTTTGTGAAGCATTTTGTTGTCAGGATTTTTTTTCTGTGAGACTGCACATGCAAATAGACCAACTTTGGGTAGGCAAAATTTATTCCAATACAAAATGCAAAAGGAGCATAGACTTTGGATTTTGTTGTTTTTTGCTGAGAAAGCTATACCCATCCTTTGAGTTGTATTTCCCAAACTTGGCTGTTGTCCATACTAATTTGTCATCCTTATCTCAGACGAATATCTTTCTTTCCTCTAGGGTTCTCTTTATCTCTACTACACCAGCATTGGGAATGTTGAGACCATCCATTGATTTCCATTTCCAACCTAATGTTGGATCCCCACTTGGAACTTCTATATAATCTTTTATATATTTGCCCCAATGGTCTTCCAACATTTCTATTATCTACAGGCTATTGATAACTGAATCAAGAGTCAAATAAAACACCCCATGAGTCCTTCCAGAACATGGCTTTATCCCTCGATCCTATATTCTAGGGTAAACATCCAGTTATAGTACTTTTGCATTCTAATAGGAAATTCCAAACCCAAAAGTATTTAGGGGGGATATTGTTCTAAAAATACTAATAGGATTTACCCCATCTAGATATTTGTGCCTTAAGATTTTAACCCATTTCAGGTTTGGGTCTTATACATTTTCCACACGGGATTTTCCCCCAAGGCCTTACTTTGTTCTTTGATATCTTTAAATCCTAGGCCCCCTTCATCTAATGGTTTACATAATTTATCCTAGACTATCATCTCCATATTTTTCTTCTCCCTTGCCCCTTGCGAAAAGAACGATCTAAGCTTCCTTTCAACCTTGTCTTTTACCCCTGAAGGAAGATGTAAATAGGATAATTGATATATGGGGATGGCTGATAAAATGGATTTTATCATTGTGGCTTTACCAGCCAAAGAGAGTCATCTTCCTCTGCAGGACTCCACACTCTTCTCTAGCTTGGTTAACACATTGTCCCATAACTTAGTGGTGTTACGTCCCTTATCTAGTGGGATCTACCCAAATATTTGCAGGGAAGTTGCCCCCTCTTGAACCTTAAAATATTTTTTATTTCCTCTTCCACTCTCGGGTTAGTGTTAAAGAAGAAGATACCAGACTTTTCTTGAATGATAATTTGCCCTGAGGATTTTGTATACAAGTCTAAAATCTTATTCATCTGCCTAGCCTCTTGTAAATCTCCTATACCAAAAATTATTGCGTCATCTACAAATTGTTGATGGGTGATAGGATCTAGTTCACTAGTGATCTTCACCCTTTCAATAAACCATCATCTCTGCCTCTTGTGAAGGATCTCCCTAATGCTTCCACCATAATAATAAATAGGAAGGGGGAGATTGGATCTCCTTTCTTAAGGCCTCTTGAGATATTAAAGAAACCTTCGGGAGTTCCATTTACTAACACTAGAATTCTAGGGGTTGAAAAGCATTCAAAAATTAGATTAGTCTATTGTTTCGAGAACCCAAAAGCTTCCAGACATTTGCATAGAAAGCGCTAGTCAACTTTGTCATAGGTTTTTTTAATATCTAATTTGAGCAACATGCTAGGTTCTTGATTGAGTTGAATAGAGTGAATTGCTTCTTGAGCAATGATAACCCCATCAAAAATAGACCTGCTAGGAACAAACCCTATTTGCTCATCTGCAATTAGTTGGGTAGTATGGTTCTCAACCGATTTGCCATGACTTTGGCAAGGATTTTATAAATGGTATTGCATAATGAGATGAGTTTATAGTACTCTAAGCCTTTTGCCTTCGCTTTTTTGGGGATGAGAGTGATAAAGGTGTTATTTATTTTTCTTAGCAATCTACCTGAAATCCTAATGCTCTCAATGACCTCTACAACCTCATCCTCAATAAACGACCAACATTTCTGAAAAAAAAGAGAGCAGGAAAGCCATCTGGTCCAATAGCCTTATCCGGGTGCAATTGCTTGATGGTCTCTTCAACTTATTCCTTTAAAAAATTTCTTACCAACATCCGATTTTGTTCTTTAGTAATAAGTTTCTGAATGTTTCCTAATATGGTTCTTTATGCCAACAAGTCATAGCCCTCTTCATTGTTATCGATATCCTCAAAATAGTTTACAACTTCTTCTGCAATCCTTGAGGGGTCTTCTGTGATATCTCAATTGCTCATTCTTAATTTTGAAATTCTATTGATATTCCTTCTTTGTTTCGTGTTGTTGTGAAAAAACTTGGTTTTTTGTCCCCCTTAGCCAACCATACTTCTCGTGATTTCTGTCACCAATATATTTCTTCTTTGGCGAGGATATTTTCAAATTATGTCAGTAGTTCTTTCTCCCTTATATATCTCGCTTGGTCCATTCCTGTTGCAATAACTTCGTTATTTAAAGTTTCCAAATCTTTTTCCAATTTGCCTTTGGTTTCAAAAATGTTGTCAAATTGTTCCTTATTCCAATTAAGGAGATTTCTTTTAATTGATTTGAGTTTCAAAATGAAGAAAAAGGCTTTGGATCTTAAGAACTAATCTTCCTTCCACCATTGTTCGATTATCTTCATAAGACTTTCCTCTTTAAACCACATCTTCTCAAATTTAAATGGGCACTTCCTAGATTTTTGCTCTTCTCCAATATCTAGTAAGACTGGGAAGTGGTCAGATCCCAACAATGGAAGAATTTCAGCTCTGAGAATGTGAGCAAAATTCACTCTCCCCACTTTAAAGAATAACCTATCTAATTTCTCCACAATATGACTAAATCCCTCCCTTCTATTATTCCATGTGTAGGTGCCACTTTATGATTTTATCTCCTGTAATTCATTTTTATTTACCCAGTTTCTAAATTCGATGGTAGTCTGGGATTCCCTATTGATCCCTCCTCATCTCTCCAAATGGCTTAAGATAGCATTAAAATCACTTCCTATAAAGAGATCCCGATCTCTAAAATCTTTAAACAGTTTTTTAAGATCTCTCCAGACATCCCTTTTTTCTTGGATTAACTTGGGGCCATAGATATTAATTAATATAAAATTTAGAGTACTCTTCAAGATTTTGATGTAACAACACATCCAGTATTTGCTACTGCTCATAATTTCACACACAACTAGGCTGGGGTCCCAGATTATACCTAATCCTCCAGAGGCCCCTTCTGTTGGAACCCCATCCATCTTCCAAACTCCTATTTTTTGTCCAAAAATAGCTACATGCTCCTTATTTAAATTAATCTCCTGCAACAGTATGATCTCAACATTTTGAGAAAAGATACAATGTTTAACAATACATTGTTTGTTAGGGGTATTCATGCCCCCAACATTCCACGTGATGACCTTCATTGCCCCTTGGAAAGGTCCTTCCCCTTCCTTGCATTTAGTAGTTTAGTGATTTTTGTTTGATCAACAACATCCCTGGCCAATTGCCTAATTTCATTGAGTGATTTCCTACCCCTCCTTTTAGTTACTTTTGCACAATCTGGGGTCATTTTTCCTGCTATATCCTGGGATAATCCCAAACTCATATTCTCTCCCACATGTATAACACCAGGGTAGTCTGTAATCTCAACCTCCTCATTTTTTAGATTTCATAAGTTCAATAATTTTGGTTATCAATTTTCATTTTTCTTCTAAAGCCTCGTCATTGTCCTCTTCTTCCACGAGATCGAGACCCATGAAGCTATTAATTGCTTCAATGTCCGAATGTTCAGTTTCTTTTATTTCAGGGATGGAAATGTCACTGTCCCAGATTGGTGATTTTAGCTGCTCATGGAGAATATCCCATGCCTCCGGTCTAGGATCTAAGTTCCCGACGTTCTGTGGACAATTTATAATGGAATCAGAGGGTGAAAACGTCACGTTTTGTAGGACTGGTTCCTCCGAAATAATCTCCCCTTCTTCTACAATAGCTAACTGACTTTCAACATCCCTCTTGAATGTATTGGCTTTGTTTAATAAATCCACCAATGATTCGTTAATCTTTGGGATATCTATATTGTCTTGGAAAGGGGCCTCCTCCTGAAGCTCCCTCATCCCACATCCACTTTCAGTATTAGGCCCATTATGACTATCAGTCTTATCATTTTTCTCCAAAATCTCACTCCGAGAATTGTACTTTGAGATATTGTTGTTAAGCCTATTACTCCTCCTATCATGCTTCTCCAAGGCCTTAGGGGTTCACAACTTTTCCTAATATCCTCCCTTGTAGGCAATCTTCATTCCATGGAATCCCTTTTCCGAACAGAACAGACAAGATTTTCCTAATGGTTTTCTCTAGGCTCAATAATAAATCCCCCTCTTAGTTGATTGATTTTAATGCTAATTTTAGGTTCATAATTGGTTGTACTTGTTCTTGGTTCCCTTTGTTTATGCCTAGTTTTCAGGATTATATCCTTTTCATTTACCCATCCATTATAAAATTTAGGGTTAATTTGCTAGCTTCCTAAATCAAATTTCAAATCCAATGGTGTTAGGGATTTGATTTTATGATCTATATTAATGAGAAGCTTTATCTCTTTCGATTTGTCTGAATCGGTGATACCTTTGCACCTTGTGAAAGTACCTATAGAAGATCCAATATCTTCTACAATTGTAGGCAAGTGGTATTCAACTAGAAGCCTACCAATGTTTATCCATTTAGGAAAAGTTTTGGGTATAAATTTAAACGGATTAAAATTAGGGATCCATTCAAAGTAGTGAAAAAAAATCCATTTAAAAACCTAATGTTACCATTTAAGATTTCATCTTTTACCTCCTTATTTTTACATAAAATGAATAAAAGTTGATTGCCTAGGGTGGAGATACTTACCTGGGTGGGAAAATTCATTTCCCACCATCGAATGATACTTTGCATGGGTAGCCTATGCCCGCTCCAGATTGCTAGGACACCCAAATCAAAGCAGAGTTCCCATTGGGGATGAATTGTATCACCATTAAGTATCCAACTATTGCCTTCCCTTATCTGAGGAATTTGGAAGCTACTACCTTATCAAATGCCTATCAGGATTGCCCTTGAGGTTGGGTATCGCAAAGGGAGTGAAGGGGTTGCTTTTGGTATTTGCAGATTCCTCCAATTCCTCGAGATGTAGCCATTTTGATAAGTTATTTGGCGCCAAACCTCCCTAGAGTGCTTGGGCTCCCATCTTTTCAACCATTGCCTTTTTGAGCAGGGAGGCTTGCGATTATTGGGTGAAGCCCTATCTTCTGTTTCGACAGAGTAGAAACCCTCATTGTTCTAATTTGAATTTGATTGGCTCCTGTGGCAAATGCTGAGGTTCTAGATGTAATGGGGATCACCAAGATCCCTTTGCTCTGCCCCTACTTATTCCAAAAGGGTTTTTGACTTTTGCTATTTTTGTCTCCACTCATTTGGGCTCTTTACAATCTTTTTGTTCTTCTTCCCACAATGGTTTGCCATCCTTGCTCATTCTGCATGGGCGGAAGATGTCTATCTTCCCTAAGAATTTTTTTGTTATTCACATTTTCGCATTATTTGGCAGGTCCAATATTGATGATTTTTATTTTTTACTCATTAGTCCTTCCTATTTAATTTAATTTCATTGACACTCACAAGTACGTCAAATTAAATACCTTTAGCTTTTATTAGCATATATTTTAACATTTATATGTGAGTGTAATATGCCTCTCAATGTAATTATATATTAACTTATTTAATGTCTTCCATGTTGCAGTGCGACTCTAGCTTATATATATTAATATTATATATAAATACGTCAAGAGATATCTTTCTCGATGCACCTCTTTTTTAATCAATTTTACACCCTAAAGTCAAATAAATATCTAAAAATGATATCTTTCAACGTATATATATATATATATATATATATATATAAACTAGTTAAACTTAAGTTCAAAAAATTGAATTCTATGTAATCCTTGATTAAATTAGTAGAAAAATAGAATTCAATGAATGCAATAAACGTAATAGTATTCTACTTTGTAAGAATTAATAAGAATAATGTCAAAGGAGGTTGATTTAATGACAAAGTTCATATTGTAGATAATTTTCAAAAGAATAAAAAAAATGAAAGAACAAGTAAAGCTAAAAAGAATAATAATAGTCATTAAACTTGTTAGCCAATAGGCTATTTAATGTGGGCATAGCCCATCGGTATTGTCTCACGCACGTCGAAAAGGAATCGCGCGCAACCGGTTTCTTTCAACTATAGGTATGTGAAACAATTTAATAATATGTTTCATCCAAATCTCATGCTGCAAAATATTGTCTTGGGTGTCGGTAAAGATACAAATAAGATTTGATTTGATATGGCAAAAGAAACGCCTGCCACTGTCGATTTTTTCGGTTGCTTTTTTATTTTATTTAAAATCGTTCTCGCGGTTTGTCTTTGCAAGGGTTTCAAATTATTACTCTGCCCATAGTAATATCTTCTCCGCTTTTATCCAATCTTGGTCTTTGGATCTGCTCCCAAACACATCAATGCCAATTGTTACGTGTCTTTTATCTGTTCATCGCTCTGTCATTTTTTAACCGTGTCTTTCCTTCACAAATGACAAACGCGAGCAGGTTTAGTTGTACTTCCTAGTATTTCTCTTGAAATCCATGAAGACACGTCATATGAGATGAGAGATTTAAGGGAAAACAATTCATACACCTATCTTTAACCAAAAGAACTCACCTCACTTATCAACGTAGTTTAGTTAATATTTGGTTTTAATTTTTTTATATTATAAAACATTATTTTAATATTGAAAATACTATCTTATGAAGATTTTTTTAAAGAAACCTTTTTTCACAAAATATTAAACTATTTTATTATATTTTAATTTATACAAATTCTATATTATAATTATATTTATTATTATGTATATCTTATAAAATTATATATTTAAATATGTTCATATAAAATATAATATCAAGATGACTTACTGTATGGAAGTTGTGTGTGTGTGTGTGTGTGTGTGTGTGTGTGTGTGTGTGTGTGTGTGTGTGTGTTTTTAATAAATTTGCATTTCTTTAATTTTAAATTCGAGTAAAGAACAATTTTAAATTCCAAAAAGAAAAGTTTGCATATTGAAAATTATAATATAGCTCATTTTCACTAAATTGATAAGATAGGAATTATGTTAATCGTAGCAAACTCTTCCTTTTTCTATTTTTCATTTCAGAGAAAAGTGAAATGATTTATAAAGAGTTTATAAGGATTTACTTTTGTTTATATAATTTTTTAAAGTTCCAAAGACACAAACCATCCCTTGCACGTTAAATACACTTTACAATGCATTTTTATCAAAGAGAACACTTTTTTTAGCTTCACTCTTTTCATGATATTTTAGGATAACTTCTATCACACTTGTATTTATTTTAATATTTTTTTGTATAAATTTTTGAACTTTTTAATCTTCATTTAACATAGTTATAAATTGTAATGTAAAATAAAATTTAAAGAATAATTAATTTTTTAAATAGTTTACATTGAATTATTGCATCTTTTAAAGAGGATTAATCAATTTTAATATGTGTACGCAATAAAATTTAAGTTTAATTTGAAAAAAAAAATCTTCTACTTTTTAATTTTGATTTGATTAATGTAGTTTTTAGGATTGAAAACATTTGAAGGGATGGAAAATATTTTATACAAATAAATTAGAGCAACTATCATTGTTGTTTTGATTTGGCTAATGCAGATTGTAATGTTAGATAAAATTTTAAAAATAAAAAAATAATTTTTAATACTTTATGATGCTCTGCAAAAGAGGTTAGAAAATATGTTCGATGACACAACACACACAAGAGCAAAACGTTAGTGTTAGCAACAAAAGATTATTCTAAACAACCATATCAAAAGAGATACTAAAAGCATGAGAGAATATTTAACTAGGAAAGTAAATATGATGAGGCATCTCCAAATGCCTCCTAACATGCTCTTAGCTCCTTCTCCTTTGTTCCTCTCCTTTCCAAATTCCAAACTAATGTAGCTCTCAACAACTTTTTGCACTATGGATGCTTATGGAGGTTTGAGATTGAAGTATTTGCTCTAAATGTGAATAAAAAGCTAATACTAGATGCTATGATGCTAAAATGATTTATTTTAAACCAAAGTGACAAGATATTAGTGATTTTTGCTAAATGCTCTCTAAAATTCTCTATAACTTAGATGCATACAAGTTTTCAGGATTTGGATTATGAAGAAATTGGCTCTATTTATAGGAAAAATGGAGCAATGGATGGTTGAGATTGAGTAATCTCAACAAGAGTCGGGATTGAATGATATTCAATCCATGTGAAAGCTTTCAACCCAATCCCAGGATGACAAGTGTCAATATGAGATAGGTTGAGAGGAAAGGGAATAAACATTAAATGCTTGACATGACCTGAGAGTTAACTTGGGAGTTAAGGTCAAGGTTAGGTTGAATGAATAAAATATTTATTCCAAGAATAAAGTTTTTATCCAAAGGATAAACTCTTGTGCAAAGGCAAAAGGGATAACCATGGTCAAAGCAATAAATGTTTGAGGAGACACATGAGTGCAAGTTGAAATAACCATAAATGGTTATGTAAGAGCCATCAATGGTCATGTAAGAGTCATTAGTGGTCTTGGAAGACTTTGGAGGTTAAATTGTTGAACACACAAAGCATTTAATGTTTTTCAAAGACTTTAAAGTCTTTGAGAAGTGACTTCAAGTTGCTTAGGATTGTGGCAATAATTAGGGGATGGATTAGGGTAATTAGGAAGGGGTTAGAAGAATCTAGAAGGGGTTTAGGCTTGCAAGTGGATTTGGTGGGTGAGGGAAAATAGGATTTTAATTAAAATAAAATTAATTTATTTCAATTTGTGTGTGCAAGTTGCATTTGTAGGAAAATGCAAGTGGGGGGGATAAATGATT
This sequence comes from Cryptomeria japonica, assembly GCF_030272615.1. Taxonomy (NCBI): domain Eukaryota; kingdom Viridiplantae; phylum Streptophyta; class Pinopsida; order Cupressales; family Cupressaceae; genus Cryptomeria; species Cryptomeria japonica. The sequence goes on from NC_081409.1 coordinate 800,014,071, forward strand.
TTAAATAAATGTTTTATTTAATTTATTTAAAAGAGGAAAAGGGGATTAAATGAAATATAATGATTTATTCATTTAATTGATTGTAAATTTGGTTTAATGAATTAATTAAAATAAATTGAATAATTTATTTAATTAATAGGAGAATGTTTGAAGATGAATTAATTAAATATTAATTTAATTAACTAATGGCTTAGTGGATTTTTAATCAAATAAATAAGGAATATTCATTTAATTAAATTGGACAGATTTATGTGACTACATTTGCCCCTCTTTGAGACGGCGCGGTTTATCGCATCGTTTCAAAGAAAGAAAAATAGGTGCAAAGAAATGCCCCATATAATGTTAATATAATGGGTGGTATGCCCCCTCGAGAGATGGGCTAAGAAATTTCAAAAAATTGGGCGATCTCTCGAAAAAGAATGAAAATTGGCAGGGTGATAAAAGAGAAAAATTTAGCAATACTGGTGCAAAATAGAAGAAATCGAGGATAAAATAGAGAAATGGGAGGCTTGGGAAGTTCACGGCGGTGAGCAGGGAAAAGTTAGGGGTACGACGAAGGGTTTATATGGGGAGAAAGGGGTGAAAATAGGATCATTTGAATTCGCGACCATAGTGAAACTAGAGCTCTGATAGTGACATTTTAGAGGAGCGAGCAACAGTCAGGATGCCGGTACCCAGTGCAAAGCACCGATTTGAGCGAGTCCGTCGATTCCGGCAGCCAGAGGACTACGGACCAGCGGTAGGCAAATTTGAAAATTTGAATTTTATGCATTTTTTATATGTTTTTTGCTGAGTCCAAGTTGAGTTAGGACAATAACGTTGAAACTATGTTTTGGCGCTATTGTCCAATGAATTAGCGTTTTTGTGCCGCAATGGTGCTATTGTGCTATTTTTTGAGCGTTTGTGATAATATGAGCGCTATTGTATGCATGTTTGAGCGTTATTGTGTGTTTAACGCTTTTGAGGGGTCAATTGAGCGCTTTTAATGTGAAGCAGCGCTATCGCATAGGCGTTGTAGCACATTTGCAATTTGAGCGCTTTTGTATGGTTGATTAAGCGCTTTTGTTAGCGTATTAGCGCTATTGTTTGCAAGATAGCACTTTTGTTTAGGAAAATAGATGCCCCAGTTTGTGTGAACAATAATCTCCCGATGTCAATGATGGATGGATAGGGATGTGAAGTGAGAGTTGTTTTGAACCATAGCAGCCTTGATGAGACTTAGGTCATTAGGATAAATGTATGTTGAAGTCTAGGTGTGCCATGATTGTTTACTTGTTGAGACCTGAAGATATTTGATCAAAGTATATGTTGATAGTCTAGGTTTAAACTTTTAGAAAGTTTGAAACAAAACAACTGATGATGATTGATTGATGCACGTGTGCAGAGGATCTACGCGTCTTACAGTTGCGCGAAAGACATCTGGCTACACAGGGGCTACGTGATCGACTGACAAAGGCTGAGATTGATTGCATTACAACGATTGGGCTGTATGATGTGATGCATATGCCTGTGATTCGGATGAATCACGGTTTGATTACAGCCTTGGCAGAGCGATGGCACAGTGAGACATGCACATTTCACTTAGCGTAGGGGGAGATGACTGTGACACTGGAGGATGTGTGGCACATCCTACATATTCCCATTCAGGGTGAGCTGGTCACATATGATAAATCATGGGGGACTCTAGCGATGCAGAGATTCTTTGAGGAGGACGTGTATATTGATGGCAGTTCGATAGCCTGGGAGGATATCATTGCGTTGTACAAGCCATTACCAATAGTTTTCTCTGGGATCGTGGGAGAGCTTCTGTGTCCGAATAAACGATCACATGGTCTGGTCGTTGGTTGGGGGCAGGTGATAGAGCAGATGATGACAGAGGGGACCCGATTTGCCTGTGGACCGTGCATGTTAGCGCACATGTATCAGGAGTTGCATGAGGTAGTATATCGCGAGAGAGGCTCCTTGGCAGTGGGAGTGACGTTGCTGCATATATGGGCATGAGAGCACCTACCAGTTACACGACCAGTGAGTCTTAGATTCTGGGCAGTTGACCAGCCCTATATGTTCATGTACAGGTGGCTTAGGTGGTCGAGTCCAGCGGAGAGGGAGAGGTGGTTTTCCACTGTGGATATCACAAGGACTGTTGATGCCAGGAGGAGTCAGATTAGGTGGCCGAGGTATGGAGCGAGAGATATCGATGGAGAGAGGGGAGGGAGCCACTAGAGAGGGAGCTACAGGTGAGGTACCTATGGATACAGGGGAGGGAGCGACATGGGGTGGTGATCTTTGGGATCATCTGATATTGTTTATGGTGAAAATGGATAACAATAATAACGATATTGAAAGGCTAAATGAATTCAACCACAAAACCCTAGCCTAAAAACAACAAAGATCCACCATAACATATGAAGATTACCTAAGACAATGCAAATCAAATGAAATCACAAAGATTATACCATCACATGTCCAATAGGGTTTGGATCTCCATTCTTCCTATCTCCATTGATCTTGTTTGATGTATTTGCTCTCAGATTTTATGTGCACAAGAGCTCAACAAAGAACGGAATGTGGTTGCAAGTAGGATCGCATATGTCAAGTAGTCAATTGATCGAGTAGTTAGGGTTTGATAATGAAGGAAGCATCTCCTTATATAGAAGACACTATATGAAATGGAGGGATAAGATTAAGAGGTGTAAAAGGAGGTCGGCTATGATTAGAGGGTAGGTAAAAGAAATAATAAAATAATGAAAGGGGTAGGTAGTGTATGAATTAAGAGATGAATGACATGTGTCATAGGTAGAAAAGGTTAATGACTTAATTAAGTAAATAAATATTTATTTAATTAATAGAAGGAGTGAGATCAATTAAATAAATAAAATATTTATTTAATTTAGGAAAAGGATAATTTAAATAAATAAATGTATTTATCTAAATGAAATAAATAAATATTTATTTAATTAATAGAAGAATTAAGCTTAGATAATTAAATAAATAAAATTTATTTATTTAGACTGGACAATTTTGGGTGTCTACATTTTGCCCCTCTTTGAGACAATGCGGCTTGTCGCGTTGTTTCAAAGAAGATAATATGAACTGATACAAAGTTGCCCCAAGATGGGAATGATATGCCCCCTCGAGAGATTGGATGAAAATGTATGAAAAGATTGCAGACAATCTTTCGATAAGAAAAAGAGGCTAGAATGGACTGACCAGATAAAGTGACAGAGTCGCAGGATAATGAAGACTGACTTGGGAAACGAGGGCTAGGGCAGTCTATAAGATAGACCACAAGGGAAATACATCCTCATTGTCATCTACACCTCCAAGAGATTAGAGTGCAGAGAGAGAAAAGAGCAACAGCAGTCAGCAGCGATGGCTTTGGTTCATAGATTTGATCGCGTTCGCCGATTCCAGAGGCCAGCAGAGGCAGGAGAGCCAGTAAGTACCACGAAACCTCCTTGTACTTTGATGCATTTATTGTTGTCATTAATGCATACTAGGTAATGTAATAAATGTGCATTTATGTTAGGAAAGCGCGTTTATGTCCAAAAATGTGAATTTTTGTCTTCTAGGTCAAATCGGCAGTTCTATGATGAACATACGTTGTCGATTGGATAAGCTGCTAAGAGGATACACTCAAGCAGGTCCTCTAGGGAAAACTAGGATAACAAATAGGGCTAGGATTGACAATTCTGTGATAGAACATACGTTGCCAATTAGGAAACTACTCAAGAGGATTCACTCAAGCATAGGCCCTAGGATAAGATAGATCAAGGCACTTTGTGATGAACAATGAGTACCAAGATATAGTACTTTGTGATGAACAGGGAGTACTAAAATATGAGCAGCACTTTGTGATGAACAATGAGTGCAAATGTGAGCAGCACTTTGTGATGAACAAGGAGTGTCAAACACGTAGTACTTTGTGATGAACAGGGAGTACCACTAGGATAGAAGCAACACTTTGTGATGAACAGTGAGTGTCACTAGGACTGAGATGATTGATTTGTGTGACTACAGAAGTATTTGCCTATGTTGGAGTCACGGGAGAGATTCCCATCGACTCAGAGGTTGCGACCTGAGTTGACAGTCGAGGACCGAGCTACGATTGAGGCTATGGGATTGAGACATATTCTGTATGTGCCTGAGTTTCGGGCGAACATGGGATTGCTGACTGCACTGGTGGAGAGGTGGCACTCTGCGACTTGCATTTTTCATTTGCTGATGGGGGAGATGGCAGTCACCCTGGAGGATGTATACAGGATTATGCGGATACCGATTGATGGGGAGCTGATTTCGTACGATCAAGACGGAGACAGGGATGCCCTTAGACGAGTGTTCTAGGATCCAGGACTGGAGATGAGGGTGGGACATGTGACATGGGATACCATGACATGGACATGATTAGCACTACCAATAGTGTTGGCAGGAGTTATCAGTGGGTTCCTCTGTCCAGATAGGGTGACACGAGGGGTGGCTGCAGAGGACATAGGGGCCAGGAGAAATGATCTTGGGGTGGGTCCTTCTAGGGCTCAGACTCCGTCGAGGCCAGCCGGCTCTGAGGGAGGGAAATCATCATAGCCGTAGAGGGCTCCCTATGTATCAGTATTGTACCATTTTTGTATGATGATGTAGACACCTGCAGGTGATTGTAGCCATATGATTTTGACATCATTGTATCATGGCACTTTATATATATATATATGAGATGATTCATCTTTGCGAGAGCTATATGCATGTATACCTATGTGATGAGATGTTTTTATGTGATGCTTATGATATGGATGCAAATATGTATATGATGCAATGCAATATATTTTTTTTTGTTCTTTTATGTTTTTATATGTTATGCTAATGCAAATGTGAATGTATGAAATGCGGATGGATATGACAATGCAAATAACTATTTACATGATGAGAATATAAAATGTTCTAACATGTGTTGTGTGCAGGATGTGATGCAATTGTGATATCTATATGTATGTATGGAATGCTAACATGTGATAATGTAGGTGAAACTACATGAAATGCAAATGTTTTTGGCGTGTCATTATACTCAGTCATGTGATAGCAGGCTACGCGGACTCAAGAAGGACGATGGAAGTCAATCAAGAAAGGGGGATGGAAGACAAAAGATATGAAAGTGAAAGAGCTTCTTGTGCGTTATCATCATTGAGCTTTATTATGGCAAGTAGGTTATGACAATCGAGGCATATGTTCAACCCAGAAAGTCATTGTACCTGTTTGCATGGAGATAAAACAATCACAAACAAAGAATGCCCCAGTTCATACTAGACTCACAGTGTCCTCATATCCTTGGACAAGTCATAGCATTACTAAGAGACAATCCACAGATAGCAAATACAAATAGGTGACGATATCCCATCCTTGCCTTTCTAGTCAGAGACATCCTGGAGATAGAATCTCTAGTCAAAGACATCCCAGAAAAGTTAAAAGACATGTCACCAAAAGATAAAATCAAAAGAAAATCAAGACTCGACACCAACATCCACTATAGTCCTCAAGTTTAGTGTCTCTTGTCACTTGTATAAGTCTTATTTGATTGTGGTCACAATGTTTACTTTCACAAAAAGGATAGATAGCACTGAACCATAATGTTGTCTGAGTCTGTTGAAAGATTTGATTTGTTGAAGCCCATTGTTGCTGCTGTAGACATATAAAAATGACCATATTCCTAAATGAATATTTTATGTTCATTTCTCTATTTGATTAAATCCAATTTAATTAAATTATCCACATTCTTCTATTTTATTAAGTAAATTACTCAATTTATTTAAATAAAATTCACTATACCATTTAATGAATAAATCATTTTATTCAATTAAATCCCCCCTATCCACTTTTAATTAAATTCAAATTTAATTAAATAGTTATCCTAAAATTGAATAAATCTAATTTATTCAATTTCCCCAAATTGCAACCAAATTGAATTAAATTACTTTATTTCAATTAAATCCTATTATCCCTCCATCCACTTGCAAAATCCTAAACCTATTTCTAATCCCTTCTAGAATCTTCTAATCACTTCCAATTAACCTAACCCCTCCTCTAAACTTTGTCACATCCCTAAGCAAAGGGAAGTCGCTTCTCAAACCTCAAAGTCTTTGATAACTATTAAAGGCTTTCAACCTTCAACCACTAAATGGCTTAAAGTCTTTGAAAACCATTAAAGGCTTTCAACCTTCAACCACTAAATCCCCAAAGTCTCCAATAACCATTAATGGTTAACTCAAACCCTCCTACATGGTTAAAACATTTGTTTTGACTCAACCTTCATCCAACCCAAAGGTCTCATCAAGCCTTTAATGCTTTGACCATGATTATCTCTTAATCATTTGCACAAAGGTTTATCCTTGGATTAACTCTTAATCCAGTGGGTAAGCCTAACTTAGACTTGACCCTTAGCCTCTAGATAACCATGAGGTCTTCTCAGGCCTTTAATGCCTCCAACCCCTTCTCTCAACCCAACCCTATGTTGACACTTGTCACCATTTCATTAGTGCAAATTGTGCACATGGATCCCCAACTTTCAAACTCAACCCTTGATTAAATCTTTCAATCTTGACCATCCATTGCCCTGTTTTTGCTATAAATAGAACTCTCATTCCTCCATTTTTAACAATCATCCTTCAAATTTGTAGCATCACACTTATGCTCAAATATATTCAAGCTTTCATTTCATATATGCTCATCATTTAGCCTCTCTTTAAATCAGGAAGTAGACTAAATATGCATGTTTAGATTACTTTATTTATCATTTTAGTTCAATCATAGACTAAATATAGTATGCTAGGATAGTATTCATACTAATCTTGTCATCTTATCATATAGTTTATTGCATTCTTAGAATCATACATAGCTTACAACACATCTCATACTAAAATCAATCAAAGCATCCCTCATTCTTACATTTGCCATCCCTGAACCATTTTGCTCAGTGATCTGAGAGCAAAACATTGGTTTGAGGGACATTGTGAGATAGAGAACCATGGGACCCTCCTTGGGAAGCTGAATAATACGTTATTACTCCATAGCTTGCACCAAGAAGTCCTATGTGTGTGTGTGGACTAGTTATTTTACAATATTTTCACATATTAAATTCTATCAAACCACTTTTCCGCATACATTTCTGGCGCCCACCGTGGGGCTCGACCTCAAATAACAAATCGGTTTTTCAAATTAATGACTTTTGCAGGTCCGCGGGAAATAGGAATCGGCGTGTCAGAAACATTCCATAGCGCATCTGGTTAACAGTCTAGCACATCCCGCTTACTGTTTAGCACGTGGGGTCTATACTTTAGCGCGTGAAGACTTTTCTTTAGCGCATAACCCCACTAAACTTTTCCTGTAGGTCTGGACGCGGGCGAAACACAAAGTAGCGCATTCAATAAATAGAATAGCGCATACGATCCACAGTTCAGCGCTTATAGTCCATCATCTAGCGCGTGCAATTCAGAAGTTAGCGCATCAAATTTTTAATTTTCCTGCAGGTCTCAGCGCGGGAGAAAAAAATAGAGCAACGCTTCCAATGCACAGAGTAGCGCATCCAGGAAACAGTATAGTGCAGAGAAACATAAGTTTGGCGCATCTAGTTTTTATTGTAGCGTGTGCAGTCCATTCTGTAGCGCATCACAGACAAAGAAAAAAAATTGTAACCGAACTGAAATTTTAAACTTGTGGAAGTCTCCCAAATTCTCTAACATTTTCCTTTTCTGGTTTGCTTACAGGACTCTAACAAATTTCTTACAGATGGAGCAGACTCCTTTTCTGTTAACCGATTTCTTTTATTGACCGCAAAATCAAAAATTTGCTTTGTTGACCATTTCCTTTTCATAGATCAGAAAATCATTCTTTAAGGTAAAATGAACACCATGTTTTTGTGGAGCAACATCTCTGCATAGATTTTAGCAAATCACTTATTTGAAAGGATAAAATAAATCCAATTGATTGCTTTGTCTCGAAAGTGGAAGGAATATCTCTCCCCTTAACTGGGTGATCAAAAATCCAGACCACTCTTACAGCTTTCAGTAATTCAAGTATTAAACCCTTTAGCAGGTCTGCCTTCCCGAGGAGTTGCAATCAACTCTTAAAGTCATTTATGGCCGGTGTGAAGGGAATGACCTAAGTGGGGAACGACTTTGACACCAAGAATTCCAACCCACTATTAATCAAATGTGGAAAGTGACGAAAGTTCTTTTCAATGGTTGCGCGCAGTGATTAGCCTTCCCCCAGTATCCTTGAGATACGTAAAGCCTTTGTTCTAAAGGTTGGGAAGCCTCCTAAGGGAGTTTATCACTGACGGCCGAACGGGAAGCCTGATTATGAACCATAGAATTAGAAGCTTTAAACTGAGTCAGTAACCAGACATTTATAACATCATAGTGCAAGGGTGGGGAAGAATCCGCCCCCAAGATTACTCACCATATATCTCCTAAGATAACTACTCAGCTGTGAAGCAATTCACTTTGAGTTAATTTCTGGCAAAAGGCAAAAAAACGGGCGCTTCTAAGGGGTGACACAGCTGTTTGAGCTGACGGAGTATCAAGACTAGTGGGCTATGATGTTATTTATGACCCTTAACTAAAGAGTCTTTCTGAAGTGTATTACTTGTATCCAAACCTGTTAAAACATTGGGGATTTGAACACATCCTCGCAGAACATACACTTTTTGTTAGATTAGGCAAAAATGGTTGTACTTTTTGTGTCGTGCTTGCATTTATTACCAAAGAAAATCATCCATCAAACTTGAAAAACTCACAAAAAAATTTTAAAATCGACAAAAACCAGATCAAAGGAAAAATCAGGGCAGTCTAGCGCATAAGAGCAACATCTTAGCGCGTATAATACTTCTGTTAGCGCATCCAAACCTCACATCAGCGCGTTGGTTCAAAACAGAAGCGTTTTCATCTTAAGGCAAAATAGTATAAAGTCTTTTAGCGCATCCGAAAAACAGTCTAGCGCGTGGCAGCAACATCTTAGCGCGTAGGAACCAAATCTTAGCGCATAAAGTCAAATAGTTAGCGCGTCACAGTCCCAGGGTAGCGCATAGATTTTCCAACAGTTAGACAACAAGTTTTAAACAATCTGAACTTTAGCACATGGAAGCAACAACTTAGCGCGTAGAAACCACAAATTAGCGCGTTCAGTCAAACAGTTAGCACGTCACAGGCCCAGTATAGCGCATAGCTTTTCCAATAGTTAAACAACAATTTTCCAAAAGTCCAAAGTTTAGCGCGTGTCTGGGGGCAGCCTAGCGCGTGTAGATAGTCTTTTAGCGCATCGAGTTATTTCAGTAGCGCATGTAGACTCTGTTCTAGCGCGTGATCCAAAACAGGAAAACAAAGAGCAAAACCGAGAAAAATTTGAGAATTTGAAAAACATTTTTAGAAGCCTTTTTCATCAAAAACCATTTTTCATCAAACCAGAGTGACAAACAAACCACTAAAACTATTTCTTGAGCTCAATTTGTGTTCAAACAAAAATTGTCAAAATCCTAAACGAATCGCACAATAGAGGACGTCTCTCCTATCATAATCCGGAAATTTCATCATCAGTATCAACAGAATCCTTTACCATCTTACGGATTTCCATCTCAAAACACTTGTTTAAAATTCTCAAATTGTCAAATCTAGTTTCCAGATCGGGAAGCTTTTATCCATATCATTTGACACGCTTTGTCATGAAGGGACAGTTAAACCTTCACTCTCATAGAGTAAGATTTGAAATTTTCAAAAACAAGAATCAACTGAATCCAAACCAATCAAAGGAAACCACTGATCACTCATGCATGACTAATCCCCTTATTCTGAGAAGAAAGAACCTCTATCGTAACATCACGTTGAAGAAACAACAACCTAGTTTTTCGAAATTCATCAAGAGAAATAAGTTTTTATACATCAATCATCAACTCTTCAAATCTCATCGGGTATTCCTTCATTACGTCAAAAAGTATATCCAAAACAAATCTAGCAAATTTGACAAAGAACCCTTGAAGACAAGAGCATACTGTCAAAAGTCTGTTTTTAATCAAACCATAAACCGCGGCGGAAAAATCAATCCAGCATTCTTGCCCGACGAGTGCATCACATATAACACATCTCGACCAGAACCACCAACACCCGAGCAACACATCGAAGAGGCTTTTGTCCCTTTCATCACTAAAAGTTTTTACTAAAATGCCTGTTACTCGCTCTCAACGAGACAAACAAAGCGAAACACATGCAGAATCAAGTATGAATCACAGATTATCAAATCCTTTTGAAGTTCCACCAGTAGAAGAACCTGAAATTACTGAAGCACTTCTTCGGGAATGTTAAGAAAACCCTTCTTTCCAAAAACTTGTCGAAAAACTCATGGAAAATGACAAAGAAAAATATCTGTTGATGCTTACAAGCAAAGGCGTTAAACTTCCCGAAGATTTTGACTCAAACATTTTTCAAACCGGATCTCGACAATATGCATATCAAGAACAACACAGAGAAGAAGAAACTCACATACCTGAACAACATATTCCAGAGCAACACATTCCGGAACAACGCATACCAGAAATGCGTATACCTGAGTTAGAAACACTAGAGCAACATATACCATTTACCACACCTTTTCAGCTGAGAACCAATACAAGGCAAGAACTTTTTCCTCGACAAGACAATATACCTTTGGCAGCCCTTACTCAACAAATGCAAATGTTGCAAAGGCAAATATAGGATATGCAACAAGGGACAACAGTGCGGTACTCTTTAAATGAAATCTGTCCTTACCCATTTGACAGAAGCTTGAACATGGTGCCTTTTCCTCCAAACTTAGACGTTCCCAAATTTGATAAATATGATGGGAAAAGTGATCCCCGAGATCATGTTCGGGAATTTTGCACACTGAGCCTTGAATTTGCTCATGATGACACCTATTTAATGAGGTTATTCCCCAGAAGCTTGGGAGGGCAAACCATGGAATGGTTATCCAAAATCTCACCACCTGTCAAATCATTTGATGAGTTGGTTAACAAATTCATAACCCACTATTCCTACAATATCCAACATGCCATAACTATGCTAGATGTTTGCAACACCAAATAAAAGAACAACGAAACATTCATGGTGTTCCTTCAACGCTGGCGACGCATGGTATCACGATATCCTCGAGATATTCCTAAAAAGGAGAAAATGGAAATCTTCATCGATAACTTGAATGGCGATATGAGTTACAGACTAAAACTTCAATGCATACCATCTTTCGCTAAATTGATTGAAAATGGCATTCAAGTGGAAGAAGCATGTGTCAAAAAAGGCACACTCAAATTCTACAAGGAAGGAACAAATTCATCAAACTACAATAACCAGAATAACACCAACCTTGACAAATCTCGATTTGGGACTCGAAACAGAAACGAAGGCAACAATGAAACACATGATCCCAAATCTAAACAACCAGTGCTTGCATTATCTGGAAATCCTCAGAACATGAAAAATCTTTAAAAATGCTGCACCAAATGCTAACACATATGCACCAAACACTGATCAAGGACAGCTCGACACAAACAACACCAATGATACTCAAAGCAAAAACGTGAATCCAGGACCTAACAACAATCCACGCAACAACCCGAACAACTTCCAAAAGCGTATCTTCACACCACTGGGACAATCATTAGAATCCGCATTCAGAGAACTTTTGGCAAACAAGATTCTTTTTTTGCTTCCAATCAACAACTATGAACCCCCAATCAAACCACCTTGGTGGAATGATTCACACTATTGTGATTTCCATCGCAACAAGGGTCATTGAACAAACGAATGTATGAGATTGAAACATATAATACAGGACATGATTGATCGAGGTGACTTAACGGTGGATGGTCTCAAAACAAATGGTGATCACGGAGCCTTCAAAAATCCTCTCCCAAATTACAACAAAGATGGAGCATCAACTTCAGATGATACACGCGGAGCTCATATTAATCACATTTACAACAACACCATCAACCACATATCAGCCGAAGATCATCAAGTAAATGTCATCACCATTCGAGATCGGCATGATCATGAATCAGTCAATGTCACAACCCGAACTCAAAAATATGTCTTGAAAGGACATACTGCACCTACAACTACCACAGGGTGAACTCACAATACTGGTTCCCACTTTTTGACCAACTTTGACACTTATATGAATATTTTGGAAAAAACCTTCACTTTCCAACACCTATAACTTTTAAACCGTTAAGAATTTGAAGATGATATAAACTAGGGATTTTTAACATCTTATTTGTAGATTCTAAATATATGTTTTTCAAATTTTTTTGAATAAAATTTTATTGATTTTTCCATCTCCCTCAAAAAGTAATTTTTACAGCAAACAACATTTTTTAAGAGTGATGTGTATCCCGAAACGCATAATTTTTTTTCTATAAATGATAAAAACTTAATTATTTTGAATTTTGGTTTGTAACATCAATACCCAGAGCATGCAGTTGGTTTGATAGTAATATGTTGAATATTTTTCATTTTATTAAGTTTTGAAGTTCGACTAATTATAATTTAGATATAGGTGTACGTTTGAACACATAACTTGTTCTATATATATCAAAATTCAATTTTCTTTTTTTTGTTAGAAAGAAAACATCAATACCTAGTGCATAGATATTTTTCAAATTTTTTTTGAATTAGTTTACTATTTTTCCCAATGCATTGAACAACGAAGTTCATGTTCGGTGAAAAACCTACATTCATAAGAAATAAAATAAAAATATATTAATGAAATTAAATATATTAAAAGTTATACTATTTGGAAAGCTTATAATAAGGACTAAACACTTTTTTTTAAAAAAATTTAAATGAATTAATTTGATCCCCCAAAAGCTAATGTAAAATTGGTTTTTTATCAGCATTTGATAGATGCAAAGAAGACTCCATTGCAAGTATAATTTAGAAGTAGAGAGGTTCTATCCAAGAAATTTTGATCTAAGAGCCTTTGATTTAACTCTCTTCAATTAATTACTTAAAATGGGACCACTTAAAGCTTAAATCATTATATTTTCTAAAAAATGTATGATTTCAGCAAAAATCAGGACGTACCAAAAAGTGGGAACCAACTTTGTGAGTTCACCCCACACCAAAAATCCAATATGACTTGGTCAACCAACTACGCAAGACTCCAACTCAGATATCTATCCTAGAATTATTGAAACTATCACCAAGGCACAAAGACATATTAGAGCAAGCGCTATTGGAAACAAATGTACCTCAAAATTTGGATACAGACAGATTTCAAGCCATGGTCGCCCATATGACTGGACCTCATAACCTCACCTTCTCAGAGCATGACAATGCTTCCTTGATCCATCCACATAATAATCCTCTCCATATTGAAGTCATTGTTTGCAAACACTGAGTGAAAAGAGTCCTAATAGATGGAGGAGCCGACCTTAATATATGTACTTTAAAACTTATCCGTGCACTGGGCTTCTCAGAAGAATCTATTGATCCCTGCAAGAAGATTACCATAAAAGCATATGATGATGAGGAAAGATCCTTTAAAGGAACAGTGATATTACCTATTCAAGTAGGACCAGTACAAAAAGATACTATATGTCAAGTCTTAGACATAGATCTAACCTACAATATTTTGTTAGGACGACCCTAGATACATGAAATGCAAGCAGTACCTTCTACGTATCACCAGTGTGTCAAGTTTCCTTATGATGGACAAGAAATCTCCATATCTGCTGATCACAATCCATTTCAACATTACAACGCAATGGGGGCAGCCCAGGACAGTTTGGTTCCTCATAATAGAGAAAAGCAGCGATCTTCAACATCCGATCCACAAACAGCAAAATCAAACTCCTTATGGGGAGACTTCAAGCAGAAAATGCAAATCAAAGACTAAGGTATGGGAGAATACTCTTTGGAGCCTTTATGTTTGGCCAAATTGCCAACATCACCTAGATCGCATGGTTTGCCTACTACATCAACACATCTGGCCACTCAGCCCATCACTAAATTTGATGGTACCTTCATCCAATTGGGTACTCTAGCACATGAATCAGAAGATAAAGATGTTCTTAGCTGGTTATATAAAGATGAAGAAGAAGATCATAGAGTAGTCGCTCTGGACATTGTTCTACCAACACACCTGTATGGAAAAGGCTACTTAATCATGAAGCAAATGGGATATGGCGGTAAAGGACCTATTGGCAAACGCAAAGAAGGAGTCACTGAACCTATAGATCTTCCTTCACAACCTAGCAGAAACAAAATGGGATTGGGTTCCAAAATCACGTTCCTATTGAAACGGCCGCCACACCTAGCTACCAAACCTCAATGGAAAGTAAAAATGAAGTACAAGTAAGAATCCTGGCAGGAAGCACTCTTTGAATTCGCAAAAACAATCCACAAGGCATGGGAACGTCAAGATCAAAAGTTACATCAGGAAAAGCTTCTAAGTCACAAGAAGGCCCTATCTGCAGCAGTAGCTCATATTCAGACACCAATATATCAAGAACAAATCATGTCATCTCCAGATACCGTTATTCCTCCTCGAGGAAGTACAGTCTATGAACAAATCCAGAAAGTAGAAGATGGATCTGACATAGAATCAACAAAAACCATCAAAATGGTATCCATCATCAAAGATTTGTTTTCACCCTACAACATACCAGTTTACAGCACAGATAGAATCTGGGATGATGCCTATGAGACTGATTCCAATGAATATGAATGGGGTACATGCTCCAATGCTACTACAGATATCCCTAGTGATACTGATTCTATATCTCTTTCTCAAGAAGAACATAACGCAGAAGATAGACCTCTTGAATTTGGACCGCAGAATATCTATGACGCCGAGGAAAGCGAACAGGAACATTATGAGCAAGTATATGTAGAGGATAATACCATCGAAGACCTCGACAAAATCCTTAACTTCTTTAAAACCAAGAACAATCACACTGAAAATTTTGTCCTAACACTCACAGTAGCCGAACTTAATCCACCTAATGATTCCTTACCACTTGTCTTTCCTGACCTCATCGACTGGAATGAACCTGAAATCCATGATATACCAATTTTCCCAAACGATGAATCTATTATTCATTACCTATGTACCATAAATCCAGAAACAGACTCTACCAATGAACAAAATAACGATGTCTACAAACCAGGGAGTGCCAAGTCTCTCAGTCACAAAAATGAACCAAATAAAGGATCTGATGCTGAAAACCAGTCAATGGCAGCTCTAGATCATCAAAAAGTAAAAATAAAGGACGCATCTGAGGGTGAAAATCTTTTTAAGGCACCTAACGATGGGAGACTTGACACTTTTCCTGAGCACTTTCATGAGCAATCGCCCATATTGATTGAGCCCACTCAGTCAATCAACATTGGTACCACAGAAGCAGTTAGGAACCTACACCTTGCAGAATCTCTAACAGAGGAAGAAAGATCAGCGTTCATCATTTTCTTCAAAGATCAGCAAATTAACTTTGCTTGGTCATATGTTGATATGCCTGGAGTGGATCCACACTTAATCATGCATCATCTGTCCATTTCTATAGGAGTTAAGCCAATCAAGCAAAAGCTACGCAAGATGAATCCACAGGTGGCACTTATGGTCAAAACTGAACTAAAGAAACTATTAGATGTCAGATTCATCCGACCCATTGACTATGCCGAATGGATTTCCAACATCGTTCTAGTATCAAACCAGATGGTAGTATCAGAATATGCACTGACTTTAGAGACGTCAACAAAGCTTGTCCAAATGACGACTTTCCTCTGCCCAGTATCGACATCATTGTAGATCTCACAGCAGGCCATGCAATGCTCTCACTAATGGATGGTTTCTCAGGCTATAATCAAATCAAAATAGCCCCAGAAGATCAAGATAAAACCGCGTTCACCTGTCCTTGGGGAACGTACTATTGGAATGTTATGCCTTTTGGCTTAAAGAATGCAGGGGCCACTTATCAAAGAGCAATGACCACAATATTCCATGACATGATGCACACATTTATGGAAGACTATGTGGATGACTTACTAGCTAAATCTTTCACCAGAGCAAAGCATCTTGGCATCCTAACAAAAAAAATTTCTCGATTGGAGAAATTCCAAGTCAGGCTTAACCCTAAGAAGTGTGTCTTCGGGGTTACATCAGGCAAGTTACTAGGCTACATAGTCTCAACTAAGGGTATTGAAGTTGATCCAGCAAAGATACAAGCCATCATGGACATGCCACCACTAAAGAATATCAGTCAACTTAGATCTCTACAAGGACGACTTCAATCAATCAGGCGATTCATCGCTCAGCTAGCAGATAAAAGTTTACCATTTAACCATTTAATACACAAAAATGTACCATTCAAATGGGAGGCCAAGTGTGCAGAATCTTTTTACCAAATCAAACAGTACCTGATGAATCCACCGGTTTTAGTACCACCAGTCGCAGGAAAGCCACTTATCCTATATATCTCAACAACAGATATATCATTGGGGGCATTATTGGCACAAGAGGATTAACAAGGAAAGGAACGCGCCATATATTACATCAGTAGAACATTGAATGGCTATGAACTCAACTATACATTTATTGAAAAGGCTTGCCTAATAGTGGTCTTCACATCTCAGAAGTTCCGACATTATATGCTAGCACACACCATCAAGCTAGTTGCAAAAATTGATCCTCTCAAATATCTACTCAGCAAGGCAGCTCTTACAGGACGATTGGCTAAATGGGTCATGATTCTCAGTGAATTTGACATCCAATACACAGAAAGACGAGCCATCAAAGGACAAGCAATTGCAGATCAGTTGGCCGAAGCACCGCTACCAGGAAAACACACCATGGAGATTGAATTTCCAGACAGGGATGTTCTTGCTCTTTCTACTAAACAATGGACCCTATACTTTGATGGATCCTATACACAACATGGTTCGGGTGCTGACATTCTGTTTATCACTCCTGAAGGACACACTATACCAAGATCATACAGACTTATGTTTCCATGCACTAATAATGTGGCTGAATATGAGACACTGGTCATAGGCATCAAAATGGCCGTAGAATGGAAAATCACAGAGTTAAAAGTCTATGGGGACTCGCAACTAGTCGTCCATCAAATCAACAATGACTATCAGACAAAGGATGACAAGCTCTTACCCTACAAGCGAATGGTGGATGACTTCAAACAGTATTTTGTACACATCACCTTCAAACAAATACCAAGGTTGAACAACAAAGCAGCCGATGCAATGGCTACTATTGCTTCATTACTACAAATTCCAGAGCAACAAAGTCGTTACGAGTTCCTGGTAGAGCAACTGTTCTCCCCCGCCTATGACCATTCTGAATCCCAGGTTATCTATGCCTTGACTAGTTCAGATTCTCCGTTATATGGACCCATATATGACTACCTCAAACACAATATCTTACCCATTGACCAATCTCGTAACCAAAAACGTAACTTTATCCGACAAGCTACCCGTTACACCTTTACCGCTGATACTTTGTATCGTCGAGGTCTCGATGGTACTCTTCTTCGTTGTCTTGATCGTAATGATTCCGATTCTGCTTTACACAAGCTTCACGAAGGTATTTGCAGCACACATTCAAGTGGCACTACTCTTGTTAAAAAGCTTCTAAGAATGGGATACTACTGACCTACAATGGAGAAAGATTCCTATCACTTCGCCAAGAAATGTCTTAAATGCCAGATCCATGGCAACCTGATACATGCACCAGCACAAGAACTACAACCATTTACAACTTCCTGGCCCTTTTGTCAATGGGGACTAGATTTAGTTGGCAAAATTCATCCGTCATCTTCAAATAGACACAAGTTCATTATAACTGCAATAGAGTACTTTACCAAATGGATAGAAGCAGTTCCCATGACCACAGTAACCGGGAAACAAATTGCCTCTTTTATCCTAAATTATCTGATCTGCAGATATAGTATTCCAAGTTCAGTCATTACAGATAATGGATGGCCCTTCAAGAATCAAGATGTCCAAGAACTATGTGAGAAATTCAAAATCCAACATAGATTCTCTACACCATACTACCCACAGGGAAATGGTTAAGTAGAAGCATCTAACAAGACAATACTGAAAATCCTCAAGAAAACAGTGAATGATGCAGGCAAAGATTGGCATGTACAACTCAATCTAGCACTTTGGGCATACAGAACCAGCATCCGCACACCTACAAGAGCAACACCATACTCATTGGTATATGGATCAGAAGCCATTTTACCCCTGGAGGTCGAAATTCCATCTCTCAGAGTCTCTTTGAAAGGATTAATCCCAGATGAAGAGTATCGAGTTAACCGACTGCAAGAACTTGAACTCTTAGATGAAAGACGTCAGCATGCTTATACTCATCTCAAAGCATATCAGCAACGCATGTGCAGGAGCTACAATCACAAGGTCATTCCCTGCAACTTCAAGGTTGGTGACCTAGTCCTCAAAGAAAATCCAAGAAATCAACAAGATCGAGAAAAGAAAGGGAAATTTGAACCTAACTGGTTGGATCCCTATGTTATCATATCGGTCTATGGATCAGGTGCTTATTAACTAACAAATTCTGAAGGAGATGTGCTCGATGAACCAACCAACAACATCCATCTGAAAAGGTACTATACTTAAGTGGCCTAGTGCACGAAAAAAAGCCAAAATAAACAAAAAAATCAAAAAATCCAGAAAAAGCAAAAACAAAGTACAATAAAAACAAATGGTGAAAACCTGGTAAACAGGCGCTCTTGTGAAAGAATGGCTCCTCTATCTATTTCCATACCATTTTATCCATACAAACACTATCGGTCGTCGCCCGACACTTAGCAAATATCCATTCAAGACATACTTAGCGTAGTCACTATCCTGATTTGTCTATATATATCCTCTTACCATTAATCCACCATGGCTTGGAATCACTGTATATATTCACATCAAGAGGCACACTCAGCTAGGGGTATGTAAATCGTATCAATATTGCAAACATTCGACACATCAAGACTAGATGCAAAACTCAAAAACATGACATCCAACAAACCACAAAAACCAAAAAACTACGCTTCATAGCCAAACAAAAACAAAACAAATCACAAAAATACCAAGGATGGATGATTTTCTGAAGTACTGAATGTTGCACTATAGCATAAAATCTTAGCTAGTTTTGCATTTTGAACTTTTTGAATGTTTGGATTCTCTTCCTTGTCTCACTAAATGCTTCACAGCTAGAGGTCAAGGGGAACTTCCAATATTTTCTTAGTCTTCTGTCTGGGAGGCGATCACTTGTACTGTGTGAATACTTGCCTCGAGACGTGATACATCAAATATCACTGAAGGCCTGATTCCACTTCATGCATATAAATGATCTAATCTTGTCTGTTTACGCAATACGCACTCAGGTCGTCCTGATTCAATTATACCTTGACGCTTGTGCTATCTTGCAAAATCAAATATCATGTAAATTTTTCTCAGGTCATTATGGTTCAATTATACCATTATGCTTGTATAAATTTTCAACATATCCGAAGATCAATAAATGCTCAATGATGATATTCACAAAGAAAGCAAACAAATGGTTATATCAGATGGCAAAAACAGAATGAGGATGCTACCAAACACATCGTTGCATATCATTTTACAATTCGCTGCATATCATTTTTACATCATTAGTTGCATATCATTTTACATCATTTTAACATCATTGCATATCGTATTACATTTAGTTGCATATCAAATCATACATCTCATTTTCAAGATACATCTCACAGCATATAAAAGCATACATCCTGCATCATACATTACATCCTATATTTAAGCATTGCATCATCACATACAATAACCCGCATAACATGCATCCATATAAATGCATCACATGATCAAAAATGGTGTCGTGTATATATATATATATATATATATCTCAAAAATGATCAAAATCTACAAAATGTGTCCAAACACTGTGTCCAGTACAAAGAATGACAAAATGCCCAAAACTACAACAGAGACCATGTCTCTCACGTATGACTATCTCCTAACGGAGATGGTCTCGCTCCAGATGCCCCTGCCCCTGGATCTCCAGGAGGGTCTTGTCTCGGCGGACTCGTCACACCTCGGCTCTCAGATCGTGACCTAGTGGCTCGAGATCGGCTAGATCTCGACTGAGAAAAACTCTCCACTCGTCGATCCCTGGGTACTGCAGCCTCATAATGCCTCCTATAATACTCTGCCTCCTGCGCTCTCAGCATCAACTCTCTAAGGGTGTCTCTCATCGGACCACCCGTCGCTGCCCTCTGCATACTCGCCACCACCTCCTCCGCTCGTCCTCGCCGCTCTATCTCGGTATGTCGCTCAGTAGTCAACTAAGCAATCTACCGCTGATAAGTCAAAATCTGTGCCTGCAGCTGTTGCACAGTAATCTGTAAGGTCCGGATCTGAGCATCCTCCATATGCCCTGGAACTCGAACCCATAGTGGTACCTGTGCTGGAGGAACCCCTCCCACTCGGCCTATCCTCGGTGCTGGAGGTGGGAGCACATTTATCCTCCTCCTTTGAGCTGGTCGCATGGCCTCCTCTGCACCACCCACTGCAGCTAACACCTCCCCCACTCTCCCCTCTACCCCGGCTCCTATAGCCAATCCACCTCTCCCCCTCTCTATCCTCCCCTGTCTGACTGCTCTATCGACCCCTCTCCTCCCTCTATCTCCCCACCTCCCTCTGGCTCCTCTACCTCCTCCTCCTCCATCATCCCCGTCATCTCCATCATCTCCCCCGTCTCCCTCCTCCTCATCTGAATCAAAAGCTGGTCTCATCTCCTCCGGATTTGAGATCCTGGCCACCGCCCGCGCAGCAAACAATCGAGCAAACTCATCTGTCATGCCCGCATCCTGAATCTCTGGGGCATAGTCCCAGATCTGTCCAGCCAACCCCACAAACTCCTCCACTGCCATGACACTATCAATAGTAGGCCCCCAATCCGCCACATCCTGCTGCCATCGTGCATATAAACACGCTCCCTGAGGAATACCCTGCTAGCGCCCGAACTGCCTCAAAACTCGGGTCACCACAAACCGCTCAATGATGAATGGGGTCCTCCCAATCAGATACCTCGTCATAAATACAAAGGGCATCTCCAGCCCATCCTCTGCCCATACCTCGCATCCTGTATACGGTCGCCAGGTGACCGTATCTATGTCATCAAAAACCCTCCTTCAATGCTCTAATTTTCCCAGCTTACACTGGACAACTAGACCTCTGTATCCGTAGGCATATGCTGCACCTACGGACCTGTCCCTATCTGCCAGTGGCCTCGCTGCTGGAATGTGCTCCCAGCACCATACTTGTAATAGGGTCACGCTAGCTGACAAACTACCATAACCGAGGTATACTACCTCATGCAGACTCCTGTATAGATGCGCTAGCATCGCTGACCCCCATGCAAACCTCCGCCCCTGTGTCACCATCTCCTCCAACACTAACCCCCATCCCACAGAGAATCCCTTTAACCTGCGATCAGGACAAAGGAATCCACCAATAAACCCTGCTAGAACGGATGGTAGGGGTGCATAATCCAGGTCCAAAAACTCTTGCCAGGGGATCTCATAACCACAGACAGTATCATCCTAGAATATCCGGCGCAGTGTCTCTGTGCCACCCTCCTCTGACTGCTCGTCTGGTAGTAGTGCACCTACCACAGGAATGCGCAGAATCCGGTAACAGTCCTCAGGTGTGACTGTCATCTCTCCAGTAGCAAAATGGAAGGTGTTGGTGTCGCTATGTCACCTCTCTGCCAAAGCTGTCAAAAGCCCCCGATTCACAGTGAACTGAGGCATATCCAAGAGAGAGGTCAATCCACATCTCTCAATAATGTCCAAATTAGCCCGCGACAACCGCAGTATCAATGTCCACGGTCTGGGGAATCTCTCCCTCGATTGTACCACGCCCAATCACTCCTGTCAACAAACAAAACAAATCCAATATCAGTTTCCACATCAAAACAAAGATATCAAAATCAAACTTACATCAATAAAATGAAACAATTTGCTTATCTATATCAAAGTTCAAAATCCTATCATTTCATATCAACTTGTAAAACAACTCAAGTTCTCAAAAACCATATCAAAACTTGTAATACAACTCAAGTCTCCACAATCACATAAACTTGTAAAACAACTCAAGTTTCCCACCCATATCAGCTTGTAATACAACTCAAGTTTCCAACCCATATCGACTTGTAATACAACTCAGGCTTCACATACATTGAACTTGAAACAGAACACACAAATACATCATATTCTGATTAACACAACACATTGATATCTATACATAACTTGGAAAATCGCAAATCAAAACAAGTTATACAAACACTCATATTGGATAAATTCATCAAAACACGACAGGCAAACAAAACAAAATTTCAAATCGGCAAATTCTGCAAAATTTTTCAGATGCGCTAAAACAGTTATTAAATGCGCTACAAAACCTCCCATGCGCTAGGCTGTCTCTCCTGCGCGCTATTCTATCTAACCTATGCGCTAGACTGACTCTACGTACTAATCTTTTCTCCCCATGCGCCACCTAACCTACCCTATGCGCTAGACTCTGTCTACGCGCTAATCTATCCCCCCTAGACGCTACCTGTTTGGCCCTATGCGCTAGGTTAGTCCTACGTGCTAAACCCCCTTACCTATGCGAACCTCTGCGACCCCTATGCTCTAGGTCACTCCTACGCGCTAACCTGCTGACTGGACGCTCTACTCGACACTTTCCATGCGCTATTCTATGTGTGTGCGCTAACCTAATAATTTTATGTGCTAGCCTATCTTTTTTGGATGCGACCCCTAAATTTGAACTCAATGCGCTACTTCACACTTCGTATGCGCTACTCTAGACCTTAGACGCACTAGAACGTTAAACCCGAACTTTGAAATTCAAAAACTGACTAAAAACGACAAAACAAAAAGTCAAAAAAGGGTCAAAAACGTTGACTTACTGGTGGTCCACGCGATGCAGGTCTCCGGTACCTCCGAACGCGCTCAAATCGGTGTCTATGATAAGGAATAGGCATTTTCTCTCCAGAGCAAATTCTCTTTCTCCAAAGTCAACAAAGCACAAATGAGTCTAAATCAAGCCCTTTTCCCCTTTTATAGGAGGAAAATGAAATTAGGGTTAGTCGACTGGACCTGTAATATGGTCGCGATCTCCCCTATACCATAACATTTGTAACTTATTGGGAGATGAATCAATTTGCACACTTTTACATGCACAAAATCATACACATCATACGCAACTCATCAAATTAAATCAACATTTTATTTTTTTCCCAATATTGATTCATCTCCCGAGAGGGCATCACCATCAAATATCGAATCTGGGGCATCACATCAAATCTGGGGCACGACTCACAAATCAAAAGAGCGACACAAAAAAAATTGCATTTGATCATAAATCATGATAAGGCATCATTTTCTTTGAAATAACATGTGCACACACGTCACTTCAAAGAGGGGCAAAATGTAGACGTATAAAAATGACCATATTCCTAAATGAATATTTTATGTTCATTTCTCTATTTGATTAAATCCAATTTAATTAAATTATCCACATTCTTCTATTTTATTAAGTAAATTATTCAATTTATTTAAATAAAATTCACTATACCATTTAATGAATAAATCATTTTATTCAATTAAATCCCCCCTATCCACTTTTAATTAAATTCAAATTTAATTAAATAGTTATCCTAAAATTGAATAAATCTAATTTATTCAATTTCCCCAAATTGCAACCAAATTGAATTAAATTACTTTATTTCAATTAAATCCTATTATCTCTCCATCCACTTGCAAAATCCTAAACCTATTTCTAATCCCTTCTAGAATCTTCTAATCACTTCTAATTAACCTAACCCCTCCTCTAAACTTTGTCACATCCCTAAGCAAAGGGAAGTCACTTCTCAAACCTCAAAGTCTTTGATAACCATTAAAGGCTTTCAACCTTCAACCACTAAATGGCTTAAAGTCTTTGAAAACCATTAAAGGCTTTCAACCTTCAACCACTAAATCCCCAAAGTCTCCAATAACCATTAATGGTTAACTCAAACCCTCCTACATGGTTAAAACATTTGTTTTGACTCAACCTTCATCCAACCCAAAGGTCTCATCAAGCCTTTAATGCTTTGACCATGATTATCTCTTAATCATTTGCACAAAGGTTTATCCTTGGATTAACTCTTAATCCAGTGGGTAAGCCTAACTTAGACTTGACCCTTAGCCTCTAGATAACCATGAGGTATTCTCAGGCCTTTAATGCCTCCAACCCCTTCTCTCAACCCAACCCTATGTTGACACTTGTCACCATTTCATTGGTGCAAATTGTGCACATGGATCCCCAACTTTCAAACTCAACCCTTGATTGAATCTTTCAATCTTGACCATCCATTGCCCTGTTTTTGCTATAAATAGAGCTCTCATTCCTCCATTTTTAACAATCATCCTTCAAATTTGTAGCATCACACTTATGCTCAAATATATTCAAGCTTTCATTTCATATATGCTCATCATTTAGCCTCTCTTTAAATCAGGAAGTAGACTAAATATGCATGTTTAGATTACTTTCTTTATCATTTTAGTTCAATCATAGACTAAATATAGTATGCTAGGATAGTATTCATACTAATCTTGTCATCTTATCATATAGTTTATTGCATTCTTAGAATCATACATAGCTTACAACACATCTCATACTAAAATCAATCAAAGCATCCCTCATTCTTACATTTGCCATCCCTGAACCATTTTGCTCAGTGATCTAAGAGCAAAACATTGGTTTGAGGGACATTGTGAGATAGAGAACCATGGGACCCTCCTTGGGAAGTTGAGTAATACGTTATTACTCCATAGCTTGCACCAAGAAGTCCTGTGTGTGTGTGGACTAGTTATTTTACAATATTTTCACATATTAAATTCTATCAAACCACTTTTCTCGCATACAACTGTTGTGTCTCATCTGAAACTGACTGAATCCATGAAACTAATACTTTATTGCGGAGAAGATGAAACTTTATTGCGGATCTATGATGCAAATGTTGCTTTATTACAGATTGTGCGCAGATAGACTGAAGGAAGCTGGAAGAAACTATACTCCTCGAAACATGTGATGTTCTCAGTTCCACACCCATCACTAGACGTAGGATTTGCCTTAGCCACAGATAGGAGCTGATTTATTATGGATGGAAAGGGAAGTGAAAAGGGAGGTTTATTATGAATGGCTAACCAATCTTGGGTAGATCAATAACAAGCCATGATGGGAATGGGTAAGTTTATTATGAACGAATAGGTTGTGAGTGTGTGCAAAGTGAAAGGATGAAAGTGAATCCTAAAGGAGGGAGGAGCAATGTCTCTACGCATGGTGTTGGTGACCCAATTTTCACCATGGTACTTGTCCAGGGCACCACCGAAGTGGTTTTCACCGTTGGACGAAATTATTTCTCTTTACTTTTTTTTATTTTTCAATGTTTTTTTGTGTCACAAGGCGCCTGTTTGCCAAGTTTTCACCAAGTAACGATTTTTTTGTTTTATAATTTTTTTTTGTATTTTCGAATTTTTTGTATTTTTTTGTATTTTTTGAATTTGGATACTCTGAAGAGCTATGTGTAAAACCTGCGAAGGTGCATGCTGTTGATAGGATCCTCCAAAGGTTCACCTTCTGTAGTTGAGAGCTGATATGCCCCAGATCCATATGCTGTTGTAATGATGTAAGGACCAAGCCAGTTTGGTTTGAACTTTCCCTTCTTCTCTTTATCTTGCTGATTTTTTGGGTTTTCTCTAAGAACCAAATCACCTACCTCAAATGTGTGAGGCTTGACTTTGTGATTGTAGTTGTGTTGTTCCTTGACTGAATGATGTGTAGCTCAAGTGACTATCTTCCTTGATAAAAGAATTGAGATAGAATTACGAGTGTGTGGACTACGTAGGCCCGTATGCGTGTCACCTAAAGAAGTTTGGGCATCCCTAATAACAAAGTCCTTCAAGGAAGTTCCATTAAAGGTCCATGATGTATCACCAAAAGGGAAAGGATGTGTAGAACAAGTGGATGAGTTATGAAGGCTCATGATTGCGAAAAGAAGTGAAAGTAGGATAGCATGATGGAGACTTAGGATCAACAAGTATGCTTTTTGACTTGAAATTTTAGAACTTTTGCCCCCAGTTATTTTGATATTGGGGGAGATCATCTCTTGCTCTATTTGCTTCATAGGATTTTTATCCTTGACTTTGATCTTTGCAGAGTCCAATAGCTTTTTATTTTGATTTGGACTAAAGGACTTTTCTTTATTATTGACTTTTAGATTTTTCTTTTCAAAGCTTGA
Source organism: Cryptomeria japonica (assembly GCF_030272615.1). Taxonomy (NCBI): domain Eukaryota; kingdom Viridiplantae; phylum Streptophyta; class Pinopsida; order Cupressales; family Cupressaceae; genus Cryptomeria; species Cryptomeria japonica. The sequence goes on from NC_081409.1 coordinate 800,040,456, forward strand.
TTTTTGATCCCTAATGAATAAGGGCTTTTGTAATTCTTGTTGATCCAAGTCTGGGAGAGGAGTGAAAATGGTTTGAGTGGATGAAATGGTAAGGCTATGTGAGTTCTCAAGAGGGCTGACAATACGCTCAATAGATTCTTCGCTGGAACCACTCTTAGGACTATTGATATCAAGATATGCTTGCACCACTAGAGGAGATTTGCCTTCAGACTTAGTAGCCACAACACTAGGTGGTTCACACCCAATTCCTTTCAAATTGTTTATAGATTGTTCATGTCGATTGAATACCTTAGGAGATAGTGGGAGTTGATCAACATGAAAGATATACTCACCACATCCAAGGTCTTTAAACTTGAACTTTTCTTTGATCTCTGCTTGTTTTGATGTAGAAGCTTTCAATGATTCTGGATCCACATATGCTGATGAAGGAATAGCTTCTCGATTGACTAGGATTGTTATTTCTGATCTAGGTCACAAATTGTTGCAATTTATGAATGGATTAGGGTCAACTTTGACGGTCACTTCAACTCCATTGTGTGGAAACTTGATACATCGATGATATGTAGATGGGACTGCTCTCATCTCATGAATCCATGGATGTCCTAGCAATATGTTGTATACGACATCTAGATCAAGGATTTGACAAACCACATCCTTTGTAACTGGTCCAACTCTGAGAGGTAAAGTGATTGTGCCTTTGGATGAACGCTCTTCATCATCATATGCCTTGATGGTAATTTTGTTTGTAGAATTCAAAGCTTTATCGAAATATCCCAATTGTTTAATAGTGCTCAATGTACAAATGTTAGGACCAACTCCTCCATCTATTAGGACTCGTTTTATTCGATGTTTGTGTATGAAGGCTTCAATGTGTAAAGGTGCGTTATGCGGTTGACTTACGGAGGCGTCATCAGCTTCTGTGAATGTAAGGGAGTGTGGAATGGAAAGGTATCCCATCATGGCTTGAAACTGGTCCACGTTCAGATCAATAGGAACGACAGTTTCTCTCAAGATTTTGTCAAGAATGGCTTTATGTGCAGGGGATACGCGCAAGAGCTCAAGGATGGAGATGAGCGTGGGTGTCTTCCCTAACTGTTCTACAAGGTCATACTCAGGTTTGGTTGATGAGGAAGCGGTATTTTTAGCTGGAGCACCTGGCAAGGTGAATTTACCTCGATGAGTAGTGACATTACATTCAGAGGTAGGTTCAGAAGAGGATCCAATTCCTTTCAGGACAATCTTAGGTCTTTGGGTAGAATTCTCAGGGTTTTTGTCCTTGACGATAATGGTAGAGACATAATTGTCCATCGAGATGTGATTGATAGTTGAATCATAGTTATAGGATGCTCTGGTATAGTTGGTTTGATCATTTGTGGCTTTAGCTTTTCCCTTGTCATGTTTTGGGAATGGTTCCTTAAAAATCTCATGTTCTTGATTGGATGAGTGTCCTTCAATCTCAATGTCACCTCTATCAATGAGATCTTGTATGATGTTCTTCAGTCGATGATAATTTCCTATTTTATGACCCTTGCTCTTATGGAATTCGCAATACTCATCATCATTCCACCAATTTGGTTTGACCTTTGGTTCATATGCAGGAAAATCTGGAATTGTTATGATTTTGTTTGCCACTAGTTTTTTGAAAACTGACTCAAGTGGTTCTCCCAATGGGGTGTACTTCCTTCGTGATCTGGAAGTTGTTTGAGTATTCACTTGATTGTTTGTAGAACTTGATCCTGAAAAGATGAATTTGGGTCGCACTGTGTTGGCATCAACAACACCATCATTGACTATGTTCTTGTTTTTATTCCAAAATCTTGGCTTGTCTTTTCCTTTAAAGTCATCTTTGTTTTCCTTGAATATCTTAATAACTCCTTGTTCAATTAGGACCTTCTCTATTGCTAAGCCTTTTTCAATGACGTCCTTGAAGGTGGACAAACAAGCTTTCCTTAGATCATAGCCAATGTCTTTGTTAACATTCTGGGTGAACATTTCTACCATTTGTTTTTGTGGAATTTCACAAGAGCATCTGCTAGCTAGATTCCTCCATCTTTGTAAAAATGATGCAAAAGACTCTCCCTCTTTTTGCTTGGTGTTGCACAAAATAGTGACTAATATGTCTGTCTCTATATTGTAGGAGAAATGTTGAATAAATGCCTCTGCTAAGTCACCCCATGACTTAATACCAGGTGGAAGTTGGGAGAACCATTCCATAGCTTGATCACCTAAGCTTTGTGGGAATAATCTCATCAAATACGTTTCTTCTGAAGCTACCTCAATGCAAGCTGTGAAAAATTGTCTTATGTGTGCCTTAGGATCCCCTTTTCCTCTATACTTATCAAACTTAGGTGTCACAAAGTATGTAGGAAAAGGAGGCATTGGAATGCTCTTGTCAAATGGATAAGGACATATGTCTCTCATTGTGTATGTTGGCTTCAGTGTATTTATGTCCTCCATTTTCTTTTGTAAGTCCTTGATTTGTTGCTCCAAATTGCTCTTAGGTGGAGATCGACTTCTTGGACCATACCTTATGCTTGAGGCACCAATTGGAGGAGGAGCATGTTGCATATATGGATGATATTGATCATACATATGTTCATATGGAGGAGGTCTATAGTGATGCTGCATATAAGGACCACTTGGTATAAATTCATGTTGAGGAACACAATATCTATTTTGTCCATGTATACCATACTCCACAGGCATGTCATGTTCTAATGTGTTGCCCCCAAATTTGACACGGGGTTTCCTTGTGTCCAATTTTTGAGCATGCCTTTGAATATCCAATTGCTTTGGTGGTTGATCCTTAGCGGTGATATGTGATTGAGCATATTTATCTGCATAAGACTTCCATAATGGTCTGCGAAGGTGAGTATCATATGCTTGACCATGTGTGTATGGGACCTCTGGTTTTTGAAACAAAGATGATGGTGATTCAGGTACCATATGTGGTCCTCTATTGCCTCCATTATTAGGCCTTCTTTGATCCATGTTGGAGTGAGTTTGTTGCAAAGGCTGATTTTCCATTATTTGAGACATGTCAAAATCATGAGGTATCTTGGCTCCACTTTGTGCCATCATTTGTAAGAAGTATCGTCTATCCCTCCTCATTATTTCCTCAACCAATCGATTGAAACAGAGATCCATAATGGATTCTTACACATCTGCTGAATGTACTAAAAAGTTGTCCATATCATCATTGTGTGTATCATTGTTGTTTGTAGTGTCCATGTTCTCAACATTTGGAATGTTTCTATAGGCATCCATGTCAGGTAATGAATTTATACGTGGATAAACAAATGTAAAGTACAAATGTTTAAATGAATGCATATGTATAATGTATGAGCCAATGTTTGAGACAAATGGTTTTATGATTCTAAATGCCTAAATGTGATAAAGTAAAAATGATAATGTGATGATAATACAACTCATGGTTAAATGAATAACTGCACCTTAATGCAATTAAAAGGGGTAATGAATGCAATCTAAATGAATCCTAAGTGAGATAAAATGGATGAATGAATGCACTGTAACTAATGAAGAGATAAATGAATGTATGCAATTTTTATGGAAAACTAAACAAATGTATGATACATAAGTGTGGAAATGATGATAAATGATGATCACTAACGAATGTTTGAATGAATGTATAGTAATGAGTAATCATGGTAAGAAATGCAAAATAAGGATAATTATCTATGCGAGTGAATCTAAATGTCATGAGTGTAATAATGAAAATGATATAAGGATACTAATGCAAGTAAATGAGAATGAACTATATGTGGTAAGTGCAACTAAATGATATTAAATGCATGTTAATGAATGGCTAAAGAATAATGCAAATGCAACTAAAACGTAATGAAATGATGATGGGATGATGATAGATGAACGCAAGGTGTTTTTAGACTTTGCATGATGCACGTGATGATGTATCAAAGTACTCTGTCACGATTGTATCCAAAAACCAACTCAATTTTCGCAGAACTGCTCATTTTTAACTTTGTTCACACTCGCATGCAAAATTATGTAAATAAATGAGTAAATGGATAGACGGTATGCAACGGAATGCAATATAAACAGATGAGATGAAATGACGACCCATAGTGCTTTATTTTTCATCATCGAGCTTTAAAATGTTGTAAGAAAATACAAGCAACTTGACATAATGATTCAAGATGACCTGAGTATTCCTTACATGTATTTTGATATAGCAAGTTAATACAAACAACTTGATATAATAGGTCAAGTTGACCTGAGTATTGCTTGTGGAACAAACAAGGATCATCTTTGTTCATGCATGACTTGGATCGTCCTCCTTGATCTTGGGCTGATCATATCCCGAGACAAGTTCATACCTTAATAAGAGACAAAAACCTTTATCTAAATTGGATGAGGTAGGAGGAACCAAAGAAGGAGCATTGTTCTTGTAAGCAAACAATATATAATAAAGAATAAATAATATAGATCCTTGGTAATGGTTCATGCTCATATGGTCGAGGTATACGCTGTAGTCAGCAAGCCGTAGTGATCTATGACTGCATTTTGCATAAGATCATGTAGCTTAGTGAACTTCCCACGTAGACACCATTAGTACATGCCCCAGAACTTCATCGGAATAATGCGTTGAAGATACACAAACAATGTTGTAGGAACCTGATATGAATAAATAACCCACAAATCAACCAAGTATTTGATAGCTTAAACATAATTTTCTTGTCAAAGAAAACGTCATTTTGTGTTTGTTTTGGTAAGGAAGGATGCATCCTTGTTGAAGACAGTTTGAGTGTTGATGTTGATTGTTTGGTCGATTTTGAGAAGTGATCATCGTGCGAGTATTTTTTCAATACTTGTTTGGTATCTGCTTGGATGAGTATGTACAATGTGTTGCCATGTTTTTTTTTTGTTTTTTTGTTTTAATTTATTTTCAATGTTTTTTGATGTTTTTGGATTTTTGTGAGACATTTTGAATATTTTTGGATTTTTTATGAGTGTTTGAATGTTTTTTGGTATTTTGCGAGATAGTTTTGAATGAAGAACTCAATGAATCACAAAACAATGTAGAATCCACTTCCATCAATAGATTAAGGGCATTGCCCCCAGTTTAGACATGACTATGAAAAAGCAGGATGCAAGACGCATGAAGTACTTTCCTTATTTGCAGATCAATAACGAGCCATGGTTTGGACAGATGGATGAATGAATGTAGTGGATGTGATTGCAACAAGTCTGAAAGACAATGGAGCCATAGCCGCTACGAGTGGCGCCTGTTTGCCTGGTTTTCACCATCGCACTTACCCAAGGTGCCACCGGAGTGGTTGTTCACCGTTTTGGATGCATGATTTTTCTTTACTATTTTGATATTTTTTATATGTTTCCTCAGGACCTTTATCTAGATGTTTTTGGTATTTTTGCCAGTATATATGGGAGCTTGATGCTCTGTGCAGCTTATGTATAAAACTGTTTGAGGTGCATCCTGTTAATCGGATCTGCTAGCGATTCTCCTTCTGAAGTAGCCAACTGATATGCCCCTGACCCAAATACAGCAGTGATAACATATGGACCCAGCCAGTTTGATTCAAACTTTCCCTGATGTTCACGGTTGGGTTGGTTACGAGGATTTTCTCGAAGAATAAGATCACCTACCTCGAATGTACGAGGTCTAACTCGATGATTGTAGCTTTTGCTCATGCGTTGTTGATAGGCCTTGAGGTGATTGTATGTAGCTTGTCGCTTCTCATCAAGTAGCTCTAAGTCTTGGAGATGGGATACTCTGTATGCTTCATCATCTATGAGATTGTGTAAGGAAACCCATAGTGATGGTATCTCGACCTCAATAGGTAAAATAACTTCCACACCATAGACCAATGAGTAGGGAGTTGCGCCTGTAGGGGTTCGAATGCTAGTTCGATACGCCCATAGTGCTAGATTCAATTGAACATGCCAATCACAACTAGCATCATTGACTATCTTCTTGAGGATTCTTAAAATGTTCTTGTTTGATGCTTCGGCCTGACCATTTCCTTGTGGGTAATAGGGAGTGGAAAAGCGGTGTTGGATGTGAAACTTCTCACAGGGTTCATGGACATCCTGATTTTTGAATGGAAGTTTGTTATTTGTGATGATTGACATGGGTACACCATACCGACAGATGATGTAATTGAGGATGAATGAGGCGATTTGCTTGCCGGTAACTTGGGTAAGTGGAACAACTTCGATCCACTTTGTGAAGTATTCGGTGACGGTAATAATGAATTTGTGGTCGTTGGATGAAGATGGATGAATTTTACCCACAAGATCAAGACCCCATTGACAAAAAGGCCATGGTGTTGTGATTGGTTGCAATTCCTGTGCTAGTGCATGTATTAGGTCTCCATGAACTTGACATTTCTTGCACTTTCTGACAAAGTAGTAGGAGTCTTTTTCCATAGATGGCCAGTAGTATCCAGTGCGCAGGAGTTTCTTGGCGAGTGACGAACCGCTTGCATGGGTTCCACAAATTCCTTCATGTACCTCTTCCAAGGCCTTTGCTATCTCATCCTGTTCCAAACATCGAAGGAGAGTACCATCAAGACTGCATCGGTATAGGGTTTCGGCAATGATGGTGTATCGAGCGGTTTGGCGAATGAAAGTTTTACGTTGATTATTCGATTGGTTAGGAGGAAGTGTGTGGTTGCGGAGGTAGGTATAGAACTCACCATACCATGGGGATTCAGAACTGATAAGGTGACATATCATCTCGGATTCGGGGATATCATAAGTGGGGATCCAAAGCTGTTCTACCAAGAACTCGTAGCGTGTTGAATTATGTGGAAGATCTAGGAAAGATGCGATGGTAGCCATAGCGTCAGTAGCTCGATTATGATCTCTTGGTATCTTCTCAAAGGTGATAGTAGTAAATGATGCCTTTAATTTGTCCACCATTTGTTTGTATGGCATGAGTTTGTCATCTTTAGTCTGATATTCATCAGTTGCTTGTCGAATGACCAGTTGGGAGTCACCATATACTTGTAGTTTTTATAACTTCCATTGTATAGCTAGCCTGATTCCTGTGATCAAGGCCTCATACTCTGCTATGTTGTTTGTGCATGGAAATGTGAGCCTGTGAGACTTCAGGATGCCGTCACCTTGAGGTGTGATAAACAGAATGCCTGCCCCCGAGCCATGCCTACTGTATGAACCATCAAAGTATAGTTTCCATGGTTGTGTTGTTGTGATCAGGAATATCTCTTCATCTAGAAAATTGGAAGTGAGAGGATGATCACCTGTGAGTGGTGCGTCGGCCAACTGATCTGCAATAACTTGACCTTTGATAGCTTTATGGTCCACATACTCGATGTCAAATTCACTGAGAATCATCACCCATTTGGCCAAGCGACCTGTTAATGTTGCTTTACTAAGTAAGTATTTGAGTGGATCAATCTTCGCAATGAGCTATACTTTATGTGTCAACAAATAGTGCCTCAGTTTAGTGGCTGCCAAGATTACTGCTAGGCAAGCTCGCTCAATAGGTGTGTAGTTGAGTTCATAGCCAACCAGTGTGTGAGAGATGTAATAAACAATGCACTCTTTCCCTTCTGCATTGCGTTGTGCCAATAGTACACCCAATGCCGTATTTGTTGCTGATATATAGAGTAACAAAGGTCTGCTTGGATCTGGTGGGATCAACAATGGTGTATTCATGAGATAGTTTTTAAGCACCTGGAATGCTTGTTGGCATCTGGTATCCCACTGAAAGCGGATGTTTTTATGTAGCAGGTGTGTAAATGGGTGACACTTATCTGCCAATTGTGCAATGAATCTTTGGATGGATTGTAACCGTCCTTGTAATGTCCTTAGCTGACTGATGTTCTTTGGAGGTGGCATGTCCATGCTTGCTTTGACCTTTGCTGGATCGACCTCAATACCTTTGCTTGAGACAATGTATCCTAGAAGTTTTCCTGAGGTTACTCCAAAGACACATTTCTTCAGGTTGAGTCGAACATGATATTGTTCCAGTTTATCAAAGATTTTATCTAATATGTCTAGATGACCGTCTCTGGTGAGTGATTTTGCTAGTAAGTCATCAACACAATCTTCCATTATAGTGTGCATCATGTCATGGAAGATGGTGGTCATTGCTCATTGATAGTTCGCTCCTGCATTCTTGAGACCGAAAGGCATTACATTCCAACAGTATGTGCCCCATGGACATGTGAAGGTTGTCTTATGTTGATCCTCTAGTGCGATCTCTGTCTGATTGTATCCTGAAAAGCCATCCATGAGTGAAAGCATGACATTTCCTGTTGTTAGGTCCACTATGATGTCGATGATTGGTAGGGGGAAGTCATCCTTAGGACATGCCTTATTTAGATCTCTGAAGTCAGTACAAATACAGATGCCCCCATTTGGCTTGCCGACAGGCACAATATTGGATATCCAATCTACATAATCAATTGGTCTAATGAAACCAACATCCAAGAGTTTCTTAAGTTCTGCTTTTACTAGTACTGTGATTTGAGGATGCATCTTGCGAAGCTTCTACTTGACAAGTTTGGCTCCTTCTGCTACGATGAGGTGATGCATGACTAAATCAGGATCAAGCCTAGGCATGTCTACATATGACCATGCAAAGTTGATCTGGCGTTTCTGGAAGAATTCAACAAATTTAGGTTGTTCCTCTGGAGTTAGAAGAGATGCCAGATGTATGTGGTGAGGAGTTTTAGGAGTCCCCACGTTGTATTCTTTTGTTTCCTCGATGAGAATCGTTGATCGTTCCTGTTGTGTACTTGCAGGGAGAATGTCAAACCTTTCATCCTTCAGCGCCTTAGAGAGGTTTTCACCATTGGATACGCTCTTTCTTTTTACTTTTGTCGGATCAAACAGTGCCACAGTGTGGTTTTCACTAGAAGATCCATGTTTTATTGTTATATTTTTGTAGTTGAAAGGTTTGGCATCCACCCCAAAGTATGTTGCGCTATTAAGTTCTATGGTGAATCCTACAAGGAAGTTAAGTAGTGGAAACAACTTCTTACACTAACCTTGAGAGGAGGGTAATGCAAAACTTTTTCAGATCGTTACAACAGTTACAAAAAAATAGAAATAGATATAATAGCATTCATACCACAACACAGTGATTTATGTGGGGAAAACCCTTTCGGGAGAAAAACCCCATACTCCAAAAGCAGCTCAATATTTTATTCAACAATAAAAAACAGATTACAACATACTTGCAGAGCAAGCTCTTCGTAGGAGTACCACTAATCAGAGATTCAGAGGCAACTCAATAGCCATAAGACTCTGACACACAACCTCTATCTCACACACCTCATAAATAGGAGATACAATACAGGAAACCGTCAAACGGTATTACAAAACCATGAGCTAAAACCACCCAATAAGGTGTAGCCGACCTTATCTCCCTTCTAGATGCCCTATGACATGTTAAAGCACACATCAACACGTGTCGCTCCCTTTTACAGCTCATTTATATATCCGATACAAATTATTTTTCCTATTTCAGGAGTACAAACTTCCGGAGGCCATAACTTGAGAACCGGGTGTCCGATTGACGAACCGTTTGAAGCATCAAAAATCTCGCGAAGTGCTCTATCACCTTGTAAGAAGCTACACCGGTTATGGCCACTTTTCAGGGTGTTTCGGAGCCTCTAAAGCCCCCAAAATTAAGTTTAAACATTTTATCGCACCCCTCCAAGACGAAAACTTTAATATCTTCAAAACTAGCTGTGACCTTGCGACACAACTTTACCTGAATGCTTATCTAGCCAACCAGAAGCTTCAGGGAGAGTTTCGCACCATTTCGTGCTCAAATGAAAACTTACTATAAATAGTAACCTCGCATAAATGCAAGGTTGAGACACCATTTTTCCCAACAAATCTCCCACTTGTCGAACACCTTGCAGGAGCGGAAGGGAATGTCAACACAATGAATCAATTGCTAGGGGCCATAAGGCCCATAGACTCTGAACACCATCTAAACTTCTCTGTGCTCATAGCCTTAGTTAAAGCATCTGCAACATTCATCAAAGTTTCCACCTTAACCAGCTTCACCCTACCATCTTCGACCATATCTCTAACAAAATGATACTGAACATCAATATGTTTGGTCCGGGCATGAAATGTCGGGTTCTTAGCTAGGCTAATTGCACTCTGACTGTCACAGTAAACTGTCACTGTACCTTGTTTTATTCTAATATCCGAACACAGTCTCTTAAGCCAAATGGCCTCTTTACAAGCATGAGTAGCTTCCATATACTCTGCTTCAGTAGTGGATAAAGCAACCACAGCCTGTCGCTTACTCATCCAACTGATTGCACCACCAAACAAAGTAAACACATAAGCACTGGTGGATCTTCTGCTATCAATATCACCTGCCCAATCTGAATCCACATAACCATGGATATCAAGGGAAGTCATGTCTCCAACTGAATTACCATGATAACACAAAGAATACTCTGAAGTACCCTTCAAATAACTGAAGACTCTTTTGACTGCATCCCAATGAACTCTACCAGGATTAGACATATATCTAGAAAGTACTCCCACTGCTTGGGCAATATCTGGTCTAGTACAGACCATAGCATACATCAAGCTTCCAACCGCACTCTGGTAAGGCACTCTGCTCATGTCTTCCATCTCCAATGGGGATGTAGGACAATCTGAAACAGATAGTTTTGTTCCAACTGTAAAAGGAACACTCAATGGTCTACAATTCTGCATGTTGAACCTCTGTAACACTGAATTCACATACTTACTCCCGCTTGGTATGTTATCCCGTAGTTCAAAAAAGTCAATGATCGCCTCATCGTTTTGGAAATGATCAAGACATGGGGGATTAGGTTGGTTCCATTCGATGAGTTCAGGATGGATAATGGGCATTACCTCATCGATTAGGTTAAGTTCGTTAGATGTGTCAATGAGGGTTAAGACGTTATAGTGAAGGTCGTTGATGGTACTCTCCCTGTCAGAATCAAGCGTAGGATGTGACATAGGGTCTGTGGAAGATGTTTCCAGCTCAGGAACCTAAGAGGTCTTTATCTGTGTGTCTCCATAAACAGGGATGTCTTTGCGAGGTGGAGGTCGTGATGTGTCTTCCTCATCCGAAGTATTTAGTTGGAGGGAATCAAATTCCCATTCATGTGAGTCGGTCTCTGAGTCGCTTTCCAGTATCTGATTACTATACCATACTGGGATGTCCTTTGAGTTAAAAACTGCAATTGTGATTGGCTGATGTATCTCTGTAGATGAAATGATCGGTACTACAGGAAGGATTATGGGGATCAATGAATCCGATACGGGGAGTATTGGTAGTGTTGACTCTGTTGCTTCTGCTGGAACTGCTGGTATCGTAGATACTGTTGTGGGTTCTGATACAGTTGTTGTTGCTAACGGTGTTATTGATGTTATTGTTGCTGTTGATGGGATCACTGGTTTGATTGGTGGGATGATGGGTATTGTAGATGGTTGTGCTGGGATTTTTAGCCTCAATGGGACAATTGTGATGGTGTTTGCTACTGCTTTTATAATCAAAGGTGACCTCTTTGTAATAGGCTAATATAGTGGTTTGCTGGGTTTTCCTTTGAATCTGAGCTTAAGAAGGATCTCCTTTTGAAAGCCTAGGCCTATATTATCCTTGGGTTTTAATTCCAGATGCAGCGGTTCATGTCTTCCTTGCTTGCAAGGTCCCAGAGCACTTTGACCATCATAACCCATTCTTTGCATGATGAGAAGGCCTTTGCCATACTGATATGTGGGAAGCTTAGCTTGTGGAAAATTGGTGGTGATGGGATCTTTATAGATCCATTTTGCTAAGTCCTCATCTTTGGTTTCTTCTTCTTGACTCTTTCCAAGGATGAAAGGCATCAAAGTACATGCTGGCTTGATTAGTGGTGTTTGAAGTAACCATTGAGGTTTACCATGCGTTCTAGGAGAAGTAGGCATTTGTCCCACACAAAAGAGTTGGCTCAAATTGTATTCCCCATGACCTTCCTCTGCTATTTTCATTTTGAGCTTTTCTTGCTTAGGTATAGTGGTGTTTGAACTGGCAAGAGAGGCTGGACTCACGTATGAGGTGGAGGAGATGGCTTCTCTATTGTTGGGAACGATAATCTCTGGTTGATGACTTATATTATGACAATATGCAAAGGGATTTGCATCACCCAGGATTGTGATCTCTACACCATTATGTGGGAACTTGATACACTGATGGTAGGTGGATGGAACGACTTGCATGGCGTGTATCCAAGGTCTTCCTAACAATAGATTGTATGGTAGAGGAAGGTCCAAGACTTGATAAATAATGTGTTTCACCACAGGGCCCACTCGGATTGGTAGTACCACAGCTCCTTTAGATGAACACTCTGCATCGTCATAGGATTTGATTGTTATCTTCTTGCGGGGATCCACTGATTCTATTGCATATCCCAAGGTTGTGACTAATTGTAGAGTACAGATATTTAGGCCTGCTCCATTATCGATCAAGACTCGCTTGATCCTATGCAGGTTGATAAACCCTTCAATGTGGAGTGAAGCGTTGTGAGGTTGTTGGAAGGACGAGTTGTCACTTTCAGAGAAAGTGAGACAAGGTGATGACCTTAGATTTCCAACCATTGCTTGGAATTGATTTGTATTTAGGTTTGCAGGGACTGACGCCTCTTGGAGAGCTTGATCCAAGATTGTTTTATGGGATGGAGATAGGTGCAATAGTTCTAAGACAGAGATCAATGCAGGCATTTTGTCTAACTGTTCCACAAGGTTATACTGCTTTGGGATAAATGGGGTGCCTTGTGGAGCTTCTTTTATAGTAATCTTGTTGCGACGTGTAACAACATTGCAAGTGGAACTAGGATTTTTGATGGTTATAGTTGCAATTTGTTCACTGGCATCGTATAGGTGATTCGTAGTATAATTATACGCGGCTTGCATATAATTGGTGGTATCTGTGTTTCTCCCTGAAGTGGAAGGACCCCTTTGATCATGTGATGGAAGTGGATTTTTAAACATAAGATGATCATTGTTTGTTGTCTTTGGGTCATGTCCTTCGATTTCAATGTCACCTCGGTCGAAAAGATCTTGAATAAGATCTTTCAATCTGTGACAATTGCTTGTCTTATGTCCTCTCCCTTGATGGAAATCACAATGTTCAACATCCCTCCACCATGAAGGTTTGACTTGAGGTTCATAATTTGATGTTTTGGGTAGGGTTACCAGATTTTGAGAAACCAGTTATCGTAATACTGTTTCGATGGGTTCCCCTAAAGGAGTGTATGTTCGCTTTGGTTTTTGTTGACACGGTCTAGGTTTATCGTGAGATGTGATGCGACCTTGATTTGGAGGAGCAACTATGTTAGTCTGAGGTGGGGAATTTTGTCCTACAAATCGAACTACAAGTTGTGCACTTTTGATAGTTCTTGCATCCACAACCCCGTCGTCGACAATATTTTTGTTTTTGTTCTAGAAGCTTGGTTTGTCACTATTGAAGCGTGGGCGAGGACCATCCTTTGGCTCATTATAGATTTTGATAAGTCCTTTCTTGATGAGAGCCCGCTCACATTTTAAGTCTTTGGTGATCATGTCATTGAAAGAGTCTGTGTCTTTGACGTCCAGGTGAAATTCCATTTCTTCGTTTAAGTTGGAAATAAATATTTCCACTAGTTCTTGTTCAAGTAATTGAAGAGAACATCTGCTAGACATTTGATGCCATCATTGCAGAAAGACTGAAAATAGCTCACCCAGTTTTTGTTTAGTGTTACATAGATCAGCAATGGTGATATCACGTTCAATGTTGTGAGAGTAATGTGCCAAGAACTTCTGAACTAGCTCTTCAAAGGTCCTAATGCCACCTGGTAATCGGGAAAACGATGATGTGGTTGTTCCTCCCAAGCTTTGGGGAAAAAGTCGCATTAGGTATGTGTCTTCGTATGCCACTTTGAGGCAAGTTGAATGAAATTCTCTGACATGATCGCAAGGATCTCCTTTTCCTTGATACTTTTCGAACTTGGGGGTTTCGAACCCTCGTGGAAAAGGTGGCATATAAAGATTCTTATCAAAGGGACAGGGACAAATTTCATTGAGTGAAAATTGATTAGTCTTCACACCACTACGAAGTTGTTGGGCGAGATTTTCAACTTGTTGCCGCAACATCTCTATGTCATTTGGAGGAGGTGGTGGTGGATTACCTTGATGAAAGTTGTATCTAATGTGCTCTCAACCTCTTTCATCCTCATCACAACTTTGACGTTCTGATGCTTGTCTTAGTTGTGCAAGATCAAAGTTAGAGGGGAGTTTGGCTCCTTCTTGAGCAAGCTTTAAAAAGTGAGCATCTACATTGCTCCTGAGTATTTCGTGAAAAAGCCTGTTAAAGAGAGGGTTGTGTTGAGCCCTTTCTATTGTTGCAGGAGTAGGAGTACTTGGGTTTTCGTCATTCGCATTCCCTCCAAGTGCTTCTCGAAATTCATTGATATTTTCCTCCTCTTCTTCTTCAATTTCTATTTCTCATTGCCTTGACCGTGATCGGGTATGAGCCATTTTGTTTATAAGTTTTTGTTGAAGTTGGGTTAAAATGATGATGAGTTGTTGATGAAATGAAAGATTTATGGTTAGTGTGGTGTGCTGCATATGGATCTCTAGCACTTAAAGGTGGATGTTACCAAAGTTTTCTTCTTGAATTGCTTGTTGTTTTTGATAAGGTTTGATGTGATAAGGTTTAGAGAAATCTGAGATGTGTTACAAACTTAACTACCTAGTAATGGGAGGATTCACTCATAGACTAGTTTTAACCTGTGTAGATATGTCTCTTAGGATGAGCTTATCCTAGATGTAGAAACAATCTAAAAGTGATTTGTTGTGTTTGATTCAAGCAATATCTAAAAAGAGAACTTATGACAAGAACCTCTTAATGTTTTTGAGAGTTGAAAATGAATGAGATGATGCGTGAATGAGATAATGGATAAAATGTTTAACGTCAATAAAAGCTTTGTGTCACATATGGGACAAATTCTACCTCTTCTCTTTCGAGCGTTGGTGGCATTTCTCAAGCTACGTTGTATGTGATACAAATGTCTGGAAAGAAGTTGGGATTGATCTTGCCTCTTTGGTTTTTGTGATAACTCAAAGCTCTATATTGCATAAAAGCTTTGCGGTTTAATGACTCTGGATCAAATTCGGTCGATTTCCCTTGAAGGTATAGACGCATGTGACGTAGAAAAGCTCTATGAGAGACAAAGATTTGTCTATTTAGATAGAAAAATTTCCTCCTTTTGATCAAAGCCTTTGAGCTCAATGGTCTTCTTTTCAAGTTGATGTGTTGATGAAGATTCTTCTTTCTCAAGATGTGAAGAATGGTCATATAGTTTGATACTCTTCTCTTTTTTTTTGAAAAAATGTTTGGTTGGATGAATACTTGTTCTGATTTTTCAGATTTTATGATGTTCCTTTGACAAGAAAACAAAGGAAGCACACAAACACAAGAATGTTGCCTTAAAGACACAAATGAGTATGGGTCTAGATCAACCCAATCCTTGGACTTTTTATGACCCTTCCCTTTAAGTGTATTTTTAGGTGTTTTCCAAAGCCTGAAGTCGGCTCAATTTGCACTGGTCTTGACTCAAAATGAAAACACTTCAAACACTTTGTATCCCTAAGGTCAAATGGTCAGTTGCGATAACTTCAACCCACATCTTGATATTTCTTCGAATTTGGTACTACATACCTTATGAATCCCATCGTGGCAGGTAAGGATGTGATATACTAAGTCTTGCACAAGCATAACAAATAGATGATCCCTATGATGGGGGAGTCATCACTTTCATCAAGCCACAAGTGACTTTTTAAAAAGCTATGTTTTTACTCAAGGAAATATGTATGGTGAGTATCTTGGGAGCAAAACCATCTATGCTCTTGCATTGAATTATATCACAAATATCCTCAATCAATAGAACGGGTGGGCTACTACTTAAAGGTGTTTAGTAATTTTTGATGTCTTTGGACATAAGTTCATTATGCAGTGACTCACTTAAGAGCCTTGTAACTTGTGGTGGGGCCCATTTGTCCTTTTGGCGAGTTACACTGTAGGAACAACTATACCCAAGGCTATAGCTTTCGCTCTCACTTGATTTCTATAGCGGCTCAAAGGATTTACCGCACGAGTCATTCCCAAGAGTGATGTGTCTCTTGGCAGACCTCTCTTAAAAAGATAAAAATTTGAGTGTTACTAACACTTTTCTCTTGCACTTAGGACCACGAAAGCCAAGGGAGAGGATAGTGTGTGTTAGAAGTAGGACCACTCGACAAACTTTGCACAAGCGTGCCAAACACAAAATTCACTTGTTCTTTTTAACTTGTCATGGCAATGTGATCTAACTATTTGGAGATGTTGCTCCAACAATCATGGTGTTCTTTTTAACTTTCAAAGGCAAAATGTGTTGTAAACTAGGAACTTGAAATCCTAGTCAACTGAATTGAAAAAGATGTTTTTGCTTGAAGTAAAATCGCTTGCAAAATGAGACAGATGAATTTTGTTCCTTTTATTTGCACCAAAATTTGAAGTGTGGATCGTGAGTTTTTAGTTTGATGCAAGAAATAATTTTGCCTTGTTGATTTTAAGCACCAAAAGAAAATTGAGCCTACCTTGCAAGAAAACAAAGTTTGTTTTTGTGAATTTTAAAAGTACCAAAAGGAAGTGATCCTAACTTGCAAGGAAATAAAAGTTTGTTTTTGTTCAATTTTATAGCACCAAATGTAAAATTTTTATTTTTTAAACAAGTAAATGAAGTTAGTTCAGACCTCCACCAGGAACAAGTGGTTAGTAAAATCCAAAATAGGGGGGGCTTCCACAAGCCTAAGAAAAATTTCTTTTCGGTTACATGATGCGTTTTTTACAACATTCTGTTACAATAGCGCCATTTTGTGTGCAAACATAAGTGCTATCTTAACACAAACGTGCTAATACAAAGACAAAAGTGCTAAAAGTAAAACTTTAACAACAAATGTAAAAGCGTCAAAACAAGCACAAAAACGCTTAATAAAGGTTAATAGTGCCAAACTTGAGACAAAAATGCTATTGTAAAAACAATAGCGCTAGAATGTCAATTTGCAATAGCACTACAACGCGATAAAAAATGCGACCTGTGTGTCAAGCTCAACATTCAAACATGTTGTGTTAAAAAAAAATGTTTTTAGGTGTTTGGATTCACGTCGGGTTCACCAAATGATGCTCTGCAAAAGAGGTTAGAAAATCTGTTCGATGACAACACACACACAAGAGCAAAACGTTAGTGTTAGCAACAAAATATTATTCTAAACAGGCATATCAAAATAGATACTAAAAACATGAAATAATATTTAACTAGGAAAGTAAATATGACGAGGCATCTCCAAATACCTCCTAACATGCTCTTAGCTCCTTCTCCTTTGTTCCTCTCCTCTCCAAGTTCCAAACTAGTGTAGCTCTCAACAACTTTTTGCACTATGGATGCTTATGGAGGTTTGAGATTGAAGTATTTGCTCTAAATGTGAATAAAAAACTAATACTAGATGCTATGATGCTAAAATGATTTATTTTAAACCAAAACGACAAGATATTAGTGATCTATGCTAAATGCTCTTTAAAATTCTCTATAACTTAAATGCATACAAGTTTTCAGGATCTGGATTATGAAGAAATTGGCTCTATTTATAGCAAAAATGAAGCAATGGATGGTTGAGATTGAGTAATCTCAACAAAGGTTAGGATTGAATGATATTCAATCCATGTGAAGGCTTTCAACCTAATCCCAGGATGACAAGTGTCAATATGAGATAGGTTGAGAGGAGAGAGAATACACATTAAATGCTTGACATGACCTAAGAGTTAACTTGGGAGTTAAGGTCAAGGTTAGGTTGAATGAATAAAATATTTATTCCAAGAATAAAACTTTTATCTAAAGGATACACTCTTGTGCAAAGACAAAAGGGATAACCACGGTCAAACCAATAAATGCTTGAGGAGACACACGAGTGCAAGTTGAAATAACTATAAATGGTTATGTAAGAGCCATTAGTGGTCTTGGAAGACTTTGGAGGTTAAATTGGTGAACACAAAGCATTTAATGCTTTTCAAAGACTTTGAAGTCTTTGAGAAGTGACTTCAAATTGTTTAGAATTGTGACAATAATTAGGGGATGAATTAGGGTAATTAGGAAGGGGTTAGAAGAATCTAGAAGGGGTTTAGGCTTGCAAGTGGATTTGGTGGGTGAGGGAAAATAAGATTTTAATTAAAATAAAATTAATTTATTTCAATTTATGTGTGCAAGTTGCATTTGTAGGAAAATGCAAGTGGAGGGGATAAATGATTTTAAATAAATGTTTTATTTAATTTATTTAAAAGAGGAAAAGGGGATTAAATGAAATAAATATGATTTATTCATTTAATTGATTGTGAATTTGGTTTAATGAATTAATTAAAATAAATTGAATAATTTATTTAATTAATAAGAGAGTGTTTGAAGATGAATTAATTAAATATTAATTTAATTAACTGATGGCTTAGTGGATTTTTAATCAAATAAATAAGAAATATTTATTTAATTAAACTAGACAGATTTATGTGGCTACACTTTATTTATGTAACTTTTAATGAAGAAAACTTTTGTTTGTAGCTTTTAGTTAATTAAAATTTAAGGGACAATTTTTTTAATAAGGATAGAATTAATGTAGCTTTGTAATTGCAACAAAAATAAAATAACTTATAAAACCATTACAACAAGATGATAGAGCTTCACCATTCAATAAACAACTAGCTATTGCCCCTTGCAACTACTTCTATTTTCAAAAATTCCAAACTTGTAAATTGTTTTTTAAAACCCTATTTCACAATTTATTCATATTACTCTATTTACTTCATATCTATACCACCTTCACAATTGTTCAGCTTAATAAATAAAATAGAAAATATGTTTTACTATGGCTAACCATTGCACCTCCTTTCAGTGTAAGCGCTAATTAATAGCTTAGTAATTAATAGCTTAGTTTTGTATGTGGCTCTTTAATCAACAGAGTTTGCCGGCCTTGGCGACAGAGTTCTGCAAGTGCTCGATTTTGGACAAGCCGACTTCTGCTTAGGATTCAAGCGCGAAAGGAGAAGAAAAAATCGGTGCTGGTGCTGCTCGCTTCTGCTGTTTCCCGGCACGAGTCCAGGAAACCGTCGGAAAAAGATTAAGGCGTGAAAAAATTCCGGTGTGAGAATATTGAATACCTAGCCTACCGACCAATTAATAATATTTCATCTATCGCGTTTTAATAATTTTATCCTGCAGTAAACCCATTGCCCTTGTTTATGTTTTGCATGAAATTTAGTGGTGCTCTGCAAAACCTCCAACAGCTCTACCAGACTCAGCTAATACCTCTGCAAAGTCTCTCCGCCGTTTCGCACCTTTCAAAATGTATCGCGTTGTGAACTCCATGATGAGGCATTCTAACATTCGCGCGATTGCAAGCAATGATCATGGTCTTATGCGCCCACTCTCTGCAGCGGCTCCCTCATCTCCTTCTCCTTCTGCTTACGCCTCTACCATTGATGGCTCCAACGAGGCCGCCTCCTCTTCCTCTTCCTCTTCCGCCTCATCATCATCACCGTCGAAGGCGTCACCATCATCAGCGAATCAACGAGCATGGAGCTTTTTCAAATTCTTTCTCAGTGCTGCCTCCACTGCTGCCATAGCCACTGCTGGCTATGCTACTTATGGTCAGTTTGCATTTATTCATACTTCCTGTAATCCATCTACTAACACACCATCTACTACCGTCTCTGGTTTAGGGTTTATGAAAAAACATTCAAAATTTTTAAATTTAAAAAATTATACAAAAAAAAAATTGTTCTCTTTCACGCATGTTGAAATCATGAGACATGAATGTAATATTACAAAATAAATATTATCAACTAAAATCTAAAAACCAAAAGACATATAAATTAATATATTAACATTTATATTCTAATGTGCTGTACCCTTATAAATACCTTAGAAGTAATTGAATATATGTATGTTTTTATATTTTGTGTGTCTAGCCGTATCTGCATCAAGGGATCTTGAAAATTTGCTGTATCTGTATTTGATACTGTTTCCATTTCCATGCAATTCTGCTGCTAATATCTGAAAAGACACTGCTGGAAGTCTTCTGATACCAGCATTTTTCTATTTAACGTCTTCTGATTTGTAAGCATTCTCAGCTTATAAACCCATTGGAAATAAGCGTTCTCAGTGTACAAACCCATTGGAAATTAGCTTCAGCTTTTGGAGAAGCCCTCAGCTGAAACCCTAGATTAACAAATCTGAAGAAAAAACATAAATCTGCTGACATAACTAGCTGTTCTAACAACGTAGCTAGTGGCTACAACTATAGAACTATTTTGCACAATTTACATCACACAAAAAACTGGAAAATTAAAAATGGCTTTTTAGTATCATTATATCTTTTCTAGTGAGCGCATAAGATAAGAATATACTGCTTGAGAAGACATAGATATGAACCTAGGACAAGGAAACTTAAAGGATTCTATTGGTTCTGCACTTGGTGATCCACAATTAGGGTGGATATTCCACAACCTAATTCATCAACATGAATCTTTCTCAACCTTAACGTGCTTTGATTGATTAAAACAATACTGGAAAAGCTTACAAGCGCAAGCTTTTTAGCATCATTATAGCATTTATAGTGAGTGCATAATTCATCAAACCTAGGGCAAGGTAGCTTAAAAGGATACAATTAATGTGGATATTCCACTACCTAATTCATCGACATGATCTTTCTCAACTTAACGTGCTCTGACTGATTAGGTTGTCTTGTGTGCAATGAAATAGAGTCCCTATGCCCTAAATTTGATGTTGTTAAGCATGGTCAACCTGAATGGAAACATGTAGAATCAATGGGGAGAGCATAGAAATACACATAAAATGAGGTAGACAACAACAATTGATCTGGAGAAACCCAGAATGGGAGAAAACTCTCGAGCGAGGGATCTCCTCCTTAAGCCACTATTTTATAAGCTATGAGAATGGTTTAGTGCCTTCTAGAGGCTTTCATGGACTTTTCTTGCAGAAACAACAATGCTTAAATACCACAAAAGCCTTGCATTTGTTCTACTTCTAACATTTCCTTAATCACATAAAAAATCCTCTGACTATGACAGGTTGGAGCAGTATAAGCTTAACTCAGCTAACTTCTTAAGAAAACACCAAGGTGAAACTAATTCCAATTACTTCCCTTGGAGGTTTAAACAAGTCACAAGAAACACTGGAGGGTTGCCCAAGAATCTCTTTTGGAATGCTCTGCAACTATTTTCAAGTGTCGTTCCTTTCAAAACAAGTCTTCTAGAGTGTCTAGTACAGGGGAAGGTCTTGATGGGAGCTACTTAGTGACTAAACTTGCTGATTTCACTAATTTAACTAGTCTGTTTTGGAGAACTTGGTGACAAACTCTGTGGTAGTCTTTTTTTTCTGAATTTAACATACATATGGGTCTATTGACAATGACTTAACTTTTTCATTTAGCACTTGGCAAAGAACTTGGTGGCAGCCCTCTTTTTGCATTTAACATACATATGGGCTGATTGATGACGATGACAACAGATTTTGACATTCTTTAGATTATTGATTTTAGGAACTATTAGAAAGCATCGTATGGTTATACATTTTTGATTTTAGTGTCTTTCACTTTGTTGGACAATGTATTGCTGCAGCTTTTCTTAGTTGTTATAACCATCCCTTTGGTTATCTATGTCCCCTAACTCATCACGGGTAAGAATTATCCTTGCAATTGTTTTTGACATTGCACTCTTTATCTTTCTTCTGTTTCCTTTGAGCCATCATGTGTCTAGAATGCCCTAAAAGAGAACAGAGGTGTATAATGGTAGCTATTTATATGCATATTAATGGAGAAATGAGACGAGAAGTTATTTCTAATAATATAACACTATTTGAACATGGAAGTTACTCAAGTTATTTTGTTTTTTGTAATCTAGAAGTTTTGAATCTTATTTGTGTTGTTAAATTAGATGAATTTGCTTCTCACAATAATAAATATTAAGGGTAGAGCAATTTGAAAGGAAATGCTGTTTGTCTTCAACTTCGTTAGCATTGTATGTTTTACAAATTTGCATGCCGTATAGAGTTTAGGTTGGTCTAACATCTATTTTCACAATGTGGCTCATAACTAGTAATGTTTAATTTAGTAATATTCATTTTACTTTCAAAAGAAATTAATTTTGGCTAGTCAAACTAAGATCAGTAAAGTTTTATAATACTTCAACTTTCTTTTATTAGCAGTTAATGTCATTATCATTCCATTTTTGTTCTTGAACTTCATTGGATGCAAGCTTTAGTTTTATCAATGTTGTTGATTAGATTTTCATCTCTATATTCCAATATTCACGTGAAGCTTCAGTGTCTTTATCCCACCTTTTTCTCAATCTATGATGGTCACCCCTTGTGTAAGAAGTGATAACATGGATTCTATAACCATTTAAGCCAAACAACTCCTGTTATATTCCAAGCGTATAATCGTTGCTTTAGACCCCAATGAAGTACAAGCCACTTCAATCAAGAGAAATTGGTATGGAGTATTATACTTTATTTTGAGTGTAGTAGTTATAAGAGGCTTTTGGAATTGTTGAATTTTGTTTCAAGTATCATGAGAGATGTTGCAAGTCCAAACTTCATAACATATAGGATAACTAGAATCTTAGTTTCAGAACTCACCAGTACTTTGCAACTTGTGAGTTTTTGCAGGATCCAAGCAACTTGGGTATGGACTTGCTGCAAGCTTAGATTGAGTTCGAGTTAGGGACTCCTTGCTGCAAGTTCCTGCAATTACTTTGAGGTGCCCGGTAAATTAGAGGCTGCACAGCAATCCTAAACCTTTCAAAATTTAATAATAATTAATTAAATATTCGTAAACAGTAAAAGATATTGATGTCACTTTCCCAAAGTGTTCTTGTAACCTCCTCTAATGCAGGTGCACCCAAATAAGGTCTAGAAACAAATAAAAACAGCAATAGTCAGGGCAGATCTGCCCTCCAACAGCAATGGGGCGCTGCCACAAAAAGTGGTTGGAAATGTTGTTGTGACAATAAATGATGAAAAACCCTCCAAAGTGACAGCACTATCACTAGATCTGTGAAATGTGCAACATATGATGATGATTTCACCTTCTCAATGCTGGTATACTCAAGTTGATGGTTGTATATGTTGGTCACTGCACTAATGATGAAGAATTATTCCCCAAAAATGCTGATATCACTGTAGCGACATGTAAACTTGAAACTTGACAAAAAATGCTGATTAATGTGTTAAATTTAAGCAATCAGATGTTAATCTAACTAATTAAATTATAATCAGACTGAGAATAAGCAGTAATAACAATAAAGCACAAGACACAAGACACAAGTACCCTGGGAAAACCTCCCTCTTGGAGGAAAAACCCAGCATCAAAGATTCAGATCAGATCCTTTATTTATAAGCAGATTACATGAACAGTATATATCAGATTACTTATCTGATTGTAGTGCCAATCTAGGGCAGATTCAAACCAAGTATATGCAGCTGTAGTATATCTTTAGAGGGGGCAGAATATCGACATCACTTGGAGAAGAAGATCGCTGAAGTATAAGGACACCAATTTGCCCAGCAAGCTGCCCAATGGATTCGCTCAATGATCAGATAGACTCGCAGTAGTATGAAGACTTAGATCGCTTTCTATCCTTCCAAGTTCGCTGATTAAATTTGCATGAGGCTTATGGTATATTTGCTTGATGAAGATAAATTGTGTTTGAAGTGTGAATATGAATCTTGTTTATATACAAGAATGATGTTCATGTTTTTCCCCCCAAGTTGGCTTTAACAAGATTGCCGCCATTTTACATATTTTAAGTTTGCCCTTTTTGGTGCCCAATTTGGGGCCTACATAAATTACAAGTTATACCATGTTTCATTACATGTAATCGCTTAAACTTATTACAATATGATTAGTATTTTAATTGCCACTAGACATCACTAAAATATAATCCGAACTTAGCTATCCATTTCAACACTCCCTCTTAGCTAGGGAGGATTATAACAAGCTATCACATATTGTAATAATACATCATGAACCTCTTCATCTTACATTGCCCGCAGAGGATGAAGGGTGACCTGTTAGAAACCAACAAAACTTCCCATCTTGCATTGCTCGCAGAGGATGGATCCACCTTACATTGCCCGCAGAGGGTGGAAGAGGTGAGGGTGGAAGAGGTCTTTCACCTCAACAATACTGTCACCTTGCATTGCCCGCAGAGGGTGACTCCACCTTGCATTGCCTGCAGAGGGTGGAGGATGCAAACTAAATTGCATTATTGAGATTGAGACTCCCTCTCAATTAATGTCGTGTTCTCCACAATTCCAAGCTTCTCTCTGAAGTACTCAAACTTCACTCGAGCTAGAGGCTTGGTGAGAACATCTGAAACCTGTTCATCAGTGCTGCTATATTTCAGCTGGATGGCACCTCTTTGTGCCATATCACGCACATAGTGATAATGAGTTTCCACATGTTTTGACCTGTCATGAAACACGGGATTGTTAGACATTTTAATACAACTCTGATTATCACAATAAATAACACTGGATTTCCAAGGTTGTCCAAACAACCTAGCAAGAAGCTTGCGAAGTCAAACTGCTTCTCTAGTTGCCACACTTGAAGCAATGTGTTACGCTTCTGCATTACTTAATGCAACTGAGGATTGTTTCCTACTGGCCCAAGAGATCATAGCGGAACCCAAGCTGAAATAGATTCTTGAAGTGCTTTTTCTGTTAGTAACACTTCCAGCCCAATCAGAATCAGAGTAGCCTTCCAAATTGATTACTGTGTTGATTGGATACTTCAGCCCATAGCCAATTGTTCCATGCAAGTATCTCAGGATGTGCTTGGCTGCCACCAAGTGAACATGCTTTGGTTGGTTCATGAATTGGCTAAGTGCACTCACTGCATAGCAAATATGTGGTCTAGTGTTGACTAGATACATCAAGGATCCAATCAACTGCCTGTACTCTGAAGGATCTGCAAAATCAGAGTTAGCTTCAGAAATACTCTACTTCTTCAAGTTAGTTTCCATAGGAGTAGTCATAGGTTTACAATCCATCATACCAAATCTTTTCAATATATCAATAGTATATTTGCCTTGACTTAGAATAATTTCATTAGGTCTTTGTCACACTTCTAACCCTAGAAAGTAATGCATTAGACTTGGATCCTTCATTTCAAATTCAGTAGCTAATTCTTTCTTACACCTAATGATGAGACTATCTTCACCAGTTAGAAATAAATCATCAACATATAGCACCAAAATTAGCATTTCACTATTAAATACTTTAAAAGTAAATGTTAGGGTTAGCATCATTCCTATAAAATCCTAGACTGACTAAGTACTTATCAATTCTTTCATACCAAGCTTTAGGAGCTTGCTTGAGGCCGTAGAGAGCTTTCTTTAATCTGCACACATTAGTTTCTCTATTATGAATCTCATAACCTTCAGGTTGTTCAATATAGACTTCTTCCTCAATAACACCATTAAGGAAGGCAATCTTTACATCCATTTGATGTAATTTCCAACCTTTGGCTGCAACAATAGCTATAATAGTTCTAATAGAAGTATATCTAGTAACAGGAACAAATGTTTCTTCATAATCTATGCCTTCCTTTTGAGAAAAACTACGAGCCACAAATCTAGCTTTATATTTCTCTATACTACCATCAGCAACATGTTTAATTTTAAACAACCATTTGGAAGAAACAACAGACTTACCTTTAGGTCTAGGCACAACATCCCAGACATCATTCTTGATGATGGATTGATACTCTTCGTCCATAGCTAACTTCCAAGCTTGCTGGTTCATAGCTTCTTCTGTGTTGGATGGTTCAGCCTCAATGATGTTGCAGATCATTGCAACATAGTTAGAGAGCTTCTGAGGTCTCTTACTTTCTCTGAAAGTGCCACTAGGAGCTGCAAACGTTTCTGCATCTTGAATTGTGCTTCTAACCCAAAGTGGTCTTTTCTTGCTAACCGCAATATCTCTAGGTCGATCAGTTGGAACCAGAGGCTCAGGAGGATCATCATGCTCAATAGGTTCAGGAGGCTCAATAAGCTCCCTCTGAATCTCAAGGTTAGTATCAATATCCACATTTTGATTATCATTAACTTCTTTATCATTATCAATAAGAGAACCTTTAGATTTCTTGAAAGCAATATTTTCTTCAAAGGTGACATCGCTGCTTACCTCAATGTACCTTTGACCAGGAATGTAGATGTGAAATGCCTCGGAAGATTCACTATACCCAACAAGGATACCCTTCTTCGCGGAATGCTCTAACTTAGTCCTCTTTTCCTTTGGCACATGAACATAGACAAGACTCCCAAAGATCCTTAGGTGGTTGATATCTGGTTTGACTCCTGTGAAAGCTTCCTCGGGAGTTATGTTCTTCAAGACAAGGTGAGGACATCTATTCTGAATGTACACAACAGCCTTGGATGCTTCAGCCCATAAGAAGGTCTGCAGGTCCTGATCGTGAATCATAGCTTTAGCAGCTTCAACGATGGTTCTATTATTTCGTTCAACTACACCATTTTGCTGAGGATTGTAGGGAACGCAAAACTCCCTCTTAATTCCTGTTTCTACACAAAAGTCATTGAAGCTACTTATGGTGTATTCACCTCCATTGTCAGATCTTAACACTTTAATTCTTTTACCAGACATATTTTCAGCTAGAGCTTTAAATTCTTTAAACCTACTTAACACTTCATCAGATTCTTTAGATTTTAGAAAGTAAATCCAAGTCTTTCTAGAAAAATCATCTATAAATGTAACATAGTATAGAAATCCGCTAGGTGAAGGAACATACATTGGTCCACATAGATCATAATGAACAAGTGCTAATTTTTCTTTAGCTCTACTTTCACTTTTATGAAATGGACTTTTAGTGTTCTTACCTAATGTTGATACGTGGTGACTGATCAGCAAAGTATTGTACACTATGGAGATTTTTTTTTGCCGTTTTTTGTTGTTGATGAAAACCGACATTGTGATAAAACCCTAAAAAGGCCAAATTTGTTTGTTGCCCTAAAAACGCATGTTATAAGCGGTTGGGATGCTTAAGGCATTGTAATGTTGATGTACTTTTTTGCTGGATAATAAGAAAGATTGGACGGCTGTGTATGGTGGACGTAACCCATTTTGGGTGAACCACGTTAAATCTCTGTGTTATCTGTGTCCTATTTTATTCCTTTATCTTTTGTATTTAATTCTGCATATAATTGTTAGTTCACATTTGCTTCGGATCTGCTTGAAACCCTAACAATTGGTATCAGAGCGAGGTTTTCTATAAATTGGCAGGACTTTCAGATTTGAGTGGGAGCAATGGAGGATTCCAAATTCAAGGTCAAAAAGTTTAACGGCCAGAATTATCAGTTATGGAAAATGCAGATGGAGGATTACCTGTATCAAAAGGATTTGTGGCGGCCATTAGAAGGAAAGGCAAAGAAAGCGACCACAATGTCAGATGAAAAATGGGACATTTTAGATAGAAAGGCATTGGGATCCATTCGATTGTGCCTTGCACCGTCTGTAGCTTTCAATATAATAGAAGCAAAAACGGCTGTAGATTTAATGGCGACATTGGCTAAGCTGTATGAGAAACCCTCGGCTTCGAATAAGGTATTTCTTATGAAGCGTTTGTTTAATTTGAAAATGAGTGAGGGAGGATCTGTAGCGGAGACTTAAATGAATTTAATACAATTACCAGTCAATTGTCTTCGGTAAAAATTACTTTTGCAGAAGAGGTTAGGGCTCTCTTGATTTTATGTTCTTTGCCAGAAAGCTGGAATAGCTTGGTTATGGCTGTAAGTAACTCTGTCTCTGGAAAAAATACTTCGGTATCTGATGATATTGTTGGTGTTATCCTAAGTGAGGAAATGCGAAGGAAAAGCACAGGTGAGACTCCAACATCATCAAGTAGTGTTTTGAATGTGGACAATAGAGGAAGATCAAAGGAAAGAGGAAAAGGCCCTTGGAATGAGAAGTCACGAGGGAAGTCAAAGAAATGACGCTCTCAATCTAGAGGAAAGAAAGATTGCTGGTACTACGGAAAGCTTGGTCATCTAAAGAAAGACTGTTGGTCTCGGAAAAACAAAGGAGACAAAAATGAAAACAACATTAAGGAAGCTAATATTGCAAGTAATACTTCACAAGATGCTTTAATCTTATGTTTGGATAATGTTAATGATTCCTAGGTAATATATTCTGGGGCTTCATTTCATGCTACACCCCATAGAAAATATTTTCTAGATTATGTTGAAGGTGATTTTGGACAGGAGTATTTGGGTGATGATGAACCCTGTCAAATTGTTGGAAAAGGAAAGATAAAGATCAAGTTGCAGAATGGTAATGATTGGTTTCTGGAGGAGGTAAGACATGTTCCTAACTTAAGAAGAAATTTAATTTCTGCTGGGCAACTAGGTAGTGAAGGTTGCATAGTTACCTTCTCGAACAGTATCTGGAAGGTCAGTAAAGGATCATTAGTAGTAGCTAAAGGTGCGAAGGTAGGCACATTATATATGTGTATTGGTAACACTTACTCTACCTTAGCTGCTACAAATAAAGTTATTGCAGGGACAACAACAATAGATGTTGCAAGAACAGATTCGATAATGTGGCACCATAGGCTTGGGCACATCAGTGAGAAAGGGATGAAAATCCTACACTCTAAAAATCTATTGCCAGGACTAAAGAAGATTGATTTAGAGTTCTGTGAAAACTGTGTTTATGGCAAACAGAAAAGAGTCAGATTTCTCAAGGTTGGGAAAGAGAAGAAGAGTGAGAAGTTAGAGCTTGTGCATTCAGATGTATGGGGACCGACTCAGGTATCATCTCTTGGTGGCTCTTGTTATTATGTTATTTTTATTGATGACTCAATTAGAAAAACATGGGTATATTTCCTAAAACAAAAATCAGATGTTTTTGAAACTTTTAAGAAATGGAAAGCTTTGGTTGAGAATGAGATAGGAAAAAGGTTGAAGTGTCTCAGATCGGATAATGGAGGTGAGTA
Organism: Cryptomeria japonica; assembly: GCF_030272615.1. Lineage (NCBI taxonomy): Eukaryota > Viridiplantae > Streptophyta > Pinopsida > Cupressales > Cupressaceae > Cryptomeria > Cryptomeria japonica. Next base: position 800,069,556 of record NC_081409.1, read on the forward strand.
TTGCAGCAAGGCATTGAAGATTACTGCTCCTTAAATGGTATTAGAAAGCAGAAGACAGTTCCAGGAACTCCACAGGAAAATGGTGTGTCAGAGAGAATGAATAGGACTATCATGGAACGCGCGAGGAGCATGAGATTGCATGCTGGATTGCCCTTACATTTTTGGGCAGATGCTGTACATATTGCTGTCTATTTGATAAATAGAGGACCTTCAACCCCTTTGGATGGTGGTATTCCAGAGGAGGCATGGACTGGTAAAAAGGTAAATTATTCTTTTCTGAAAACCTTTGGTTGTGAAGTTTTTGTCCATGTTGATAAAGAAAACATAACTAAGCTTGATGCTAAATCTCAGAAATGTACCTTCATTGGATATGGGATAGATGAATATGGCTATCGATTATGGGATTTTGAAAATAAGAAAATAACTAGAAGTAGAGATGTTATATAAAATGAGAAGGTTATGTATAAAGAACAGATGCAGGAAAAGAAGCATGAACAGGACAAGCAAGAATATGTGGTATTGGATGAGATTCCTGAAAATAAAATGCCACAGGTACCTGATGCTCAGCAACAACAGAATGTCCCACAAACTCCTGCAAGTGTTAGACGTTCTACGAGGTCAAGTAGACCCCCTGAAAGATTTTCTTCTTCTTTGTATTCTATATTATTAACTGATTCTGGTGAACCAGAAGAATATGAAGAAGCAATGTAGGTGGATGCCAAACAACAGTGGGAGCTAGGCATGAAAGGGGAGATGGACTCCTTGATGAAAAATAAGACTTGGGACTTAGTCCCTTTACCTGCAGAAAAAAGAGCCTTGCCTAACAAATGGGTTTATCGGTTGAAGGAGGAGGAAGGAGGTCAGAAAAGATATAAGGCCAGACTTGTGGTAAAAGGTTTTGCACAGAAAAAGGGTATAGATTATGATGAAATATTTTCTTCAGTTGTAAAAATGACTTCAATTAGAACTGTACTTAGTCTTGTGGTTGCAGATGATTTACATCTTGAACAATTAGATGTGAAAACAGCTTTTCTCCATGGGGATTTGGAGGAGGAAATTTACATGTTGCAACCACAGGGATATGAGGTCAAAGGTAAGGAGAACTTGGTGTGCAGGTTGAAGAAAAGTTTGTATGGCCTAAAGCAAGCACCCCGACAATGGTATTTAAAATTTGATAGCTTCATGGGTGAACACGGTTATCATAGATGTCATTTTGATCATTGTGTATATTTTAAGAGACTGGATAATGACAGTTATATTATCATGTTGCTTTATGTTGATGACATGCTTGTTGTTGGGTCTAACATGCAACACATAAATGATCTTAAACATAAATTAGCCAGGTCATTTGATATGAAGGATTTGGGTGCAGCTAAGCAAATTCTGGGTATGAGGATTATACGGGACAGAAAAAATAGAACCTTGAATTTGTCCCAAAGCGAGTATATAAAGGTGGTGTTGAAAAGATTTAACATGCAGGATGCAAAAGCAGTTAGTACACCTTTGGTTAGTCATTTCAAATTGACTAAGGAGATGTGCCCAAAGGCACAGGAAGAGGTAAAGAAAATGTCTAACATCCCGTATTCATCAGCTGTTGGCAGTCTGATGTATGCAATGGTATGCACAAGGCCAGATATTGCACATGCAGTGGGAGTTGTGAGCAGGTTTATGAGCAATCCGGGTATGGAACATTGGAATGCTGTGAAATGGATCCTTCGGTATTTGAAAGGAACCACTACAAAGGCATTATGTTCCAAAGGATCTAATGCTGCTTTGAGTGGATTTGTTGACTCTGATCTGGCAGGTGATATTGATTCACGGAGGAGCACTATAGGGTATGTTTTTACTATAGGGGGAACTGTAGTCAGTTGGATTTCTAGGCTACAAAAGGTTGTTGCACTTTCAACCACTGAAGCTGAGTATGTTGCTGCTACAGAAGCCAGCAAGGAGATGATTTGGTTACAATGTTTTCTGGAGGAATTGGGTCAGACATAGGAGGATCGCCCATTGTATACTGATAGCCAGAGTGCCATTCATCTTGCGAAGAACTCTACTTTTCATTCAAGGACAAAGCACATTCGGCTCAAGTACCACTTCATCCGGACTGTTTTGGAGGAGGGTCAGTTACGGCTTGAAAAGATTCACAGAAGTGAGAATCCTGCCGATATGTTCACGAAGGCAGTTCCACATGAGAAGCTGATTTCTTCATCAGTTTCTGTTGGTCTTCTTGATTGATAATTGTGGAATTTATACCAGTCGAGTCCTAGTGTTTTATCTAGCGGATGTTGCATGTACAGTGGTGTCGTGTAGTATCAGTTTCCAAGTGGGAGATTGTTCGGTGTGGAGCCTGATCAGTCTCCAAGTGGGAGATTGTTAATATGTGGCGACTGATCAGCAAAGTATTGTACACTGTGAAGATTTTTTTTGCATTTTTTTTTGTTGATGAAAACCGACATTGTAATAAAACCCTAAAAAGGTCGACTTTGTTTGTTGCCCTAAAAACACATGTTATAAGCGGCTGGGATGCTTAAGGCATTGTAATGTTGATGTACTTTTTTGCAGTATAATAAGAAGGATTGGACGGCTGTGTATGGTGGACGTAACCCATTCTGGGTGAACCACGTTAAATCTCTATATTATCTGTGTTCTATTTTATTCCTTTATCTTTTGTATTTAATTTTGCATATAATTGTTAGTTCATATTTGCTTCGGATCTGCTTGAAACCCTACACCTAATGCACAACCTTTGCAAGCATCATCATGAGATTGATTAAGTTTAGGCATACCTTTAACCATCTTTTCAAGTGAAGGAAGTGCCTGATAGTGAAGATGACCGAGCTTTCTATGCCATAGCTCGCTAGATTCAGGAGCTTCATGAATGAGTGCTCGAATGGGGTTAGCTGAAAGCTTATACAAACTATCATATCTATTTCCAATAACACGAGCAGATTTAATACTAGATTTCTTAGGCCATGCAAGTACTTTACCTTAAGAAAATGCTATTTGATAACCTTTATCTTCTATAGCAGAAATAGAAATTAAATTCCTCTTAATTCCAGGTACAAATAAGATATCACTAAGATGCAAAGACATACTAGATTCTAAATTTAAAGAAGTGCTACCAAAGCCTCTTACCGAATACCGAGCATCATCACCAATTACCACATGAAGGTTGCACTCTTTCTCCATCAAGTCTGAGAGATGCTCTTGATATCCCGTGATGTGTCTAGATGCACCATTGTTGATTAACCAAGTGTTGCTATTGGTTGGCACATTGTTGGACAAGGCAGAAATGAAGATGTAGTCTTCACTGTCCTCTAAGTTTGCAACTTCATTCAGGTTGGCCTCTCCTTGCATGGGCTGATTCTGACATTCTTTGGCATAATGTCCAAACTTGTCGCATCTGAAGCAACGGACACGTGAGAGATCCCTTGGCTTCTTCCTTGAATCGAAAGTTGGAGGTTTGAGGTCTCTATCTCTTTTGAAGTTGTTGTTCTTCCAATGGCCTCCCTTTCTTCTGACATGTTGAGATGCAAGCACATGTTGATCTCCTCCATGAGAGCCTTTATGCATTTCTCTGGCAGCTAGTCATGACTCCTCTTGAATGCAATCTGACCGGAGGCGATCGAAGGAAGGAAATTCAGCTCTTCCACTTGTGCTTTGAATGAAGGGATCCCAAGAGTCGGGAAGACCATTCAACGCAATCATGACAATATCCTTGTCCACAACCTCGCTTCCAATGGTGCTGAGTTGGTCCTTCAATTCTGAAATCTTCATGAAGAAGGACATGACCGAATCTCCTTTGCACATTTTGACTTGAAGAAGTTGCTGCCTCAGTGTGAGTTTCCGGTTGATGTTGTTGATCTCATATATCCCTTCTAGATGTTTGAACATCTCTCGGGGTGTCTTCAATTTGGAGATGACTAGAACAAGATGATCCTTCACAGAATCAATAAGGAACTTCTTTGCTTTGAGGGCATTCTTCTTGAATTGCTTTAGCTCTTTCGGATCCGAAGGTTCAGTCAGATCCATATCTTCCACAAATTGTAACAGCTCTAATTTTTCATGAGCAAGGAGGACATGAACCTTCCATGATGTGAAATTGAGGGCACCTTCAAGTCTATCCTCTACTTTCAGACCTGTAACCATCTTGCAAAACTAAAACAGCAAACTGAAAGTGAAGGGCAACTAATAATCTGATTATTTGAATGAACCTAAAGCTCTGATACGATGTTAAATTTAAGCAATCAGATGTTAATCTAACTAATTAAATTATAATCACACTGAGAATAAGCAGTAATAACAATAAAGTGCAAGACACAAGACACAAGTACCTTGGGAAAACCTCCCTCTTGGAGGAAAAACCCAGCATCAAAGATTCAGATCAGATCCTTTATTTATAAGCAGATTACATGAATAGTATATATCAGATTACTTATCTGATTGTAGTGCCAATCTAGGGTAGATTCAAACCAAGTATATGCAGCTGTAGTATATCTTTAGAGGGGGCAGAATATCGACATCACTTGGAGAAGAAGACCGCTGAAGTATAAGGACACCAATTTGCCCAGCAAGCTGCCCAATGGATTCGCTCAATGATCAGATAGACTCGCAGCAATATGAAGACTTAGATCGCTTTCTATCCTTCCAAGTTCGCTGATTAAATTCGCATGAGGCTTATGGTATATTTGCTTGATGAAGATAAATTGTGTTTGAAGTGTGAAAATGAATCTTGTTTATATACAAGTTTCATGTTCATGTTTTTCTCCCCAAGTCGGCTTTAACAAGATTGCCGCCATTTTACATATTTTAAGTTTGCCCTTTTTGGCGCCCAATTTGGGGCCTACATAAATTACAAGTTATACCACTTTTCATTTTGGGCCCAGCCCTATTAGACATGTAATCGCTTAAACTTATTACAATATGATTAATATTTTAATTGCCACTAGGCATCATTAAAATATAATCTGAACTTAGCTATCCATTTCAACATATTGTAGCAACAAATCTATCGAAAACTTAAAAATTGTGAAATTTGCAATGAAACCTTCCAATTCACTAACCTTCAAATTTGAAAGTAATCCACCTAGCACACATGTAAATCTCACATTAAACTGTCAATGTTGGAGATGAGGGTTTTCGTCCCCAATTTAAATAGTAAAAATCCTAGATGGCTTTTGTCCTCAAGATCGTCAAATCAACCAAGAATATTCATCCTTAGAAGTGAATTAAACACCAAACACAAATTCTGAAAATTGAATTGCAAAAGGATGATAAAACTTGATGATCCAAATGAAGCCAAGCACTCTCCTTTTGAGAGCTGCAATTGGGCCCTTGGACCAATTTCCTTAAGTATTAATAAATACTTTTTATTTTATTGTAAGAAAAATACTTTTTGTTTTATTAGTGTTAAAAAACACTTTTTATTTTAATAATAATATTATTAAAGTTGCCCTCTGAATAAAAAAATATTTGGTCCAACTTCAAATAATATTAAAAACTATTTCCCTTGCATTACCCTTTAGCCTACAAGAAATAGGGACCGCCTAGAGGTCTTTTGTGTGGCTCTGTTATGGAAAATGGGACAAGACAAAATGCTGCAAAGAAGCATCAACTTTGTCTATTTGATCCTACTTGATTTTATTTTTCACTCACAGCTGCATTTGATTTCTTTTGAGCACATCTTGGGGTGATTTGTGGTGATTGTAGAATTAAGATTTCTGTAACTTTTGAGGTTTAAGGTGTAGCTGGAAAACTTGGACTAGCAATGGATATGACATCTCAAGATTTCGACTGGAACTTGGGACTTCAATATTATTAAAGTTGCTATTTAAATAAAAAACTATTGGGCCCAACTAAAAATAATATTTAAAACGATTTCCCTTGCATTACCCTTATTACCCTTTAGCCTAGAAGAAATGGGGATAGGCTAGAGGTCTTCCATGTGGCTCTGTTATGGAAAATGGGAAATGAGAAAATGTTGCAAAGAAGCATCGACTTTGTCTGTTTGATCCTACTTGATTTTATTCTGTATTTTATTTCCTTTTGAGCACATCTTGGGGCAATTTATGGTGATTGTGGAATTAAGATTTCTGCAACTTTTGAGGTTTAAGGTGTAGCTGGAAAACTTGGACTTGCAATGGAGTTGACAGCTCAAGCTTTTGACTTGAACTTGGCACTTTCCAAAAGCTTAGCAAAGAGAAACATAATTGCATACAAAAACAACATAAATGAATGCATTTCGAGAAACATGCATGTCTATTTTGGTTATCAATTTGTCACATTTGAAAGATTATGACCTTCTAACATAAAAAAATTAAAATGTCAAATTTGAAAGTGAAACAATATATTGTATTAATAGAAAATTATAATTAATACTTGTACAATGCTTAACATATTTCAAAAAACAGCCAAATACAATCTAAATCCCATTTATCCTCTGCCTAGTGCTAGGAATTTTGTCGAATTTCAACTTTTTTGTAATTTTCCGATTTTCTCACACATTGGAATAGCAAAATCAAAATGAAACCAACTGTTGGAAACTAAGTTGCCGATTTGAGTACAGGTACATGTACATGGGTACAATATGCCGGTGTGATTTTTTTTTTCGGGGGGTTTGGGTATACACACACAAATATATATATCTATATGTATGTGTGTACATATACACACATGCATATACATATATTATATATACACACATATACATGTATAGGTGTGTATATACTATATATACACACACACATATATATGTGTGCATATATATACAAACACATACGTATATATACACACACATGCATATACATATATATGTTATATTTATATATATACACATACATATATGTACATGTACACACACACACACACATGCTGAACAAAACCATTACAATTTACAAATTTTGAAACATAATGTATTAATTTAATTTCAATTTTTAATATTAAAAGGATCAAACTTGAATGTCATGATAGATAATCATTGTTTAACATTCAATTAACACAATTAGTAATCAGCATCATATAGGTAGTCATCAAGACCAAGATACTGATCACCATTAACATTAGATGATGGAACCCCATTGCCAATTGCACTAAAAGTATAATGTTTACTGTACTCCTTAAAAACTGAAGATTCTGCAACAAAAGACAGATCCAAGTAAATATGCTTCGGTTCTGCATCCCACAACTTTGTTGCCCCTTGTACCCACAACTTTGTTGCCCCTTGTACTCATCATTTTTGTCAGTAAGAAGGTGCAAGTTGGATTACACGTAAACTAGCTCCTCTGCTTTGCTTGATGCTAATCAATTGTGTTTCACTGAGTGGACGAAGGAGTATGTACACCAATTCTGTTCAGCTGAAGAAGAACTAGCAACCTATTGAAGCAAAGGGAGCTCTCAATAGAGTTTTTAAATTAACAATTTTGTAAACTAGCTTCAAATGGTAAAATTTTAAATGACAACCAAATTTAGAGAGACCTTGTGATAAAATTTTGATCGCAAGAACTTGGTGGTATGGCAATTTGTGGCCATTGATGTACTGCCAAGAATGAGCATCATTCCTATACTTATCATGAAGATCAGAAGGAATTTGACCATTGGAGGCTACAAAATCAGCAAATTTCCTTGTAATTGCATCTAAACCCTTCACTGACTTTTGCATTACAATATGGTGGCATCCTTGTTGGCATAGCAAGGATCTCTTCACTATAATATCTGGGAGTCAATGCGAAGGAAAGAGGATGGAGTGGGGTGGTTATTTTGTTTCATCACTCAACACAAATTGACTGCATCTCTTTGAAGAAGGTTTCTTCAAGATCTTGCTCTTTTGCATTTATAATGGATTTCATCTTCTCAATCATTGAGTCTATGGCATCATAAACCTCACCGAAGTGTTGCTTATTCATGTTAGTAAAGCGGATCATACACATGATGGGCTTGGTGAAACTAATAAGATATTCCGCACGACCCCACCAAGTGTCATTGAGAATCATTTGCTTTACATTTGCTGCCCTCGTACTGTTGGTTTGCCTTCATATGGCCCATGATTGGCTAATGACCATGGTAGAAAGTTCCTATCCTACCTTCACAAGTTGTTTCAAGACGATTGTGTTGGATGCAAATCTAGTGTCAGCAACCTATTTGAAAATAAATATATAATTATTTCAAATAAATTTCTAAAGTAAAACATACAATAAAAAATTGTATTGTCTGAAATTTGAATTATCTTCAGTAGCTCCAGTTGTGAGAATGATCTAAAAATAGCCTACAAAATGTGGTTGTTTGTTATACATATGGATCTCTTCAGCTTCAGCAGAGACTTGTTTGATCCAATCTATTTTTGTACCCAACTTCTGTAGCATGAGGTTGAATGAATGCATGACACAAGGTGTTCAAAATATATATTCATACTGACCACTTTATTAATGCACAGGATGTCAGCAATAAGTTGTGCATCCTTCACTTGTCCCTTACAATCCACAACTCTTAGAAACTTTGTCCCTTTAGGGCACACTGCAATCCATGTGTGAGTATTTATAGGCATTTTATTGGAAACAAGTTAGCGCTATAACAATACGATGCATATAAATCATGGACTGTAAAAAGCACCTATAATGGCATAATTATAATTCTTTTGCTGCTGGTCACTCATGTACCCTAGCTGGAGTAGCTATGGCAGGATGTAAAACATACAAATTATACAATACATAGCGAACAGCTTGAGTGCCCCTTGAGGTATTCCAAGGAACTAGCAACTAAAATAAAAAATTTGAAAAAATAAGTTTATTACTAGGAACAAAAGCAATATGGCAGCTGTATCATAATTGTATTCATGTGAACACACCAAAATAGTGAAGGATATTTATTAGCTTGCACATTATCAAACCTTACAATGATGAAGCTTTCCTATGCAGAGAACATAAATTTTGAACATATTGTTAATTATTAGTTTTAGACATCTTTGTTTGGGAATAACTTAAATTTGTGATAAGTATGCTCTAAAGCAACGTTGTGCAGCAATATAGGTGCTGCATATTGAACTATGAGACATAGGAGCAACATAGATATTCCTCAAATAAACTAAATTTAGTAATTTACCCATTTGTAACTTTGAAAAGATAATTTTTTTTTAAATGTCATAGTCAAAAGAATCTGTTCTTCAAACAATTAAAATGCTCTGAAATCATGCTGTGTTAAAGATGGCCAGAGATTATTAGAGAATTTTGAGTTTGTTGTTCCAATGGTAAAAATAATCTTAATACTATACTATATGTTATATTCATGGATGAATAAGAAATGATATACTTTATTTTTTATGTTTCAAATTTACCATTTCATGGATATAGATAGAGGGTGGCAACCCAAATGCATTCTTATCACACAGTGAAATTGACATGAAAAAACGAGGTCAACGTTTCTTCCATGGAATACTCAAAAGAAGGTTGTCACGTTTGCAAAATATTAGATGGACCCCAAACATGGTAGTGGAGTCTATCTCATTATTTCTTGCAGAAGACCATAAATTGGCAAAACTAGCAAATCCATTCATAAAAGTATTGGAGAACATAACATGGGGGCCTTCATCAAAATATGGTTGACAAATTGGCTTTGGTAGCACACTCATTTTCTCTAATGCACCACATTTATAGAAGATTTAAAGGTCATTGAAGAAGAGAGTCACCACAAAGCGTTGACTAAGGTGTTGGGAGAAGGTTTAAAGGCCATCAAAGAAGAGGATTGCAACACACTGTCAACTAAGGTGCACGGAGGGCTCTGTGTATTGAAAATGCTTCTCAAAGGTTTCGTGGGGCATGTGACTGTCCAGATTTCTGGTTTAGTATCTTGGTGCATGTGGAATATGCAGTGCTGATGCACTTTGCCAAGGATTTTGCAATGGACTGCATCGTTAGAATGCCATTCACAATTGACAATCAGAATCTACTTGATGGCAGTGGCCCAATGATGGATTGCAGAACCTATACTGGGTTCACAATGAATTGCAAAATCCTAAAATTTTACTTGGATGTGCTTGGATCAAGCCATGTTTGGTGTGTCATTACAAGTGTATGAATTCGTTACAATTCTATCCTTATAAGAAAAAAATATTTATTAAGTAAAAAATATATCATTTGTAAAGAGTCAGTCATGCGTTGTAATATTTTGAACCATTGAGATAGTAACTCTTTGTAGTAGTCATGTTAACAATTATATCAAAAGAGGTTACCCTTCAATTTAGTAGCTACCATTTCGTTAATTTTATAATGGATTTGATAAGATTATTGGTATTGTTTGCTTTAGTTCATTTCCTATTCAAGTCTGCATGGTTGTTGTACTAGTATTTTTGTTTTGAGGAATTCTTCTTTCATTCATATCAATACTGGTCTTTGGTTTCTTCTAAATTGGCATCACATTTTTTTTTGATCGATAAATATAAAAAAGAGATGACAGATTTCCAGCTTTGTGGAGAAGGAAGCCGAACATCACTTCCTGGGTTTGTGTGACAACCACCAAAATCAGGAGTAAAAAGCAGTCCTATATTTTGACAAACAAGATACTTTTGGAAGCCATAATACTGAAAATGTGGGTCACAGTTGAATTAATCATAAATCATATTGTATCAGAGTAAAGTTAGAGATTTTATCGAAAAACCGATGGCGCTGCGGTTTTCCTCGACAGTTAGGGTTTCTGGAAAAAATGGAGGCGGTGGGCATAATGGGAGGCGTGGTGAATGTGCATTAGTGGTTAGGGATGGGCCATTTCGCAAGGCAGGTGCCACATTCGTGGTGTGAACGCAGCTGCCTCGCCATGGTGAATTGGGTTTGAAGGATGGGTGCCATGGGAGCGGTGGGAGCCATGGACACAGAGGTTGTTGGTTTCTTTCGGCTCGCGATGGTTTTGTTTTAGGAGGGCCTTCCTCTGGCTTTTTCCCATCTAGGGCTGAGCAGGAGTTTCCTAGGTCTTCCTCATGGGCCATGGCCAGAGGGATGGATTTGATGTGCCCCTTTGCAAGTTCTTTGTCGGTGGTGCTTGTGGGCGAGATAAATGAGGAGGTGGAGCATAATGTTAATGTCTTTTTTGGGCTCGGTCTGATTGGGCGCTTTAAAGGTATTTGGCCAAGTTTAAAAGATCTTAATAATTGGATTTCTGAAAACTGGTTACCCATTGTGGATGGGAGTGTTCAAATTTAACCAAGTGCTCCTGGTTTTTTTATTGTGGTTTTTGAAAATGTCAATGATAGAAATAAGATCCTGTGTGAACATCTTTGGTGTTGGGAGAACAAGTTCATGCTTTTGTTGAAGCCTTGGTACACGACTTTCAATCCATCTACTGAGTCTTTTGACATGATTCCTTTGTGGGTCAGACTTTCGAACTTTCCCCTTCATTTGTGGTTTGATTCCTGCTTTGAAAAGTTGGGGGATGCTTTAGGTAGTTTCTTAATGGTGGATGAGGGTTCTGTTGATGTGGCCAAAGTCGCATTGCTACGTCTCTATCCGGCCAACGCATAATAGAATGTTCTCGCCGAGTATCCTATCCTCTCTTGTATAAGGAAGCCCTAATGCTGTTTTTAATTGATCAAAGGGGACAACCTCAAGGTTCCAAATGTTAGTTCTTGACTACGGGATAACTCAACGATTGATGTGTTTTGTTGGGAGCACAAGGGGCTTACGGCTTACAACAAATTGGTCTACAACTTACGATGCTGCGATTCTCAAGCTGTGAAATAAAAATCAAAAGGGAAGGGTTTAGGGACCTAAGTGCAATGAGAGGAATGACTAGTGCTGCGGGTAGACAGATTTCGATAAACAGATTCTTGTTTCGCTAGAGACATCCTCACAACTAAACAAGAACAATGCAATCTCCAAGGGATGAAGGATTTTCAGACCAGAGACACTCATTTAGGCACCCAATTCTGGCATAGCCTAAGACGAACACCTGCAGTTGAACTAAGCACAGTTTGGGTTTAGACTAACCATGCACGATGACCTACAATCAACAGGCCAAAATGGTATGAACCTGAAATGCATCAAATACCCTCCATATATTGCCATTGAAATCATTGAACTCTAGTTCTAACTAGCTAAAAGAAACCATGCAAACAAAATAAAACCAAGATGATAAACACCAAATCAATGTCCATATATTGATTTCAGTCGCTATTACAACAATTTCTGCAACATTTCTATGCTACTCCTAATTTGAAAACTGCAACTACTTCTAACTTCTAAAAATCTAACTAGAATCTAACCCCTAACTATCTAACCCTTTACAATGAGAGGCAGCCTGCCTTTTATAGATTTTACAAATCTGAATTAGAGGCCAGGATCTGCCTTCTAGAAGCCTGGCAGCTTTAACCCATGCCCATTTAATCCTTAGCTATCCACCCAACCATATTTCCAACTACCTACAACTGTTTGGCTTTAATCTGGTCAATTAGGTAGTTGGAAATAAAATAATTGACCTGTGTTCCCTTCGTTTTAAAATATCTTGAACAGGGCCCACAGGCAGTTTTTTACATTAAACAAGTTCAGTTTTTAGACTGATTTTTCTGGAATTTCTTCCAGCTGTGTATTTCCAAGAATTCACATTTTGTAGCACTTTGCGTTCTTTGTCTTCGGTCTGATTGGTGGACTTCAACTTGTTGTTCGGTGGTGACGGGCTTCCCCGTGCTTGGTTTTGACCCTCTGCAACACGTTCTTCAGCTTTGATCGCGATCAGGTGTTCAATCTGAGCTTTCAGCCGTCACTTTAGTTCCTCTTGACGTCAATATGCAAACAATCAATTTCAACCTGAATTAATTACTTCGAAAAATTAAATAAATTAATTTAACAAATATCAAATTTTACTCGATGTCGGGCTTTGTCTTGACAAAGAACGAAGACGAAAGATGTTTGTTTTAAAACAATATAAGTCCCCTCCTTTGTGAATTTAGGGTTTCAAGCGAACTTCTCTTGCTAGCAAACTCGGCCAGTTTAGTGAAATGTATGACCTTTTGGCAATTTTCAAACTTTAAAGTGCCCTTCTCCTAAGTTGTAGATTCGGCCATTTCAAGTGTTTTATAAAAAATGCGTGATTCCTTGTTTGGGCGATTGGAGTCTTGCAATATGTGTTAAATCGTCAAATTTTAAAACACCCCCAACTCCTTGTTGAAATTTGGGCTCTTAAGTGAAAATATGCGATTTCATTTTAGCGACTTCCTCTTTGACTTGCACAATCGGTATTTTATTGGCTTCAAATACCCCTCTTTGATATGAAATTCGGGCATTCACATTAAAAGGTGCGATTTTGTTTTACCATGTTTAACCGATTTTGCAGGATTTGGGAAGTTTTCGGCCATATTGCACGAATTTGGAGCTTTTGAAGCTTTTCCGGCATAAAAGGTCATTTGGCTAGCTTACTTCAATTTCGGGATTACTCCCTCCAAAATGAGGATCCTGGTGCTTGCAGGTGCTCTAAAGAAAAACGTTCAAACTTTAAGGTGCACACGACCTATACTCAACGCGTTATTGGCCATGAAAGGCTTTGACAAGCTCAACCATTACGGCTTTTTCCTCTCTATTTCACCAAGGCAATGGGGGTCCCCTGTCAAAGACAGAGATGGGGTGCAAAATGCACAACAGGTTCTTCTAATCTTCTGCATTCCACTTATGCACGGATCTTGGTGGAGATGGATGTTAATGCTGGACTCCCAACTGAGATTTCCATCCAATCTTCAAAGGGCTGCTGGTTGCAGTTCTTAGATTACGAAGGGGTTCCATTTCGCTACAGGAGATGCTTTCATACTAGTCAGTTAGCTGATCAGTGCGACAAATAGAGAGTGGTTAAAAGTGCCTCTTGGTGGAAGGATGCTTCTAATCTCCATTATTCTGTGGAGAAAGTGGCTGCTACAAAGAAAGGGTTTCAAGCTACCAGCGGTGGGGGTTGTAGGGAGACAGCTGTGGAACCTATTTCTACTAGGTCTTTTGGAGGTAATGTGAATCCAGTTCTTAATATTATTAATGCTTCTGGGGATTTAGGGTTGAAACTTATGGTTTCTTCTTCGGCATTGGAGTGCCTGGAGTCTAGTGGTACTGGGGCTTTGCAAGATAAGGGGAGGAGGAAGGAATTGCCCAATCCAGTGCTTGTTGGGAATGCACCTACTCGTGACATGGGGACGGAGGGAATGGTTATTGCTGGTTCAAATTTAAGATGTCCTTCAGGTGAGATTTCAGAGAACCAATTTTGTGTTCAAAATTCTATAGAAGGAGGGACAGGTGGGTTGGATGTTTCCAAGTTGAAGTTACTGGAAAATGCAAAACAGGATGGATGGATTGAGGTTAAAAGGAAGAGAGAAAAGAGAGTGAAAAATGAATGTATCAGTAATTTCCTTAACTCTTACGCAGGGGGGGTGGTGAATCCGAAATGTAATCCCTGTTCCCATTTGGGATCAGATGCTTCTGGGGAGGTGGCTCCCTGATTGTAGCCAGACCTGGTTCGGGTCAGCTCAAAACCCGATTCTTAATAAAACCAACTTCAATTACCGATTAAAAAAAGAGCGATTTTATCAGCTCTAAAAGTCTACATAATCTGTGCCGATAGCATTGTAGAGCTCTCTATCTATTCTAAACTCATTCTTCAGGCTACAAAAGGGTAACATATGAACTATACATAAGCCACATTGTCTTGAAACAAAAGCATCAATAAAGTTGAAAATTAAGCCCTCAGCTAAGGCATTGTGCAATAGGATGTAGCTGACTGCTAGTATTTACTCCTTTTTGAACTCCTCCTCTTTAGATATCTCAATCGATGCATGGGCAGGCCTCTCAGAAGTGACAGAGTTCATCGCAGGCTTGGCTTTTTTCAGTTTTAGTAGCTTCTGCAATTATGCCAGCATCATTTACTCTCATCTAACTGGTATAATTCTGCAAGTCTCATAGGGACTAGCCTATCTCAATTACGCTAGCCTATCTCAATTTTATGCCGACTCATCTGTCCAGACATATCTTTCAGAAGGTTTCTAATCTTTTCCAATATAAGAAGCATTGTCTTGCCCAAAGCAGCATTACACTCTAAAAGTTCTCAATTAACCTAGAGTAATCACCACCTGCCTCATTTACTGTGCTGTTGAGTTTTTCAAAATGTGGTTCTGATTGTTATTTTTTTTTAATGTATGCCTTTATTTTTTTGGCTCTTTTTTGCACTTTTTTTTAAAGAGGGGTAAACACTTTCGACTCATAGCTATGAAACGGTGAGGTCACAAACGGGGGACCTCATCACCAGTATAACCATTCAACAATTACATCCGAATGGGGTTTGAACTTTGATGAAAAGAACAATAAAGATACAACTTAACCATTACACTATGTCAATAGCAGCTGCTCATTTTTGCACTTCGTAAAGATTGGATATTTAACTTTTTTTATTTTAGTGGTAAGGCTAGGGCATTATAACTTTACATGTTTAGCCTTGAAATTTTGAATACATTAATTTGGAATAAAGCTTTTAAACACGAATGAATTTATTTCTTTTAATTATATCTAAATGAGGGTTTGGCATTAAACATTGGGTTGCCCCTATAATAATACTAAGTGGTGTTTGATGATGGTAGTACTTTTAACTATTTTAGGACCAACCGTATAATTTCTAGTTTATTGATTTAGGTATGGGTTTGGGTACAAGGATTCAGTATGCTGGTATGGCAAAATTTTTTTGGTGGTTGGGTTTGCTTTGGGTACTTATGAACAGAAAACATATAAAATCATAAATACATACATATTTTCAGCCTGAAAACAGGAATTAAGTTCAAAATATTATATAACATGCATATGATAGACAAAATCATTATAAAATAAACTACTACTTTGATGTTAATTTGTTAATTTCAATATCATGATAGATATTCATTCTTCAATATTAAAATATTTAATCAGCAATCAGTATCATATGGCTCTTTGCAAAGATCATGAAGATGATCATCAATTTAGGTTTAGTGTTGATTTTTCAGGTTGAATAATCAACTTCTGAAGTCAAAAAAAAAAAAAAAAAGAAATTGTTTCGAGTGCCTGGTTCTGCTCAGGTTTTGCCTGGGTAGTCACAAATGAACTTGGATTTAGTTGGATATGCTGCAGAGTGTACCTAGAGGAATCTGGGTCCGTTTGACAGGAACCTGGCCAGAGCCATAGGGGAACTGCACTAGTACCCAGTCCCAGTTCTGGGCTGAAACATTAGCGAACTGGTAACAAATTATATTTTTACATCCCTCTTGGGTAAAAGTTAAATTACTGTATTTAAAATACTTGTTATTATTATTATTTTTTTAAATGTATCACGTTTGTTTCCATTCTCTATGCAATGGATTTGATGTGAATAACAAATCAAAATTTTCTCTATTTTTATGATTATGAATAAAATATTTGTTTTCTAGTTACCCAAGTTTCTGTTGATTTTTTCTCATTTTAAACTTAGGTAATTGAATTCCATTTACACTTTTGACACACCATGTCAATGCCGTGCAAATACAATGGTACTCTGGTCCTCACTTTTATTTGCTGCATGTTTTCATGTGCAATCAAGGTATTACTAGGGATTACCATAAACACTTGTGTTTTTATCAGATGTTTCATTTTCATCACATTAAATCTGGATTTCGACTGCCCTGGGTCAGCCTTGACCTCATTACTGACTGAAATGAAATTGCCTGGTTTAAGAGGAAGCCGAGTTATATTAATGTTAGTTGCTGTCCATTTCAGTGATTTTGGTTTTTTTATCTCTTGAATTTGACACTAATAGGCTTCAAAAACTAGAAAATACTGAAAAATAACTATGTGCTGGTTTGCTGTGTCATTTTTTAATTGCTTAGGAAAATACTGCATTGAACATACTGAAATCACATCAGATACCTGTATATGGTGTCAGGTTATGAGCAGATCACAAATGATGCCTTTAGATGCCTGACAGCCCTGAAATGCATCTCTCTATCTCCAAGGGTGCTCTAATCTTCCACTTCATAAATAAAATAGACACCTCTCTCTTTCTCTTTCTTTCTCTCTACTGGTAGATTTTTTCATTTTTAAGTGGCCAAGATGATAGATATATGCAATGAGAAATGGTAGTGGATAATCTCTCTCTAAGTTGGCTGTCTTTCTCATACTAGCTGTTTACTGATATGAAAAATAACTTTTCCTCAAGTCAGCCGTGATATCTGTCTTCATGAATTCATAGAGATGATTTGTTCCATGATCATACAGATATATTAAATATCTTCTTGGTTATGTTTTTACTCTCTTTGAGCACTGAAAAATGGTAAAACAATCCATGTTTGTTAGAGAGTATGATTCTGCACATTGTAATGGTTGTCCTCCATTTTATTGAAATGCTTGTGAGTATAGGAAGTCACAACACCATAGAGATGATATAAGAATTCAATGAGATGGTTTGTTCCTTGATCATACAGATATATTAAATTATCTTCTTGGTTATGTTTTTGCTTTCTTTGAGCACCAAAAAATGGTAAAACAATCCGTGTTTGTCAGAAGATATGATTCTTCACGTTGTAAAGGCTATCCTCCATCTTATTGAAATGCTGGTGAGTGTAGGAATTCACAAGACCATAGAGATGATATAAGAATTCAATGGTTGTTTTTCATTAATTTTGTGATAAATAGGCTTCGAATCTATTTTGGAATTCTTGTTTGTAGTAAACAATCCTGCCAATATAGTCTTATACTTGTTTAATTTTTATATGATCAATTCTTGTTCCTTTTTCTAGAACAACTCCAATTGTATTTAATCTGTTGGTGATTTACACAGCATATTCAACGGAAGAAGTGGAAGAAAAGGCAGCAGCTTTGCGAAAATCAGCAAACTACAATATTCCCAATGATGCCTCTACCCTTGAAGTAAGGAATTGGAATATGCTTTTCTTAAAATATTTGCTTTTATAATTCAGACTTTTATTGTTTATGCTGTGAAAGACAATTTCATTGGCAATATTATCCTAAGTTGTTTTTTCTCTATTGGGGTACAATAGAAATTGTTTTATGAAAATTTGTAATGGAAATATACAAACTCGATGAAATATGGGGAGGAATATTTGACTAAGAATGAGTTCAAAATGTATTAAATACTGGTCATGTGTGCATGAATTCTCTATTAGTGATACATCTAGTACCCCATTCAAATCAGTGTTTCTCACCTACCATCTAGTGACTATACCATGTCCACTAAAGGTCTTTCTCATCCATATAGGCACATGGATCATTCCCCACTGTTAGGGACCAAATAAAGAAGAAAATTATATCAATGCCGGTGAATAACCAAAAAGATCAAAGCAATTGACATAGGTACAATAGCAAAGGACTAGAGCAAAAAGGGGTTCTACACACAAAGCAAAAATGAAAAACAAGTAAAGCTAGGAAAAGTATACACATGGGGGCTAACCTAAAAGGAGCAAGTCCCAAACTAGTACAATTATTTATAGATAAGGTAGGGAAAGATCCCGCAAAGAAACAAAAACAAATGAAAACCACCTAGACAAGGAATTGATTCTTAGGTGTTAGTGCTCCAAGATACATTGGATTAGCGAACGATATTATCCTCATCACTGTAGGAATACCAATGTAGAGTCTGAGAATGTTTGTTAGGGAATGGATAACTCTAAGGGAGTTGGGTTGAACAATCCTAGTAGGTAGTCAATTCCACAAGTTACTTCTCCCAACATTCAAAGCCAAGAAAATGTTGGTAGTAGGAAAAGAATTGGTAATGTGAGCTCACCCTTGAGATGCAGGTCATGGAAGAAGGGTGTAAGAGGGCCCTCAACATTGAGAAGAGATAGGGCGACGACCATCCGAGTGAGAGTTAAGGAGCCTTGGCTATAGTGGATCACAAGGACGAGCTATGCCTTAGTGATGTATGCTTGTCCATGAATGAATCAATAGAATTTAAAGAGTGCTTAATGCCTCCATTTGTGATGGGTTAAAGGGAAAAAGTAATCAACCTGATAGATCAAGGATCATTGTCAAAAGATATATGCATGAACTTAGTGACCTCAAAAGGAAAAAGGGTCAACCACCTTTGATTAGGGTAGTGGAAGAAAATGGACTCAAAACCATCAAAATGTATGTATAATCAATAGTACCTTCCACATATTTCATAGTAGACTGGTCATTGGAAAATAAAGTTTTTCTCAAATTTCATCTCCTGAATATAATGTAGGGAATCAATATCTCACAATAAAATATAGTGGTCCATCTCAATATGAAGCTGATTGTAGCACTTTCATAATTCGCCAAGGGGAATCCGCAAACCACAAGACCCATGATGTTGAAGATGGTTGAGCCTAACAATGGTACCTTCAACAACTTGTAAGAAACAATCAACATAGAATGATAGCTTGGGATTGAGAGAATTTAGAAGGGAGGTCAAAGTAATTAAGATGTATTGATTGCAAATGTTGGTCCAAAGAAATGCTGATAGGTTGGAAGAGTAGAGAGATTTAAGAGAACCAAAAAGGTTATGTCTAGGGGGATTCAAAGAGGAATCTCTTTCAAGGAGCATAGTGCCAAAAAGGATATCTCCAATAGGACAAAGTAGAACCACCCATGGATCTCAATATATGTATAAGCCAAGTAAGTCTGAAGATACTCTCAAGATGAAGGTGATGGTTAGCAAATTGAGCCCAGATAATACTTTGAAAAATTATTTGTTTGCACTAGATTATATTTTGAAGCATAATCATTTGAACCCTTTCAACTTGACTCCGATCACAAAGATCCAAACTAGGTCCCAATCCCTAGTACTATACAATTTAGTAGGCTTAATCTAGAGCTCATGAGCATAGAAATCACCTTGGAGTGCATAGTCATCATCATAGGATCTCTAACTCTTCCCTTACATGCTCCATGGCTTTCTCTACCAATGAAGAAGAAAATGATTATCATTATGTTTATAGGAATATAGATACATATATTTTCAAGATCATCCTTACCTTTTAGGTGGCATTGTTGCTTACGATTCAATAGTAGATCCTCTTTTGTACATATTAGAAAACAATTATTAAATTATAGATAGTATAAGGGTATTCCTAATTGCGTCTTGACTTTATGGATGCCCATTGTGTTGTGACGTTTTCACACATCGCCCCATTGCAAATGGGGACCCCCTACTTTTTAGGCCCTCTCGGTCTTTTGGTCTCGTTTTTTTGGGTCTTTTTGTGGCCGTCTCTCTAGTCTCTTTGCTTTGCAAGTGTTTGGGGGTTGAATTGATCAAGTCTGTTTTTTGTTTGAGCTAATTTTGTCAAGTCTAGGGCTCGTTTTGTCAGTTTTAGGGTTTCTACCTTTAGTCCTAGATTTTAGGGGTTTCTTTTAGGGTTTTAGAAAAACTGAGCATATAACTGGAATCGAGACCCTTCAAGGTACCTCCCAGTAAAATTTGAGCGAATTTTGAGCAACTTTCTATTTTTAGAAAGTTCCTATGTTTTAGGGATTTTACTGCATCCCAGAATGTCTTCATTTTGCAAAAAATCAAACTTACTATTTTTAGTAAGTTTCTATTTATAGTAAGTCATCTTGTGTCCTGTTTTGAGCTCCAACTCCAGCATTTTGAAAAGTTTCTATTTTTGGAAAGTTCATTTGTGGCAAGTCCCCGCAGGCAGGCGATGAAGACTGAGCATTCCTGAAGAATCTGTCTAAATCCGGAAAGTCAAAAAGCACACAAGATCAATCGAAAGTGGCTATCCATTCCTGAAATGGAAAGGTGGAAAATGTTCTAAGTCTGGAGAAATCCACTTCAAAACCCCAAAATGGTATTTCAATTTGGGAAGATCAAAGTTGACCAAGTCTAGAAGGATGAAAAGTGAATTTTAATGCCAAGGAGAAATTCATGCCAGAGTTTAGAGAAAGGTGCCAAATCCATCAAGTCCTGGAATTCATGAAAGATGTAAAAATTCCATTTGTAGGTCAATCTAGCGTCCTAGTACTTAGGAAGGCGCCAAAATGAAGTGAGTCAAGGAAAAGTCAAAGGCATAAAAAATCCATGGCAAAGGAGAAATGGCGCCCATAGAGGAAGAATGGCACCAAAATGAGACTATCATGGAAAACTTAAAAATGTCAAAATTCTTCACTAGCATGAAATTCTGCCCAAGGAAGATGTTAGGGTGCCCAAGCCACGATCAAAGCGCTAAAGGAGAGGGGTCATGGAGAAATCATAAAGTTGATGAATTCCTTGATGCATGGAAAACAACGCCCAAATGCCAGTCAAGGTGCCAAAGCAAGGTCACCAGGGAAAATGAGGAAAACGTGAGATTCCATGCCTAATGCAAAATTCCGCCCAAGGAATTCATAGGGCGCTAGATAAGGGGTAGCATGGAAAGCATGAAGAATGTTGAATTCCTCGTCCACATGCAAATTGCGCCCATACCAAGGAGAGAGCGCAAAATGAAGGAAGACAAGGAGAAATGCTTAAACTTGAAATTCCTTCATGAGGTAAAATGAGCGCCTAGGAATGATGAAGGGTGCCAAAACACACAAGGCATGGAAAATTCCAAGGAGACTAAATTTCATGGCATGGAGGAATCAAGGCCCTGGTCAAGGAAAGGTATTGAATTGACTAAGGCATGGAAAATGTGCAAAATGATGAAATTCCACCAGACAAAGTGAATTCCACACCCAAGTTGAAAACTTGAGGAAATTGTCTAAGGCATGAAAATCCAAGGGTCAAGGATGAATGGAAAAGCAGAAATCCCCTTGGAAAAATTTTAAATTTCCATTTTTAGGCACCAAATCTCATCAGAACTCGAAATTTTTTACTGATTTGGGCTAGTGAGAGAATTCTCTCTCTCCTCGACCCGGGTCTTAAATTTTAGGAAAGTTCCTAAAAAAATGGGAGATGGTGGAAAAATGTTGAATATCTCTCCCAGAGCAAGGAAAGTACAAAAACTTCAAGAAAATTCTTCATGGATCGAATTCTTCTCTCCTGAAGTTTTCTCTCTTCAAGGGTTTCTTGCCAAGTGGCAGTCGGGTCAGCGCATGTTGAGTCAATAGAGCATCTTTTGCACCCAACCGTCACGTGAAGGCATAGTGGCGACACATTTATTGTTGGAATATTCTGACTAAGTGGCAGCCCAGTCAATGCATGTTGAGTGCATGTAGCTGCCGTAATTATGATTTTATGACAGATTCCTTCTGCATGTCGCTGTCGCATGGAGGAATGATGGGTATTTATGTCTGCATGAAGAATATTCATGGTATTTTGGGCAAATTTGATGTAATGGGGTCCATTTAATGCACAAATGGATGCCATTTCGAGATTGTTTGAATTTATTGTATATGGGCTTAGCGGGCATTAATTGTTGATTCCCACCTTGTTGCATCTTGAGTGGGGAATTGTTGGTGTCTGTTTTATCATCTACCAAACATTAGAATAAAGTACCCAAAGATAATTTATCCTCTCTTGAAAAATTATTGCTTATGCTAAGATTGCTAGAAGATCATATGGCGATTCCAAGGTTTCTTTAGTCAGGTCTTGACGTGTGGATAAGCTCAATGGGCGTTATGATTTGCTGGTAATACACAAAGGGACTTACACTTGAATTGTTCAATTCACAATGAAGTTTTAGACAATGAAGCTCTATCATTTGGGACTTGGATCATGGAAAAACTGAAATAGAGACAAGGGTTTAGAAATTCTAATTTATTCCCAGGAATTCAAGAGACGGTATTGATTAGGTGAACTCAATAAACCACACTTTGCTTTGCCTCACTTAAGACAACTACACAAAGTGGATGCAATCTTCAAGGGAAAGCTCAAGCTAACTTTGCAAAGAAGTTAAGCATACACCAAAAGGAAAGCTCAAGCTAACTTTGCACAGTGAATGAAAATCATCCATTAACCAAAAGTATGAGCAAAGAAACACCACAAATCAATACTTATCAGATCTTGCATTCAATCTAACATACATGAAATAAAATCTAAACTATTGGGTTGAGGAAATTGAAAACCTTGCTAATCATTCAGATAAAAGAGATTACAAAGCCTTAAGAGAAAGCACACAAGTAATGTATTATCTAGAAATGACCTTCTCGCAACAATATTTTAAAAAACCTCACACTCTCCAAATGAGAGGAGTCAACCTTATATAGTAGTCCAGAAATTTTGAATGGCCGAGATCGAACAGGGATCAAAGGCCCAGATTGAAAGATAAAACCCTAATTAGGGTTTCCTAAAACTAACTACCCCTGGACCAATGAGAAAATTACATTTGGTACACTTGCCCTTCTTGCTAAATATGAACTAACAATAAAAATAGAAGGTTGTTGCATTGTGAAGTGTGCCCTCTAGAAGCTTCTGTGGATAAGTCAGGTTCATTGAACCTAGACATGTTGACTTGGAACAATCTGATTGGTTGCAAAATGACGAGGCCCCACCTCAACGTGTTGGATGTCTTCCCTAAATTTTCCAATTTGTGTGAAGAAATTGTCTAAGTATGGAAATTTGTTTTTTCTTGTCACCCTCGAATTCTGATTGGGAGCTTGTCTTTAATTCTTCAGGAGGTGAAATCCTTCAAGAAGCTGTCCTGATTGCTTCCATAGGTCTGGGATTGTAGATGAAATTCCCCAAGAAGTCTGAAATTCTTTTCTATATTTTCACCAAGTCTGAGAACTTTTCTTTCTTGATGCCTTGAGACTCTTTGAAGTGCCTCGAATTTGGAGAAGAATTCCCTGGTGAAGTATTTCTCATACTTAGCCAAATTTTGGCCATCTTTATGCTTGGACGAACATTGCTCATGGACTTGTCTTTAATTCTGAATTTGGTTCGAAACTCCATTTGTGTTTTCTGCGATGATCTCGCCTTCAACTGCCATTTATGATCTGCAAAACCAAAAGAAAATAAGTTAGAATCCTCATTTTGAACATGAATTTTGAAGGTTTGATGGCAAAGTGTGTTCTGATTTTCCAATTCCTCAGAACTTAGAGTTTTGACAGGTTGTAAGCACTTAGAAATTTGGAAACACTCATAGAACTTGATCTGATTTGGAATTGAAATTGGTCCTCAAGAAACTTGAAAATGGAAAACTCTGTTCCCAGATTCTGTGAATTAAAGTTGAAATCAGATTCAAATTCTGGAAAATATGTGAAAATCAGACCAAAATTTCCCAAAAATCTTGAAAAGTGGATTGAAAACCCCCCAATCATGCCTCAACTTCTTGATAATTTTCGAATTGTTCCTGAAGTCTTTTGAAATCTTTTGAAAACTCTCAAAACTTGTTGAAAACTCTTGAGACCTGCCAAGAAAAACTCTTAAAATTCTCCTCAAGTTCGAACATTCATCATGAATGAAATGAATGAATGAATGACCGTTTGTATAAACCTTCAAGTAGTTCGAATTTTTGCAATTAGAAACACAGCTGGTCATTCCAATCTTGAACTAGTTTTGTTTCTATTTTTCTTCCATTCATCGAACCTAGACATGTCTTGTTTCTTTGTTGAATTTAGTCTCTTAAGAAAATTTCTATTTTCATTTCCGTTGAACTCAGTCACTTGGGAAAGTTCTGATTTTGTTTCTAGTCTGAGTTTAGTTCCTTGAGAAAGTTTCTATTTTCAGTTTGAGTTCATGAATCGAACTCCATATTTCTTTCTTCTTCCAAATTTGGAAACTTTCTAAAACTTTCTTCTTTCCCTTAGTTCGAACTTAGGGCAGATTTTCTTTGCTTCACCATGGTGGAGTTGGTAAAATATTTTCCTTGCTTGCTGATCAAATTTTCCAAGGCAGGGCGGACTCCATAGATTGTATTCCATATGTTGGCGAGATTAATGAGTTTCTTTCTTTGGCATAGCGGAGTTGAGAGAATACTTTTCTTTCCTTGCTGCCAACCAAACTATTTCCTAGCCAAGGTGGACTTTGTTTGACTTGTGCACTTTGCAACCATTCCCTAGGGCGGACTTGACAGATTTCATGCACCACATTACCTTGCAGATTGGGCGGACTTCACTGATTTGATGCACCATTCAATTTGTTCTAGGCGGGCTTGGTGAGGGATGTGCACCTTGATTATTCTCTGGGGCGGACTTCAATTCACTTAGGAACCTTTCATCTGCAGCATAGGGCGGACTTATCACATTTAGGAACTCTTGGTTGCAAGGTAGGGCAGACTTGCTAGCTGTTAGGAACCTTGACACATGATTCAGGGCGGACTTGGTGAAGAATGTGCACCACTTGTTGTCTCTTTAGGGCAGATTTCATTGAAGTCATGCACCTTGATTTGAAGGAGGGCGGACTTGGGGAGACTTGAGAACCTTGATTATTCTCTTGGGTGGACTTCATCAATGTCAGGAACCATACACTTGGGCGGGCTTCACCAAGGTTGTGCACCATCTCTTAATCAAGGGGTGACTTTATGAAACTCAGGCACCAAGCAGGGCGGTGTATATGCATCTTACACTCAACCAAGGGCGGATTTCATTCACTTCAGGCACCAAAGAGGGTGGACTTGGTGAAATTCATGCACCATGAGATTAAAACTTCAAATCTTTAAAACTTGGGCAATTCTTCTCGGATTTGTTTGAAATTTGAAAACCACTCATCATTCATCCATTGAATCCCTAAAATTTAGGAAATTGGATTTTTGGGTCAAAACTTGGATTTTGGAGGAAATTCTTGATGCATCTCAGTGCTAATACAAACCCTAGATCCCCTTTCCAAAAATAGAAAAAGCAAGCATCCCTAAAAAATAGGAAAAACTTTCTAAAAATACCCATTTAGGGGATCATGCGTAAGGTGCCAAAAACAAAACCCTTAGCTTCTTCTCGCAGAGAAAATTCATTAAAAAGATGCACAATAAAATGAAATCGATTTCATTGAGGGAGTATTTATAATTCCTCCTTAGGGCTCGATTTCCCACAAAAGACATATTAATAACATTTAAAATGTTATTTCATTAAGACTTAGGGAAAACATTTAACATTTCATTAAGTTTGGCATTCATAATTAATTCCTCAAATGGCCCCCTTTTCATGATGAATTGACCCGCAAGTTATAACTTCTATTATCACCTTTTAATAAATAATTATCATCTTGGCCAATTAAACATTAGTAACTTCTCGAATATTCATTATTTTCCAATTCTGTTTGAACCAGGGGGTCAACCACTGTGTTCACTGTTCATTCGATTGCCTTACTAAAAATAGTAAGGGTCCCTCTCCAACATCCCCTGACTTACTATAAATAGTAAGTATTAGAAATTAAGCCTTGTAGCCCACACAAATGCCAAATCCAAAATTACCAAGCTCCGGAGGAGAATAATTACCCATTCGATGACCAAGTCTTTGCCTCAAAGGATCCTCTATCCAACCTTATTAGCCTATGAGGGTCAAAATGATAGGCTAAGCCATCCAGACAGGAATGAGCTAAAAAGGGGACATTATAGTGTCCCAACTACTATTGTAGTGGTGGAGGACGGTCATATGGGTGGCTTGTGGGATCATTTCTTGGCCAAAAGAGGAGATTTCGTTCTAGCTTTCTTGGTTGCATCATTACCATATTCTTACTATTTGATATGAAGAAGAATTTGCATCTCTGGCAACCCATGTTCGAATGGCTCACCACAAGCTCTGATTCCTTGGCTGCCAATTGCACATAGATGGGTTTTCACTTGACTATATGATCTTGTATACTGATTTTGGCACTTTTTAAGTTACCAAACATAAGCCTCGCTTTCAACAAGGTGCTCAATTATTCTCACATGCTGCTGAAGTCATGATAATTGGTCCACAAAGCTAGAACTACTAGCCACTATAAACCACACATGTACCTAGATGATTTGAATATAAAAAAATATTAGGAATAAATAAGATAATGTAACCACCGGTTAAAATCTTATGTTAAAGAAATTAGGATAAAAATGAATGTAATACTAGACTACCTTTGATTGTTTAAAACATAGACAAAAAACTGCAAATAAATAATAAGTTGTATTTGATGAAGACAAATAATGGAGCTTGGAAAGAAAAAAAACATATCTTGAAGGATGATGCTCCTTGATACAATTGCTTTGATCTCTGTAGCACCTATCTCACACTGCTTGAGGTGTAGGACTAACACAACAAGGTTTGAAAACTTTAAAGAATACTAGCAACCTTGAGCAATGAGTAGAAAATAAGTTTTGGGTAAGTGAATGATGAGGTGTAGGTAAATGTTTATGTTTGTTTTTTGTGTTTTGTTAGTGAGAAAGTCATTTTTTTAGGGTTATCTATGGTTAGTCAGGCTTTTTTAATTACTTTTTGTGTGTTGTTTGGAAAAAATGTGTTTTTTCTAAATTGCAGTTTTTAATTGAGTCCTCGGTTTCTTCTATGTTCACACGGGTTTACCTAG
Source organism: Cryptomeria japonica (assembly GCF_030272615.1). Classification (NCBI taxonomy): domain Eukaryota; kingdom Viridiplantae; phylum Streptophyta; class Pinopsida; order Cupressales; family Cupressaceae; genus Cryptomeria; species Cryptomeria japonica. The sequence goes on from NC_081409.1 coordinate 800,096,892, forward strand.
GAAGTGGCCAAGTAGCCTCATGCCTGGCCATTCGGCCTGGGTATTTGTTAGACATTCTTGGGCTAAATGGTCAGGCACAAGGCTAAAGCTTGTGCAGGCCAAGCCACCAAGGCCATGTCTGTCTGGTATCAGAATATTCCATCCATTGGTCTAGGTTTGGCAGGGTTCCTGGTGAGCCTGGTAATGTAGTTTGTAGGAATTAAAATATATGAGCACATCTCTTATATTGCAAGAAGACAAAAAATATTTTTAATTTGCTTAACTGTTCTTAAAATACTCTTAAGAGTGCCCTGAAATTGTCCTTTTGGTAATCCACTTGCTTTGGCTGTTGGGAAATCATAATAGTTAAGGAATAGCTGGTTTTTCAAAAATATTTCCCTAGGTTTTTTTTGTTTATAAAGGATGGAAGGGTTAGAAACCAAAGAAATAGGAGTTGAGGCTGAATATTGAATATGTTGGATTGTGTCCTGTAGGAACTTGCAAGTGGCAAGTTGATCATGTTCAAGTCTCTTCAAATAAAGTTGATCACAAATTGGCTTCCTGTTTTTTTGTATTAGAATGTTTTTTTTCTTTTGGTGTTTATAGATGCAGGTGTTGGGGACACCCTGGTCCTCCCGATGATGCAGGGATGTTCCCAATCTTGACAAAAATTGAACACCCAAGTAATCTAGAAAGGTGTTGGTTAGTCGACAGGATGGGAGTGAGGGGACAACATTCTGTTTCTGAATTTTTTCAGAGAATTTTTTTGGACAGAGGCTTTCCTTGGTAATACTGTAAGTGTAAGCAGAGAATCAGTGGAAGTAAGATTGCTGTAGCTTGATGTTCTTAGATCTGGGACCATGGCTTGTCCTAATCCTTGTTAATCTGCATGAATATTTTTCGTTAATATAACCCAGGGCACCTCTTAACAAATAGAAGATATGAACAGTTACTGCAAATCTCTTCTTGGACAGTAATAGTAGCCATAAACTGGACATTGCAGATGATGAACAGTGAAACAGTCCAGGAATTATGATTAGTCAGGTGTTAAACTTAGATGTATTTGTACTTCCCAGTTCATGAATATTCTGAAATTTCAAACATTATTTACTTTCTTGTCAAAGCATTACTTTTGCCTCTGTTGGTTCTGTATTACTTCTGAAAAGTTTATATGATGAACTAACTGTTTTTGTTTAATTTGATGATGGACAGTGGATTCATGGTTTCCTTTACTCAGCAACAATGTCAGGTGATTCTGAATAGCATCCTTTTTAGTTAAATTTTCTGATTTAAAAAATTAGTGAACTTTAAAGCTTAAATTATTAGATCACAAATCAATTACATATTGAAACATATGTAAACATGGGTTTTGTGCAAATTATTTTTTTGATATGTTTGTTTCTTTTAATTAAAATACAAAATTTGCAGGCTCAATATTGAAGGATAGATATAACAAACAAACCCAAGTCACAAGGAGCCATATAAATATAAATTGCTATACCAATTGACATTCTTGAATAATATTGAACACTTAAAGCTTTAGGCTTGAACATGTATACGGACATTGTAAAGGAAAGGAAACAAACCACACTTATCCAGCATGACGAGAACCACAACCATTTGTCACGAAACACTAACAGAAATTGGATAATGTTAACATCAAATTTTGTGTGATATGTCAGGTATAGGGTACATTATACTGATAAACATTGTACACAATTATTTAGGGATTATTGGGTGCAATGGCATTTCAAGAGAGGCTTGACATAATTTTTGTATCATACAAAAGTGAATACATACACCATACAGAATAAATAGCGCTGTTACAGCTGTCACGCAAATTTGTTTATTTTCATTTCTTAAACGTGTTTTATAAATATGGGCTTTTTTTGTTTAAAGTTGAAGTGCAGGGTAGCCCTGATGACCCCTGCACAATTAGAAAAAAGAAGAGATGTCTCCCAGACATTCCCCTTTTTAGGGGACATGCCAGGGATGCCTATAATTTGTGCTAAAAAAAGGGAAAGGGGTGGGTTAATGAGTCTTGTTCTATTCCCTGACCCCTTGGAGCCTTGTCCATGAAATGTCTTGGACATTTGGGACTTGCAGTTAGCTCCTGGGGATGTGTCCTTGTGGACCGCTGTTACATACAGCTCAAGAGCGAGAGATATTTAAATATGTTATGGATTATTTTTTATGATTCGCACGGAAAGCATTTAAGACAAATTTGAGTCAGAAAATATTGTTTGACTAATAATGGATTTTGGAAGCACCTGAATGATTCAACAGGCAATGGAGAGTTTGAAAACATAGCACTCTCTCTGCAACAGGCAAAGGCTCAATATTAAGATGGGTTTCTCAGCACGAGTCTACAATTTTTTTTGGGAGCTGATGAAAGCTGATGCCACAGGAATCAATAAATACTCAAAGCTTTAATGCCACACAATTGGTATTGATTTTGAAAGTAGCTCAAGCAGAGGAAATGGATCAATACAAGCCTGTGAAATTATACAATAATACAATATGGTTAATAGGATTATCTCCAAACTCAAATCCAGTCAAATATACAAGCTTATAGCCCAAACACAATCACATTTTGCATCTAGAAAAAAAATCATGGACAATATCATATCTAAGATGAGATATACAAAAAGTTAAGAATCACTGGAGAACAGGAATAAAGCGTGATATCAGATATGTGAAAGGTCTCTGACAAATGCAGCTGGTATCTCATAACCCGTGTGCTACAATGCTTAGGTTTTGGTGAACTGTTTATGGTTGGATTAGTAGCTGCGTGACCACATCCACCTTTGCTATCATGATAAATTTCAAGGCTGGTCAACCATTTGCTCCACCCAGGGAATTTAACAAGGAGACGTCCGTAGCCCATTTTTTTCTATTTTAGTAGGGTAGGTCTTCAACAAAATGATGAATGAGGCAAAAATTTTAAGGGAAAATATACACATTAGTGGGCACCATAGTTTAACTACTTGGCCAGTAACTGAGTCCTCACCATTTTTTTCATGCACTGGTGTAGTATTCCCCTATAGAATTACCCAATCTTTTCATCTTTACACCTCAAATTGATTTGGTCAAACAGTTTGCTTGCAGGTTGAATGTTTCTTTTTTGCAAGAATAATGCAATTTGTAAGATCTGAACCAAATTTCATCTCTCTTTCAAGTTTACTGATTCAACATTTGTCAAACATATCATGTGCAATCTGATTGAGGTTTTTCAGACTGAATATTTTGGTTTCATATTTTTGAACATACATCAATATTGCAAGACATGAGGTTCAGATGTTCATTCAACTGAAGACAGAATACCATAAACCAACTGTGATATCAAGCAAATTCAATCATGTATCTATTATAGCAATAACAGAAACTGCATATAGTCTTAATATATTATTAATTTATTTCAAAACAGACCTTCAAATGTCTTGAAATTAAGTTCCAAGGATAGCAGCAAAAATCGTTTGGGGAAAAAATCGGCAAAACCAAAAGTATAATATTTTTTGAAAAAATCAGGAAAATATTGGATTTTAAAAAAATCGTAAAAAAATGTAGAAAAATAGACAAAAACTATTTTAAAAAAAAATCTAAGGGCATTTCCATAGCATATAGAGATATAGAGAGCAAATAAAATAGAGTTTAACCCATGAATTGTAGAAAACAGATTTTTGTTATTTATATTCATATTGCTGATTACATAGGCAAATATTCAGTTAACCTTTTTAAAGGGCAGTCACTGAATACACCAAGTAGTTGTCCAAGTCTGAGAACAAATATTAGCTAAGTCTATGAAGTAACTGAGATCAAAGTTTATCAGACAGCGATCCAACCACTATTAGGAATTTAGTAAAAGTGAAAGCCATTTTGAAGTGATCCAAGACTTACATTTTGATTGAGGCAAAGAGTTTTCTAGGGGTAGTTCAATAGTTGAGAGAGCTTATCAAATCATATTCCACAATTGCAATCCTTTATATTCCCTAATGGCAATTGGTAAGTCCTTTATGGGGTAGAATTCAACAAAAGACATTTGTTTAGTTGACGTAAAAGATTAGCAAGCCTTTGGTTTTGGCAATACTTGTAATGTCCCCTTTTTAGCACATGTTGTATGATGTTGTCGTTAGCCTATTTCTCCTTGGTCTCGTAGGCTAACCAAGCCATTTAAGGGAGCTTGAGGATATTTGGCCTAGACAGTTTCAGTTGCAGGTGATTCTGAGGTGTTTTGGTGTGGTTTTGGGATACTCACTATTAATAGTAAGTCAGTTGGGTCAGGTTAGGATCATCAATGATTCATGGATAATATCTTGTTGATGGTAATTGTTTATATCGACTAGAGATTTTAATGATCGTTTGTGATTATTCATTTGTTTATCAATATTGTTAAGTTATAAAGTTAAAATTAAAATATTTAACTTTATTGTTACGGGGACTTAAGTTAAAGCGAAAGTTATTTATGTATTAAAAGTTCCCCTTCATTAAAGGTACTTGGAGTCTTAAATATTAAAAGGGAAGTATTTCTATTTATCCCACATTGGCTGGAAAAGTGTGTGGGCTCCCCTGGGAATGTTATAAAAGACTCTTTAAGAGTTCATTTTCAGCATGCTTGGTTAGAGATTTTTAGAGATTGTTTGTTCGAGATTATTTCTCAGAGGTTTGTGAGGACGAAATCCCTCATGAGCAACATTCTTCACGTTGTTGCAAGATACAGTTTGGAGAATCACTTGGAGTTTCCACACAGGAAGCTCAGTTTGGATTAGCAGAGATTTATATTAATAGAGGAGATGCAAATTATTGAAGAATTTTGAGTGCAGATTTGGAGGAATGAAGTGTTTTGTTTGCTGATTTGCTACCATTGCTGAAGCATCCCCTTTCAAGTTGGATATTCCTTTCTATGTTGGCCATCCCTTTCCAGTTTGCTCACATGGACTTCTAGAATTGTGAAGCTGTTGATGTTACTGTTTTCTGAGGCGTTTAGGAGGAGATTGAAGCTTATCTTCACCTTTCATTCATTGCTGATCAAGTTAGCTTGCTTTGGAGTTGGTCGCCTAGGGTTTTGAGCTTAAAAAATGAAGATTTTGTGAACAGCAAGGACATTTTCAATGCTGCATTTTGTGGGTATGTAAGATTTAGATAATAAATGATTTTTATGATTTGGATTGTCATTACTTCGAAGAAACAGTGAATATTTAAGTCTGAGTTGAAATCTGGAATTTTCAGCAGTGTTATTTCTAAAGTTTCTAGTATATTTCATTCAAAATAAATATAGCAATATTATCTTTGAAACCTACAATTTATTTGGCATTGTGGACATTGTAAAAACGACAAACACACTCCAAAAAAACTAGACTACAAATAGGGCTGCATATTACAATACCTAGCTTGCAGCTATTATTTTAGGTGGAGACAAATGTTAATGATTATCTGTTGGAGGCTTTTTTATTACAAGAATTTGAGCTTGTTTGTTGTCATTATGATTTATTTCATGGAGCAATTTTGATATATTGCTCATATAATGAGTTGTATGTCTTTGTCTGAGCAAAAATTAAATATATCAATTAAAAATTAAAAATCATATATCTTTATCTATATATGTTTAGTGTCATGGTAGAAACACTTTGTTGGTGAGGCAGCCACCAAGGTTCAAACCAAAGAAACGGGACTCGGACTCGGCAAGGCCGACTCAGACTCGGACTCGGGACTCGGTGTCAGACTCGACTGGACTTGGGAAAGTGAAAAACTCAAGAATTTTAGAGATTTTTAAAGATTTAAAACATGTTTCAGACACCCTTTATTGAATACACCTTAAAGTCACAATAACATCATCAAACTCGGCTCATTTGATTACATACACAAGTATACATCAATCACATAAGCATAAACGCAAATTGTAGCTGAAGAAAATAACAAACAGAGATATATAAATATTGTCAAATGTATACAATATTACAAAACTCATGGAATAAAAAATCCATGTCATCATATGATCATCATCAAATGTTTCATACAAATACCAAAGGTAAATACAACTACAAGCCTATGGCTCAGAGGAGCGTGCACCCTCTCGCCCTGGCCCCCTGCGAAGGCGTTCAAGGTAGGTCTTGGATGATTCAACAGCCATAGTCGCTCCCCGTGACACCATGCCATGCTCACCAACATCAGGAACAGTTGTGTCACTCTGAGTCTCACTATTTCCAAACTATGCTCCTGCTCTCTGCTCCTCCTCTGCCATGGCTACAGCCTCAGCCTCTATATCTACCTGGTCGATCCAATCAGTGTCATCATCACTAAAGACAGTTGCAGGAATCTCAGGATCTGTTTGACTCTCATTGGCCCACTCTGCTTCAAGATCAACCTCATCTAGAATGATAGGAGAGATGTCAACTAATGCATTCTTTCTCATTCTCAGGCGGAAGTTGTAGTGAACAAAGACGAGATCATTCATCTTCTCCACATATAATCTATTGTGCCTCTTGGAGTGTATGTGCTCAAACATACTCCAATTGCGCTCACAACTTGATGCGCTGCATGGATGGCTCAAGATGCGAATGGCCAACTTCTGAATGTTTGGTGTCGTTGGGCCAAAAAAGCTCCACCAATGATCTGAGTTTGAAATGAGAAAGATAAATAAAATCAGTCTCACTCATAAACTCATTTAACAAGTTACAATATACAATAAAACTAAAATTAAGCCTTACAATTTATTTTTACCTGGCATCATAGTTGTCCTACCGTCTTTAGCGACAGGACGAGAGAAGGTCTCCCCTTGTGCATTTGAGAACAACTGTAGCTCTCGAATAAGGTCTATCTGAGAAGTACTAGCAGGTCCCATCTTCTCCATGATTGAGTATAGCCCATTAAGGACCTCCACATCAGCCTTGAAAGAAGGGATAAAACGGAATGCCGGATTCAGATAATAGGCTGTTGCATGGATGGGCCTATGAAGTTGATGATGCCATCTCCTATCAATGATCTCCCAAATGGGACCATACTTGCTCTCATCTCCTCCATAGACGAATCTAATGCCCTCCTTCGCCCTATCCATGCCCTCATATATATAGCCCATTGTGGGCTTATCTCCATCCGCAACTCACAACAAAACCACCAAGGGCTTAGACCTAATCATGGACTGCAATGTGAGGAAGTTTGTGGCAAATCTTGTGATTCTTGGACGATGCAACTCCTTCTGCTCTGTGTATTGTCTCATAAGAGCCAAAACCCATGAATGATTATATACAAATTTGCAGACATTTCTTGCCCTTTCTACACATCTCTTGACCCATGGGATTTTTCCAATATCCTCCAACATGAGGTCAATGCAATGAGCAGCACATGGAGTCCAAACTATAGATGGGTGCCTCTCCATCAATAGTCTACCTGCAGCAACATAATTTGTTGCATTGTAAATTGTAATTAATGGAGGTACAAACTACAAGATAGTAATTAATTTGCAAACAAAATTAGTTTGTAATCAAAAGTTTACCCGCAACAACATAATTTGCTGCATTGTCGGTCACCACCTGTACCACGTTCTCCTCACCCACATCATCAATCACCTCCTCTATCTGCTCACATAGGTAGGTGGCATTCTTGCAATGGGCGGAGGCATCAATGGACTTGATGAAAACGGTGCCCCCTGAAATAAACAAATAAAGCTAGGTCAATGATCATTCAATAAACCATTAGATAAAAAATAAAAAATTAAAGACTATATGAAACTAAAATTAATCAATCACCTGCGGAAGAAACAAGAAAATTAAGGAGAGTTCTATTTCTCCTATCCGTCCAACCATTAGTCATGATGGTGCAACCTTTAGTGCTCCATATCTAGCGTTGTTCATCTAAATCCTTTTTCACATCATCCACCATTTGAGACAAAATGGGTCCCCTCAAATCACTCTCACTAGGGGCTTTGAACCCCGCCCCGCATATGGTAAGGGCATCAACCATTTCTTGCCAATAAGGAGACCTGTTGGAAATAAACTCAATGAGATAAGTTAAGTATAAAAATTCAATGAGATAAGTTAAGTATAAAAATTAAAACAATCAAAGTTATCAAACATAAAAGTTAGTAAAACATTCACCTGGCTACAAAGAATGGAATACAGCTGTAGCTCCAAAACTTGCCAATTGCCATTTTAGCAGCATCATGGACCTCCTTGTTCCAACCCATGCCCTCAAGCGACAGTTGGGACCCAGGAGTAGTGCGAGGCACAAAGAAGGAATCCAACCTAGATTTACGAATCCTAGGTACAATGGTAACACTCCCACTACAACTACTAGTGCCAGGAGCATGAGAAGTGGCGGTGGCACTGCCACTTATAGAAGCAGAAGCAGAAACGGAAGCACCAACAGTAGCAAACTGAGTGGGACGATATGGAGGTAAGGAAGAAGGGCCTCCAACACAACCTAACTATGTCCCTCTTCCTAAATTTGCCTCTCTCCCAATGGCCGCTCGATCCTCCTTTTGTTTCTTTTTCCTTTCAATTTCCTCAACCATTACATAACATTCACGTATGGCCTCATGGAGTGCTTTTAGGCATGGTTCGACATCATGTCCACGCACACTAGCAATATGGTATTTCAGTCTATATATACCTCCATGTAATATTGTTTTGCAAAATGTACATTTTGTTTGCCCCTTTCCTTGCCCTGGAAAATCCTCATGATATTTCCAAGCAGGGTCCTTTCTAATGGGGGGTCTAGAAGCTAAAGTAGACATTTTAGGATAGTTTTGTGAAACTTGAAGTTGAGGCAAATAATAAAGTGAAGTTTGCTGCAATAAAACATTACAAATACAAAATAAAATTAATACATACATTCAAAAAATCTAAAGTAGGGTTTGTCAAACCCTACTTTTAAAAAAAAGAAATTTACAAACTGTTAATTTTAACACTTTCAGATTAACTAAACTCAGAAAATCAGAATTTGTTTACTGATTAGATTAATTAGATTAGAGATTTATAGTTTCAGATTTAAGCAAAGTAAAGAAAGAGAATGAAATAAAGACAAGACACAGTTACCCTGGGAAAACCTCCTAGGAGGAAAAACCCAGCCAGAAAAGATCCTTGGATCTGATTATGGATTATGGTTATGCAATCATTACAAACACTTATCTCAAGAACTTGTAGAAGCAGATGTTGCTGTCACAGAAAGAATGACAGATTGGTTGGCTGTCACATGTGTGTTGGTTGCTGCTGACTTGCTGCTCCTTTAACCCAGATTTGCAGATCTTCAAGGAATTCACACTATCTTCACTAAGTTCGCTGACTTCTAATGATGGAATTCACACCTCAACTAGCAGATCCAAATTTGCTGATGTAGCAGATGTAATTGCTGTAGGTGCAGATGTAGTCTTTCTTCTTGAAGTTCGCATTATCCAGACATGTATATTTCGCATGAAGTGAGAACTGAATTGAATGATTTTTGATGTGGGATTTATGTTTATATATATGAGGAGCAAACCCCCTTTAACATATCGGCTTGCAAAATAATTAAAACCCTTTTAATTATTTAATTTATTTAATTGCTTAATGCGAAATGTTTAGGATAGGCCCTATCATGATGCCGTGTAGACTTTAGTGTAGCGTGGAGGTGAAGCGTGGAGATATAGGGCCCAACCCTTATGTGTTGGAGAAGGGGCTGGCCCCCTTAGGCGGATTCCAATGTTGCCCACGGCAATTGGAATCTGCCACCCTAATTACAAACAACACAAACCCTACATAGTACAACACTACAACTACATACTACATGCTCCATACAAACATACAAAAGATTTTGAAAGAAAATGTAAAACTTTCAAAATAAATGAATAGAAAATGGAATTTTTGCATACAAGAAACAAAATAATCTTCAAAAAAACAATCTTACCTCTTACAAAAAGCTTGAAATGAGCTGCAAACTCTTCCTATCCAACTCTTGATGCACCAAATCCAAACACAATGCAGCTCCAATGTGACAAATTGAAGAAAACTTGAGCTTCCTCCTTGCTAGTTTTTCTTCTATGTTTTTCTTCCCAACTCACTTTACTCCTATTTTTGCAAGTGAATGAAATGAAGGTCACTTTTAGGGATAGGAGATAATTAACAAAAAAAAATGGAATTGAAAAAGCATTGCAAACTAATTTTTTTTTTGTCTTCACTTTAGCTTGACGCCGACTGAGTTTGGGGCTCGGGACTCGCCGAGTTTGGTGAGTTTGAGCCAAACTCACCAACTCGGTGAGTCTGGTGAGTAGACTCGGACGAGTCCGAGTCTGAGTCCGAGTCCGAGTCCTAGGGACTCGCCGAGCATGACTTGGACTCGGACTCGCCGAGTTCAGGCGAGTCCCGTTTCTCTGGTTCAAACCCTCGTTGGGACATTGAGCTCGCAGGCCTTGTGCCTTTGTTGGGCCATTGAGTTTGCGAGTTTGAAAAAATGAAGCGTGGGGAATGATGGCTCCCCAGAAATGGCCTCATGGGAAGAGATCCTCTGTAAGTGGTCTCTTTGGGCTCAGACTAGGCTAAAAACCTGAGTTTCCTCAATCAATATATATTTATATTATTTTTAATTTATAGTTTATTATATAACTATTCATATATACTAATAATCTATTATAGTTTAAATTTTAAAACTACTTAATAGTAATAATCATAAACTATAGGCAAAGTGCCATCTATAATAGTGCATAATAGTTATATTTTTAAAGTTAGTGTATAATATTAATTATATACTTGTTTGCATCATAATCCATGGGGTTGGGTGTGCAGAGAGCTCGATTCATATTGAAGCCGTGATTTAGAGCAGATTTGACAGCTGCTTTGATACTATCTCATATGCCCTCCACGATTTAGGATGATTGAGGCTCTTTCAAATTCGGTTGATGATCACCATTGCTCCTCTCGCTTCTCTATTTAGGTTTTTTCAAAGGTTGGAAAGAAAACTAAGGGACAAAATAACAAACTGTTTCCATGTTGATTCTGCATTGACTTTGATTTTGTCTAGGGATCGGCCCTATTCCTGAGCAATTTGAAAACTTCACGAGTTTTTATACGGTTTTGCAGGTTTTTGCAACGATTTTGTCCTTTTTTTATTGTTACCCGCTATAGTTTTGGGCTTCAGCTACAATGCCAAAAAAAGTATTCTTCTTATGCACAAGAAGTGGAGAGCGCCCACTATTTTGTCTTACTTCTCTTGTTTTCTATGGCTCCTCCAATGTGGCTGAATGAAGTGTTCTTAATCCAGGATTCCCTTGATTTCTAATTGATTTCCTTTGTTAAGATAAATATTGGGAGGAACCAACAAGTTGATTAATCAAGGAGGGCTGCTCGACCATAATATTTGCCAAATAAATACCATAATTATCGATGAAACTCCTTACACTCCAATTTGTCTCCGGAAGAGACTTCACCAAATTGATAAACTTCAACCTTGAAATGCATTGTGAAATTCCTATACGATAACATCTCCAACAATACTAGCTAGAGTAGATATTTCACTTCCATAGCTAATCTTTTTCAAGAGGGATTTCGTCCTTAGGAAGGTTGAGATGGACAAAGTCTAAATCTCTAGAACCACGTAGGGTTTTCTTAGAGAGAATATTGGAAATGATAGAAATTAGCGTTCCCAAATGAGCTCCAAGAAGACTTTTTTTGTAAACTCCAAGCTTAACATCCTAATTAGGGTTGCACGTTTAATTTGATTTTAAACTCATCTCGTGTCTCCCTAGGTGCCCAAAATAAAGTCACTTTATCAAATTAAATATACTTAGTTAATTATTTAATTTAATATTAGTATTTTAATATTATTTAAAATAATATCTTAAAACACCTTATGTCTCCAAGAAATTATCAATTTAAGCAATCACTTACCATCTAGCAATAGCAACTCTGCCAATTGATCAATCGGTGTTCAAACGGATACTATAAATTGTAAGCATCGATAAATTGTCCGAAATCCCTCCAGATAGTTTTCGATAACTTCAATAAATTCTCTGAGCTCATCGGCAACATCAAAATGTGTGTTTTGTGACACTCACCAACACAAAATAAAATACCAAACATTCTATCCTCTCTTGAACAAGGTTTTGGTGTTTGTTTTATCATCTACCAAACATTAGAATAAGATACCCAAAGGTATTCTATCCTCTCCTGAAAAATCACTACTGATTCCAAGGTCTATATGTGCGAACAAGCGACTTTAGTGGAATAGCTGCTCGGGTAGTGTTTGCTGAAAGTCTCAAGGGGGACTTACATTAACAAGTGTCTTTCAAGTTTCTGGACTTAGATAGATTTATCAATTTTAGGCTCTTTCTTTTTTTGGGATTTTCGTGATTTAGACTTTCAAAAGAAAGGGAAAAAGGGAATAGGGTTAAGAAGGTTGATCCAATCCTACGAACTCTGGAGACGGTATCAACTGGGTGCTCTCGAGAAACCACACTTTGCTTCGCCACACTGAGGACAACTACACAAAGCGGGTGCAATCTTCAATGGTTTGTGCTAATGATTGGAATATTGGCATGCAAAGAGGATAGGCTCAGACTAACTTTGCATAGTGAAATGAAAATCATCCATTCACCAAAAGTATGAGCAGAGATACACTGTCAATTAACATTTATCAAATCCTTCATTCAATTTAACAACATGAAAGCAAATCTAAATTAACTTTAACTAAGTGTTGAGGAAATTGAAACCATGCTAATCATTCAAACAATAGGGATTACAAAGCCTTAAGAGAAAGCTCACATGCAATATATTATTCGAAAATGACCTTCACGCAACAATATGTCAAAAACCTCACACTCTCCAAATGAGAGGAGGTAGCCTTATATAGTTTTTCAAAATAAATGAGCGGCTGAGATCAAACAGTGATCAAGGGCCCAGATTGAAAGCTACAAACCCTAATTAGGGTTTCCCAAAACTCTATTAGTTTGAAAGAATGAGAAAGTGACATGTGGCACAACTGCTATTGTCACTGAGGTGAGTGTCCAGTTTCCCCTTTTGCAGATTCGATGTATCTGGAAGCTATGAGCCTGACCTCCTCCATAGTGACACTTGGCAAGTTGCTAATCTGGAAGTCGATGATGTCCACATCATCAGTACATGTGGCGAGGATACTTCCCACTCAATTGCTTGGGCAAGAAAGTTCTCATCAATGAAGAGAAAATTTGCAATCCTTGAAAGATTGCCCTTGTCAATCATCCTCGAGTCTTTGAAGAAGCTCGATTGAATCTTGGCTCTTAGGTTCTCTACTTGCAAGTGCTTCTCTCTTATACTCTCTTTCTTCCAAATCTCTGATGCTACATGAAACACCTTACTCAAAATTTCCTTGACACTCTCCTTTGTCTCAAAGCACTTAGTCTCGAATTTCTTCAGAACTTCAATCCTGGTGACCAAAGCATAATACCAGGTGTTAAAGTCATATCTATCCCCAGCCTGTATGACACTTGCATCCACCAAGCTTCGTTTTGACAGGCCTCAGATAACCTTCAATTGCAGAAGTATTTCATCTTGAATTTCTTCAATATCTTCCCAATTTGTTTCTAGGTCCTGAATTCGACTGACCAACGAAGAGGCCGACTCATGTGCTGATACTAAATTTTCTACAAGTATATCAGCAGGTGTTGAAGCATTTGAAATCCATTCCTTGGCTGTGTGAATGTGCCCTTCATGTCCTCATAATCCTTCATTGACTCTTGCTGAAGAGGCTGCGGAGGGGTGACCGGTATCTCATGGTTGAGTGGCCTGGTGAGATGGAGAACATATCTCCTCCATTGTTGGTTCTCTACCTCAACTTTCTTCCTTTTCTCCTTCTCCGGGGCTAGATTCGCCTTGAGGGCGTTGCAGGAGTCATCAAAGTATTGGACTTCTTGGTCTTGGGTAGGCTTACCCAACTCTATAGTGGTGATCTTATAATCCTCTGGGGCAATATTGTCCCGAGTTTTTCCTTGCTTTGGCACAACTATCTAGACTGCCCGAAACCCTACACTATCCCTTTGAATCAAAGAGAATTTTCTGGCTGGCTTAGGTGGCTTGGCTATGACTGGTTCGTTCACCTTTTCTAGAAATGCTGCTGTATTTTCTTCAGAATGGGTTTCCTTAGGGACCTTAGCCCTTACTCTTTCACTCAGCCAATCAGGAATGGTTGATTGCTCCACAGTGTTTTGATCAAACCCATCATTTGCCCTTCTTGGTCCAGTAACTATACCATCGAGGAAAATTGCTGGGGGTTCAGGCTCTTCAACTTCTGTGGCTGCATTTGAAACCTGTTCCCTGTTTGGATCTTCAACTTCTTTCATTATTTCCTTGATTGAGGGAGAAGGCACTCTCACTTCATTATTTACCATATATGTGTCCATCTCCTGCTCTTCGACTGCATTTTGATTCGGCACAGCAGACGCGACACTCAGGATGGAGTGACCTTCGTTGGACACCCGTCTCTCCCCTACAACCTTCTTTCCCTTGGTCTTTCCAGAGCTGCCAACTAATTCCTTCCTTTTCTGGGACCCAACACTCTCTGGATCCCGAGCCTTGCCTGCAGAGATACAAGGGCTGGAGGACAGAGAGTCATCTACTCCCATTAAATCATAGGTCAGGGCCACACCTTTAGACTTCAATTGTTTCGTCCTCTCAGATTTCCACCACTTGGAATATTCGCCCGCTGACCTCATGAGGTCTGCCAGATCGGATTTCTCTCCCTTTGACCAATCGATCAAGGCTAGTGGCTCATTCCTCATCTTTTCAAAGCCTGGCTACTGAAGCTCAAGGCTGTCTTCTACTTGATCAACAACTCTAAATACCTCCATTGCTCTTACCATGCTCAAGGGAATCCTTGACCAAAATCTCCTCCTGATTTCGAAACTATCGGCTGCGTTAGCCCAATAATCTTCCAAATCAGCTCTATGCTCAAATGTCATCCCTTCGACCCTTTTTATCTTATGGAATGGATCAACTTTCTTTCTTGCTTTGTACTGGTAAAAAGGGCACCAAGCCAGCTCTTTCTCAGCAGTGGCAGTGGCTTGTGATGATGGGCACGTCTCTAACCCATTTCCAATCGTGAGAGAGGAGGTTCTTGCCTTCTTCTGCTTATATCTTTGAACTGCCATATATCCCTCCAATTGCCTCATGATCTCTAGTAGCACAACTCGGTCGGTAGGGTAAGCTGGGAGCATATAGGGAGATCCGGAAAACCCCTAAATTCTAATGTAAGTGAACTTCGGGTATTGGATTTACCAATATCCAAATCTACTGACGAAGTCCATAGACTCTTGAGAGAGTCTCTGATGTAGTCCACCTTGCAACGTCTGTGTGATGTGCATGAGAAATGTGTCATTCACCCTCTTGAAATGAAACTTTCCTTCCATGTGAAGCTGGGGATAACAGTCATAGACGGGAAACTGATTTTCTTTGTTTCCCACTTCCCCTCTGCAGGTGAGGCCTCTGTATCTGTAGGTTCTAGCCAGGGAATAGAACAAGTACGAGCTTATGAAGATGGTCGGTCCTATTCGCTTCTAGATTCTTCAGTTGGCTGTCCAAGTTATCACTTATCATTCGAGCCTAGTCTATCATCTTAACTCCGTTCATTATTTCATTTATAAAATAATACATCCAGGGCTCAAATGGAGCACCTTGAGGATTCCCCATTATCCTGTTCAGCAGGACAATCATATCTCCAATATCTTCCTTGAAGTACGCTCTTACCAAGCTCTTCCTCTGTAGTTTGGAGGCACCTTTCCTTGGCTTGTCCAGCCAGGAATGATTGACGATGGTGTCATACTCGTCCAAATGATCCTGATACATGCGATCAGCTTCATCCTTGGTTACGTACACGACATTATGATATTTTGGAATTCTGAAGGCTTCCCTGATGGCCTCATCGCTGATGTTTGTGACAATATCCCATCTGGCGCGACAATATCCCTACTGACAGGGTTGTAGTGCCTAGCACATTTAGCTATCACCTCTTGCTTGGGCGGAGTTTTCATCTTCTAAGATGATGCTTGGGGGGAGTTTAGAGGTGCCTCTATCATCATGTTGGAGTTTGCTTGCCTTAAACTTCTTTCATCCCATCCATAGGGCGGACTTTTGAAGCCTTCCATTTGTTAGGCTCTTACCAAGGCGGACTTTTTTTTTTACTTCTCATGAGGGTGGACTTTGATGCCTTCAATGCATAGGGCGGAGTTTTAGTCTACCTCCTCAAGGCGGACTTTGATGACCTCACCACATGGCGAACTTTGAAGGTATTATCCCATAGGGCGGAGTTTAGAGAGACAACCTCTAAGGCAGAGTTTTGGGAGGCCTTAAGAGGCTTGCACACTATCATGGGCGGACTTTGGAGGCATCTCTCCATAGCTTGGGCGGAGTTTAGACATCTCTCCATGGGGCGGAGTTTGAGGCTACCTCAAGCAAGGCGGAGTTTTTGAAGCACCTCATGGCGTCATCACCAAGGCGGACTTTGAAAGGCATCTCCAAGGGCGGACTTTTGGTCTATCACAAAGGATGGTGGACTTTGGAAGTCATCAAGGATGGCGAACTTTGGAAGGCATCAAAGAGGGCGGACTTTGAAGGCATATCAACCAATGGCGGAGTTTAGACATCTCTCCATGGGGCGGAGTTTCTTCACTTCACCATGGGTGGACTTTGGGCATCCCCCATAGCTTAGGCGGAGTTTAGACATCTCTCCATGGGGCGGAGTTTCTTCACTTCACCATGGGCGGACTTTGGGCATCCCCCATAGCTTAGGCGGAGTTTAGACATCTCTCCATGGGGCGGAGTTTCTTCACTTCACCATGGGCGGACTTTGGTGGTCCCTCCAACATGGCGGACTATTGACTACCTCCTCAAGGCGGACTTTTGATGACCTTCAGCCCATAGGGCGGAGTTTGATGACCTATCCACCAAGCATGGTGGACTTTGAAGACACCTCCATTGCTAGCATCTTGGGCGGAGTTTCTATCACCTGCCATAACACTCAACATCATCCATTAGCCAGACTTAGAAAAATATTTGGAAAATTTCAAAATTTCACAATTTTACCAATTTTAACCAGATTAACTTGAAATTTGAAATCCACACTTAGGCAAATCATCTGAAGCATCATGACCCCTAAAATGTAGGAACCTAGCTTTTTAGGTCAAAACTTGGAAATTTTTTTGCTGCAATTGAAGTGGGTCAGTGGTATCAGTGCAAACCCTAGGTCCCCATTCTGAAAAAGCAAAATCTAGGCATCCCTAAAAAATAGGGAAAACTTTCTAAAAATAGTCATACCGGGGATTAGGCTAAAAATGCCAAAAACGAAACTTCCTCAAAAATAGGAAAAAGCTAAAAAGCAAACTTTCAAAAAATAGAAAGTTGTTCAAATTCGTCCAAATCAATTGCGATCTTCGTCCTTTGGCCTTTCTAGGCACTTTGACGGTATCCGGACTTTGGTATCACTTGGCTTGCAAAAACAAACTTTCAATCTCTCGGACTCGAACCGTTCAAAACTGAGCAAGGCTTGGCAAAACTGAAGCGGAAGGCCACGGGCGCTAACAAAAACCCTAGAAAGCAGGAAAAGAGAGGGTCTCCATTTGCAATGGGGTGATGTGTGAAAAAGGTCACAACACAAAGAAACCTCAAATGCAAACTATGTGGTCAAATAAGGCAACCACAAGGTTTACAATGCGAACAATGCGACTTTACATTTGATAGACAGTGAAAATATGTGATTTGCTGATATCACATAGGGACTTATGCTTAGTTGGAACTATGGAATTTAAATGCTAACTGATTTGATCTTCAAACAAATGACAAAAAGGGATAAGGGTTAGGAAATCTAATCTAAATCTAAGGAACAATGATGATAATGGATAGTGCTTTGATAGATGGATCGTGTTGTGATGTTTTCACACATCGCCCCATTGCAAATGGGGACCCCTACTTTTTACTTTCTAGGATTAGTCCTCTTAGCTTAGTTGTTAGTTGTGTTAGAGTCTTTGCTATTAATCTTTGCATTGAAGGGATAGAGTTTCTTAAGTAGCCAGAGGGTTCATCAAGTCAGGTGAAAAGGAATGAATGAGGAGTCTTCCCTAAGGTCATGTACCTTGCTCCAAAATTGGAGCGAATTTCTCCAAATTATGTACCTTGCTCTTGATTTGAAGCGAAATTTGCATGTACCTTACCCCAAGTTTGGAGCGAAATTCTCATTGAGACCATGTACTTTACCCCAAACTTGCAGCGAGATTCCCTAAAGGCATGGTCCTTGCCCTCCAAATTGAGCGAATTTACCTTGAGGCCCTGTCCTTTACTTCTTAATTGGAGCGAATTTGCTATGAAACCCCATACCTTGCTAAGGACATGTACTCCCGTACCTTGCTAAGGACATGTACCTTACTCATTAATTGGAGCAAATTTTCATCAAAGGACATGTACCTCACTCACAAATTAGAGCGAACTTCTCCTTAAAGCACTGTACCTTGCTTCATATTTGGAGCAAAGTTTGTCAAAATCGTGTACCCTGTCCAAAGTTGAGAGCAAAATTTGTTAAAATTATTAACCTTGTTCTGGGATGGAGCAAATTTATCTTGGATCCATCCCTTGCATCATATTTGGAGCGAATCTTATCTAGGGTCATGTACCTTACGTCATGTTTGGGCCGAATTTTCCACCAAACCTGTCCCTTGCTTCTTAAACTGGAGTGAATCTCTTTAGAATTGTGTACCTTGCTCATGACTGTACCTTGCACCTAAATCAACGCGAATTTTGCTCATGACTGTACCTTGCACCTAAATCAGAGCGAATTTCACCTCAGGTATGTCCTTTGCCCTCCGTTTGAAGCGAATTCCACTATTAAGGACAGCTTAGACATCAAAACAATCACTTGGACATCACTTCAAAACATTTTCTTCTCCAAAAGTGAATTCAATCAGTACAAGGGTGAGTTCAGCCACTAAAGAATCAGATCCAGTAATCAAGAAGGGCGAATTCTATTAGAACAACAACAAATTCACAAAGGAAGGAGTGGATTCATCAAAAGGACAACAAATTTGCTCAAGCAAAGGATCGGCCTCCCCTAAACCTGCACCTATCAGATCTACAAATCACATAAAATCAGAGATTAGGTCAAATTAAGAGATTGTATAAGCTGCATATCATATGTGTTTGATGCTCATTTGTTTGTTTTGCAGCAGGAAAGGAAAGAAATTAGAGAGACCTTATTGGAGGAGGATCGGAGCAAGTATCTCAAGGAGAGAATTTCAACATCAAGGTCAAGATACAGGAAAAATGCCTTCAAAGAACTTCATCAACAAACATCAAAGAAGAAAAGATCTCAAGGTTTTCAAAGGCTCTCACCACATCATGGTGGCATGAGGATATCACAAACTGTAAAGAAAGATCATTCAAAAACCTTAAGGCCGTGGTACATAAAGAAAGATAACCCACATGATGGAAGAATGTTTGACAATCTTGAATTCTCTTCGGGAATCCAAGAATCAAAGTCAGAATATTGAAGAGTTACATTCAACTAGGTGCACCCTTCATCAAGTATATCAAGAACAAGGAAGAATCAATCAAAGTCATCACAAGGCTTGCATCGAACATGATCAAGGGAGCAGATAGTTTCAGAGGAGTTAATCAAAGTCCGCTTCTTGTCATTATTACATTGAGCTTGTGTCAAATTGTTCAGGTTGATGGTGAGACCTTGCCTAGTAGGATTCCATCTAGTCATTCACTCATCTTCTTACATTCTAGGCTTTAGGAGTAGCGTAGACTTCTCAAACCCCATCTTGTTTGCTCTTTTTTATCTTCCAACTGAGTAGATAGGACCTAAGTTCCAGCAAATCAAGCATTTAGGCATTCAAACATAAGTCCCCTTGTGATTCCAGCATAATCACATCAACCAACTGTGCTTATCCACATGTCGTGACCTGACATACCAGAACCTTGGAGTAGTCTCAAGTGATCCTTAGCGAATCTTCAACATTTGAGAAACTTTGTTCAAGAGAGGATAAGATACCTTGGTATTTTATTTTGTGTTTGCATCTGCATAAAAAACACATCAATAGATCCCACAAATCAAGCTTTGCTTCGCAATGAGGAAACAACTACACAAAGCTGATGCAATTTCTAAAGGTAACAAAGGATTTTCATATTGTAAACATACATCCAAATACCCAATATTGACGCAATCCGAATGAACATCCACAATTGAACTAGTGCTAAATTATGTCCAGACTAACCATGCACTATAATTTGCAATCAACAAACTACAAATGGTATGAATTGGAATTCCATCAAACATCTTCACATTTCTCTATTAGGATCAATGAACTTCATCTAAAATTTGAGAAGTAGAATATTGCAACAACACACAAAGATCCACCATATTTTCAATAAAAGTCATGTATTTATTCCATTGTAGTCTTGGCAACAATTTCTTGCATCCTCTTCTTACTACTACTACTACTTCTAACTTTTAACTTTACAAATGAGAAGAGCAAGCCTTATATAGAGCTCTCAATTACAAATGAAGGGCCTAGATTAATTCAATTAGAATATTGTAATATTTCTTTTATGGTCATCTTAGTTAGTTTAGATTGTTTCTAATTTTGTCGTTAGTTAATGATTGTTTCATTAAGAGACATCGTCTTTGTAAATTCTTTTTATAGAGCTCTTGTCTCTATTGTTAATACAATCGCTTATTTGAACATGGTATTAGAGTGGGTTGATGGGGTTTTTTAAGATTTGGTAAATTGTTTAAATAAAAATTCGAGGCCTTGTACCTAGAATTTATTTCCAGATTTTTTTTGATTCTTTTATTAAAAAAATATGGTGAAAAAAAAAATTGTCTGAATTTTTTGAGGGTTTTTAACCTTTGAAAATTAGTGGCTGGATTGCAAGGGTTTCTAGTTGTGGAAGTTTTTATTTCTTTTGGTTCCTAGTTTGTGGCTTTGTACCTGCGTTTGTTTTTTAAGTGAGCGAGGGCTTGTTATCTTTGTTGTGGCTCGCGATAAGAAGTTTTTTTGGACCGTCTTGCTGCTCTAGGGTTCTCTATTGCGTTTTTTTTTCTGAAACTTGAGTTATGTTTCCTTTTTCCCACAACCTCTGTAACATTTGCAATTGCGAACCTGTCTTTCCGCGTTTTCATTTCATGCATACTGTTTTTTGTTGCATGCACAACCTTTTTTTTGCAGCTCGCATCGCGTTTTCTAAAGCTCATTTTTTTGGCTGCGGCTCTTGTTCAATTGGCATTGGTTCTCTGTTGCTTGCGATTTTCACAATTTGTCTATGTTTTGGGCGCCATGTTTTGTTTGGGCGGCATTATTTTTTTCACGATTTTCCACCATTATTTCTACAGGTTTGTTCTTACCCATTGCTAGGGTTTGGAAGAATTATTTGTGGGTTTTATAATTTTTAATCCTCAAAAAATTATTGTAGGGTTTTTGATTTTTTGCTATAATTTTTCCTCAAAAATTACCTAGCGGGTTTTATAATTTTTGTCGCTAAAAAAATATTTTTGGGTTTTATAATTTTTGTCCACAAAAAATCATTCTGGGTTTTTTTGATTTTTTCCTTAAAAACCGTTTTTGGGGTTTATAATTTTTCCCTTAAAAAATTATTCTGGTTATTGGGTTTTGCTTGATTTTGTCCTAAAAAATCATCTATAATTCCCGAAGTTTGTGTGGGATTTAGGGTATTTGGGTTTATAATTTTTTCCACAAAAATTATTTTAAGTTTTGTATGATTTTTTTCCACAAAAATCGTTTGTACAAGGGTTTTACTGTTTTTCCTGAAAAACAGAGTTTTGTATGCTGATCCGTGTCTTGGATTTTGTGCTAGCTACTTGCTGATGTTTCAACATATGGGTTTGTGCGATTTTTTCCTTAAAAATTGTTTATGGGTTTTGATCGGTTATTCTTCTCAAAAATCGTGTCTGGTTTCTTGTAGTTATTTTGGATTGCACCTAGAGTTGCTAGGGCAACGATTTGCGCAAGAGTTCGGGTTTGGCGATTTTTTACTCAAAATCGTGGCTACAGGGAGGGATAGTTTTTGTTTTCCCAACATTAGGTTGGACGGTTTCTGGTTATCTAGATCATTAACATTCTGCAGATCCAGGGAGGGTCTCAGTGTTGGTGTTGGAAATAAGCCACACCCGGACCGACGATGGACTGGTCCAAGAGGGGCCAGTAGCTTAGTGGTAGAGCACTTCGGCAGCGTATGGAAGGTCCTAGGTTCGAGTCCTAGCTGGTCCATGTCTCAACATGGTATCAGAGCCAAGTCCAGGCTAGGAGCCCCAAGCACACGAGAGGTGTGGCTTAAGGGGGGGGGGTGTTGGTGTTGGAGATAAGCCACACTCGGACCGATGATGGACTAGTCCAAGAGGGGCCAATAGCTCAGTGGTAGAGCACTCCAACAACGTATGGAAGGTCCTAGGTTCAAGTCCTAGCTGGTCCATGTCTCAACACTCAGCAGTAGTAGAGTGTTCTAAAGAGAAGGGGCAGCCTTCTTTGTGTTTGTGATCAAAAGACCAGTAGATTGTCTTCTGTAGGGTTGTTAGGACGATGACCATTAAGGGAGGGTATTAGAATATTGTAATATTTCTTTAATGGTCATCTTATTTAGTTTAGGTTGTTTCTAATTTCATCTTCAATTAATGTTTGTTTCATTAAGAAACATCGTCTTAGTAAATTCTTTATATAGAGCTTTCGTCTCTATTGTTAATACAATCACTTATTTGAATAGATTCTAAATCAATGGCAAAGATAATTCAAAGCAAACTCTAATGTGAGGTAGTTATAACTAACACCACCTTACATTTAATATCCACCAATGGGAAAATTATGTTGAGTACATGGTTATACTGAGAGGGCGAGGGGGGGGTGGCGGGGGTGGGGATGAGGAATCAGTATAACGTCAAACTTTTACAACTTAATAACAAAAGCGCATAACTCAATCCCAAAGCATATTCATTTCATATAAACATTCACATGAAATCTAACTACCATGTAACACAAGTAGAACATAGGATATACGTGGAAAACCTTGTTGATTGTAATTAGGTAGGAGGGGTCGATTCCAATTGCCTTAGGCGACATTGGAATCTGCCCAAAGGGCTGGCCCCTCCTTAACGTATAGGGCTGGGCCCTCTCTCACACGCCACTCCCTAACCTATTCCTCACGCCACCCTAAGGGAAACGTGTTCCCTCTAAATAGGGCCGACCCTATATTCAAAAGACAATTCGCACAAAAGAAATAAAAGGATAAAAATAATTAATGTCAAAGCCGACCTGAATAGGTCCTTTGTCTCATATAAATAAAGGACAACTTGACTTCATTTGTACATTCATTCATCTACTCTCTCATATGCGAATCTGATCTGAAGGACAGCGAACTTAGTCTTTTATCTGCTGGGCATAAAGCGATCCATCTCTGCTGCTAAGGGAGTGGCCTTCATCAAGCGATGTGCCAATTGAAGGACCTGCTGTTCTGAACTTGATTACAGTCATCAGCTGGAGACATACAAGTCATTTCAAGATCAAATCCTTGGTTGCTGGTTGATACAACAAAAGGCAGATCCGAAACTGGTTAAGGGGCAGATCTGAAACCAGTTGAAGATGCCATTAGCCCTAAGGGTAAACTGAGATAAGTATTGTAATCAGATTACTACTCATAATCCATAATCAGATTTGAGGATCTTTTCTGGCTGGGTTTTTCCTCCTAGGAGGTTTTCCCAGAGTACTTGTGTGTTGTGTGTTCATTTTGTTCATTTCTCTACTTTTGCTTAATTCTGGAAATTCCTAAACACTAACAGCAATTAATAGTCTTCTGGAAATTAAAGATAAATTCTATTTTCTGAGTATTGTATTAATCTAAAGGACTAAAATCAACAACCATTACAGGAGAAAACCATGGTAAAATAGCTTTCTTATATATAGAAAACTTGTTTTACAAATTCATAGGTATCAACCCACTAGAGGCACCAACTTCTAATTTCCTCCATCCTCATTCAGGTCAGTCAGCCCTAATCATGTTTTTCAAATTAACATCTCAAATTTCCTCACGATTTTCAGGTCGGCTGGGTTAATTCATCAATTTTGTCTTGTTTGAATGGTATAAATTCAAGTTTGAGCACTCAAATTTAAAACACATTTCACACTTGCATATTCTTCCATTCGAATTCTGCTCGTAAATTACCTCTGATCTGCTGGAACTCGCACAAAGTCTGCTCCTTACTAGTTTTGGAATGATGTTTTGTTCTCCTTGTATATATGCCTCACCCTTTGAAATTGTAAATTCCTTTGACAAAAGGCCGACCTAGGCAAGAATTTCGTATTTTCTTCTCTTTTTCCTCAAGTCGGCTGGGTTAATTTCTTTAACTCTCCCCTAGTGGGATTTACATGCATCCAAGGACAACTAGGCACACACGAGGAGTTCTGGACGCAAGGGCGCAAAACATGAGTTGACAAGGATTGTTGCGGACTTGAGGGCGTTTATGAGGTGTAGTTTCGGACTATAGGATGCAATCAACATGTGGCCAAGGATTTGTTCCGGACTAGAGGGCGCTAATCCAGCCCAAGCATGGACAAATGTGAGCGCATTTGCCAGTTGTTCAAGGACAAGTGAACGCTAGGGTCAATTTGTTGAGGAATTCCATGAATTGCTAGGGAAAAAATTAGTACCTGAGTGAGAATCCATGTTTGAATCTTGGATTTTGATTTTAATTTTGGAATTCTTCATTTGAACTTAGGATTTTACATGAATTTTGTGAATTTCCACATTTTCAATCATGGAATTTAAACCTCAATTTTGGAATTCCTTATCTCAAACAGGGATTTTAACTCTTAATTAGGAATTTAGGAATTCCTTGTCTCAAACAAGGAATTTAAATGAAATTTGCACTTTTGTGCAAGGATTTTTTTCACAAAATTTTTTTCGTTATTTTCCTCTCCTGTCAAGGTTGGAAAATCCAACCTTGAGAAGGAATTTTCCTTGTCTTGGTATATCACATTCTTGGAATTTTCCTTATTTTTTCCACACTTAACGTCTTCCAAATCTCACTCTTGACATTTTTGACATTTGTTTTTTGCATTTTGACAACATTTTCAAATTCCATGTTTTGTCGCATGAACTTTGTGAATTTCCTCACGATTTTGCTCGACATACTCAAACTTGAAGTTCACTCATGGATTTTGAACCTGATGAATTCCTACTTGATCACATCCTAAGGACAAGACGTTGCACTTCAAGACATTTCAAGGGTTGATCAACTATTCTCTCTCGGACTAACAAGACATCACCTCCCCAAAGGTTAAATGATCAAAATCATTGCCAAACTAAAACAAAACTAAGCCAAAACACCTAAGCTAAGAAGCGAAAAAGTGGGGTTCCCCATTTGCAATGGGGCGTGTGTGTTTACAACACAACAGGGACCTCGTGAAAACCACCTATAAGAAGAGCAATCAGATACTACATGGACACAAACAACTCCTTAGAGAATCGCTCTTCAAAAGAGCCAAATTGATGCACCATAGGAATAAACTCGAGGAAGTCAACACTAACTCTCTCACGCCCATCAACTACTGAACTGTAGACCAATGTGATCCCAGGGTTCCAAATGAATCTCAGAAAGGAACCATCATGTTGACGTTGCGCCACTTTGATCATAACTGACAAACCATTGTGCCTTAACTGCACTCCCTTCCCCTGGAACCCCAAAAAATAATCATCATCAATACCCAAGCTGAAATACCTGAAAAGGCTGAAATTTGTACCATGAAACCAGAGTTCTGTGACTCGCGGCGAGTCATGCGAGTCAGCGGGCCGGGTGACCCCTGCCGGGTCATGGTGACCTTGACCCGGGCTCGGATGGGCCAGGGGGCGTGACTCGCCTGACTGGCCGAGTCCAAGGGTTGTGACCCGGTCGACGTCACTTAAAAAAGTGCAGTCAAAAACAAAAAAAAAAAACATTTTTTAATGATTTTTTTTGCCATTTCCTTTTCTTATAACCCTAAAAGGGATTGGCCAGGCAGACAGAGAGGTTGAGGTTGTGGCTATGGCAGAGGAGGAGGATAGAGCACGATCAGGCACAACACCTATGGCTACTCAGACTGGCACATCACAGCAGAGACTATGGCTACTCAGTCATCCAGGACCTACCTTAGATGCCTTTCTAGGAGGCAGATAGACGAGGCTGAGCTAGAGCCTGAGCCATAGACCTGTTTTTGTTTACACTTTACAATTACATATATGTTTGGGAACATTTGAAGTCATGGATTTTATATACATTGGACAACATTTATAACTCTATATATCTATGTTTTCTAATTCCTTCAGCTACAATTTACATTTCTACGCATGTGATGGATGTATGGTTATGTATGTGATCAAATTAGCTTCTATTTGATGATGTTATAGTGTCTTTAAGCTTAATTCAATAATGGGTGTATGAAACAAGTTTTAAATCGTTAAAAATCCGAGTCCGAGCCGAGTCCGAGCCGAGTCAGCCTTGCTGAGTCTGAGCCGAGTCCGAGTCTGGGAACTTTGCATGAAACATATCATACCAAGGCATCTCCGTGATGTCCATAACTACAATCCCACTGCCAGACACTATCTTGGGCAACCAGAAAGATAATCTGCCCAACCAAATAGTACAAGTCTTGGCAAAGTCCCTCAGGGTATCCCAAAAATGAAGCAGACCGATCACCATCACAACTCTAAAATCTGCCAACCAGGGAATGCCTCTGTTGTCACCGAAATCATAACATCGACACTTAACCTCCAAGTGTCAAAGGAACGGTTACAAACACGCGAACATACCCAAACCATTGCAATCAGTAAGGCATCATTTTAAGTTAGGCATACTATCTCCATGTAGTATATGCAGTGACCATCACTCACTAGAGTGGAAGCAATAAATAAGTGAACTGTGTCCGGAAAAACTCCCAGAACCAGCTGCCCTAGAGCCTGCCAATGCTCAACATCAATCTGCTCATACAAAGATGTCTCCATAACGAATGTGATTAAGTATGGGCAGTGATAATCAATCTGAAATCCTATTGAAAACATAGTAGGGATGAGTATGGAAGTAGTTGAAGTCTTGAAGAGTCATCTTCTACGATAAAATCACCTCTACCAACCAGCCTCAACAATAAAGTGCTCATTTGCTGGTCTGAAGCAGCCATAATGTGTAATTGGTTGGTGTTAATATAGTCAGAATAAAAATTATATCTTTTACTTCAAAGATGTGAATCTTGTTTTTCTCTATATCTTACCCCGCACAGAAAAATCTAAGGGACAGTAATAGATACATTATAGTGGTTATGGCTTCATTGACTGAGTATAAAATGGAACAAAAGGTATCTCATTTGAAAATCCCACTGCAAAGATGCATGGGGCATTCCTTAATTCAGCGTCCTCTGATAATTTTTATCCTTTTTTTGATGTAGTTCCATCCAAAGCTGCTGAACTATACTTGGATATAAGGAGGTCAATTGAAGAGCAAGTAAAGGTAGATATTTTCTTGATTTAAGCTAATGATAGTGAAGAAGTGCTTTTTATTTAAATTGATTTTTACTTGATAGAAAAGAGAAACTTCTGAAATAATGCATAAATAGATGCTTCTGAAGCCATGCATATGTAGATGCATGAGATTTTTCTGTCGAGTCATTTTCTATGCTTGTAACAGATGCACTAATTTGAATTATTATAATATTTTAAAGCTATTTTGTCTTCAAAGTCTGTGGACTGATGTCATTTTTTATTTTTTCTGATTTTCTACTTCCCTACAGGGCTTTGCGGCACCATCCTCTGAGAAACTTCTTCCAGACTTACTTCCACAAGAACAACATGTTTTCACCCTTGTTCTTGATCTTAATGAAACTCTAGTATACTCAGACTGGAAGGTTAGTTATTGGACTGATGTCCTTTGAATACAATTTGTGGGGCATGGCTTTGTTTATTGGGGGTATTGCTTTTTAATAAGTATTGACAACGTGAATGTGTGTGTGGTTTATTGTTATGCATATTCTAGTTGCTTGCCTAACAATTTGTATCAAATTATTATTTTATTAAATATTTAATGGATTAGTACATTTCTGGATATAAAGGAAAGGAGAGGAATGAAAACTTAATTTTCTTGTAATACAATAGACAATGCAAATATCTTTAATTCTGTTAATGATGTTTAAATGTCATGATACGTTAATTTTGTTTGCACTATCCTCAGTCTACGCTGGACAAATACAGATATGGCTTGGTACGGGATATGGATGTGAAATGTTTTTACAAATCTAGGATGAAATTATGACTTGAATATGAGACATACAAAAGAAATTGACATACAAAAGAAATTGACATGCTTGTATAAAAGTAGAAAGAAACAGAAAATTTAGAATGGCAATAGTGAATGTGAAAACATATCTGGGAAAACCATAAAATAATTTTACATATTTTTTAGAGGCTCCTTTAGTGGGGGTTGGGCAGGCTTGGTGTAATGGTGATGGGAGCTGTTTACATTATTCCTTCCATCTTATGTGGAATATGAATCAGTTGTAGTCCCCACGTAAGGGCTGGTATATCTGAGTTGTATTGTACTCAGTTCTCTGTTGGATACATAGATACAAAGTTTCCAGGTATGGTGGGCTGAGTGATGGGTATATTTGGTATCTAATTTTTTTGGAATAATCATTCGGTGATGCTAGAGAGGATCCCTTGAACATGTGTATTAGCCAAATTTCAAGACATTACAAATATCAGATTGACATCACCATGTAAGCAAGCACCTTTTAAGTTATTCACTTTATAAGAAACTAACGTAGCAGTTAGCACTTTAGTCTTCCCTTTTAGAACAACACAAAATGAAATAGTGTGCAGGGAAACCTTTATTCAAAATAGAAGCAGACACTCCCTCGTAACAAAAAAAATTAACTAGAAACCCAAGAACTCTAACGTAACAGTTAGCACTTTAGTCTTCCCTTTTAGAACAACACAAAATGAAATAGTGTGCAGGGAAACCTTTATTCAAAATAGAAGCAGACACTCCCTCGTAACAAAAAAAATTAACTAGAAACCCAAGAAATCTAACGTAACAGTTAGCACTTTAGTCTTCCCTTTTAGAACAACACAAAATGAAATAGTGTGCAGTGAAACCTTTATTCAAAATAGAAGCAGACACTCCCTCGTAACAAAAAATATTAACTAGAAACCCAAGAACTCTAAATAGCAGACATAACCTGTATTTTTGGTTCTTGGGTATAGACACAAGGCTAATCAGCATTGCTACACAAACAAGAGACTTTTTGAATCTTTTGGCCCAAAACAACTGATCTATATCAGCTAGCAAATGTCACTCTCTTTGGCTAAAAGAAGAGACCAAAAAACATGTGTACAACAAGAACTGAAGTAGATTGAACACAAGCATAAGATTATATAATTTAGTTATGAAGATTTGCATACAAAGCTACAAACCCAAGATCCATAAAGACAGCAGTGCATAGCTTTAAAAAATCATGAAACAATATTGAACTCACAAAATCACACTACTCATCTTGAATAACAATTTCAACATCAATTAGGTATAGAGCTACAGTTGGGTAAAAATATAAGATCATAAAACACTATAAGTGCGTACATTTTTTTGTATGCTCATGCTATTTAGTTTATGAGTACCTGTCGCTTTTGCTTTTAGTTTTTTCAAGATTTCAATTAATCTCTTTCTTTCTGACCTATAGAATCCACTTCTCGTTAGTTTGAATCATCCTCAATTAATCTCTGCATATTGTCAATTAGTCTTCAATTATTCTAGCAAAAACGACTGCTGTAAATGCTACCAGGCAAGGATAATGTGCAAAACACAGTAAGAAGGATGTTATTAATCAGCACATAGGTGGCACCAGCTGTACTCAGCTGTCCCAGTCCCTTGATATGTTGCACGCTGGAAATTCTTGCACAGCGAATTATCTATGACTACCTTTTCACAACATATGCATCTTCTTATTTATTCTCATACATTGCTTGTTTTTTAAGTCAATGTTGATTGCAGGACATCCTGCAGATTCCTTTGTCTGTCATTGACATCCCTCACAAGCCCATGATTATTTCTCCACAGTTTCCTGTTGGTAGAATTGCAATGCAAGTTATTTGAAGAAGGGCATCTGTGTAAAATATTTGGGTTCTGGCACCACCATCCATCATGCTGCTGAGGCGTTCTTAAGTAGAGCTTCTTATTGTTAGAAGCTACAGAGAGAGTGAATTTTTTTAACAGATAAATTGTGCAGATAGAAACTTAGAACAGAGGGACAGAAAATTTCCAATGGAAAAGGTAAATGAGCCAGAACCTTTTCAACCAAAAAACTATTAAACTGAAACATTTAATACGGAGTCTCTACAGGTTTGCACCCACAAAGGCAACTGCAAACTCTAAGACAATATTCACTGCTAACTAATGATTTTTAGTGTTGTAGGGACCACTTGCCATTTAATTAGGGCCACATGATGCTAACATTCTGTCTCCCATTGCGTACTGTTCCTTTATAAACCAAAAAAAATCAGCAAGACTAATATAACTATCATTTTACCTTGCTGCTCTACCGTCAGAGGGTGCTATTGCAAACATGAAAGAGTAAGTGCAACTGTAATGGCACATATTGTCTTCTTGCTACTTTGTCTCACTTCAATTTTCTCTATGTATTTGCATTTATTGTTTGAGGAACACCTTGAAAAGTATTCCTAAATTTTGTTTTAGAATCACACATTCAGAAAATAAGGAATGAAGTATACTAAAGGAATGCAAAATTCACCATTGCAAATTACATGATGTGCATGTGGGATTCAATTAAAGACTTGTTGTGACCGAACCACACATCACCACATTCCAAATGGGGACCCCCTACTTTTAGGGTCCTCTTGGACTTTTGGTTTTGGTTCTTTGGGTTTTTTTGCAGCAATCCCTTTGGTCTCCCCGGTTTGTGAGTGTTTTTGGTGAAATGTGATCAAGTCTACAAGTCGTTTGAGTGAATTTGGCTGTCTGAAACCTGTTGTGTCTATTTTAGGGTTTTGCCCTCCAAACTTAGATTTGAGGTCATTTCCTTAGGGTTTTGGGAAATCTGAACATTGCAATGAAGTCAGAGCCCTTCAAGGAAGTTACTAGTGAAATTTGAGTGAATTTTGAGCACTTACTATTTTTAGTAAGTTTCATTGCATCCTGGATTGGCTTAATTTTGCCAGAAAACAAACTTACTATTCTTAGCAGTTTCTATTTTTAGTAAGTCTATTTGTAGTGTCACCTTGTTTCGGTTTGCCCTAATTTGATGTTTGAAAGTACTTATTTGGCAGGTCCATCTCAGGTAGTGTTCAGGACACTGAGGGCAGAGCATTCTTGAAAATCCAAGTCTAAATCCGGAAAGTTGAAAAAGTAGACAAGTGATCAGAAAAACGGCTAAGTATAGAGGTCTTTCCTAAAGTGGAAAAAGCATGAAAAATCTTCTAGGGCACAAAAAATCCACTTCATTCTTAAGAAATCCAGACGATGATAAAAAATGCCCAAGGCATGGAAGGATTTCTAAGTTTGTCAAATTCCTTCATCCTGATCAAAAGTGCATATCAAATGAATAATGGGCACCAAATAGAGGATAGGTTAGAATTTCCCTCCAAAGAACAAAATCCTGGACCAAGTGAAATTTCCGCCCAAGATTGGTAGAGGGCGCCAAATGAGGGTCATGGAGGAATTTCCTCCTCCAAAGAAAATTCCTCCTTCATGTGGAATCAATGCCCAAACAGGTGATGGAGCGCCAAAATGGAGAAGTGGAGGAATTCCAAGTTTGTTCCAAAATCCTTCACTAAGGTTAAATAGCGCCCGAGAAAGAGGTTATAGCTCCCAAACAAGGTGAGTGAGGAATTTTCCTCAAAGGATGAAATTCCTTCACCAAGGACAAAATTGGGAAAAGAATTCATGGTTAGGGAAAAATTCCAAAATTCCAGAAAATTTCTTTCTCAAGGATAAATTATGCCCAAGCATGCAAAATTCTAGGAAAGTAAAAAATTCGCTGTGTTGGATATTCCTTTCTTTAGGACAAAATTCTTGGAAATAGTAAAAATTGGCTAAGGCATGAAGAATTTCCTTCCTCCGGGGCAAAGTAGAATCAATGTCAAGGCTGGGTGCCAAAATGAGTTTAAGGAGGAATTTTCCTTCACCATGGAGAAAATTTGCTCTAGGAAAGGAATGAACGCCAAAGTGACATCAAGGAAGAAAAGTTTAATTTTCTAGATTTCCTCCACTCCCTAGCAAATGCACGCCAGGAGAAGTAGAAAATGCAAAGACATGGTCAAGAAGGAAAATGTCAATTCCAAAGAAATCCTTCACCACCTTCAAATAGCGCCCAAGGACAAAATAGAACGTGGAATTCAAGGCTAAGGAGGAAAATTTCAAAATTTCAAAAAATGCCTTTCTTAGGGAAGAAATGCACTTAAGGTGAAGAATTTTAAGGCACGAGGAAAATTGGTAAAGAGAGGATTTTCTCTCTCCAAGAACTCTAGATGGGATAAAATTTCCCAGACAAGGAAGAAATGGCTAGTTGATGGAAAAATCTCCTTCAGAACAAGATTTGAACTAGAATGTAGATAATTCCTTCAAGACAAAAAATCTCTCTACAAAGATTTTCTCTCTCCTAGAATTCCACACGTACAGGAATCCTTTAAAAGTGGAAAAGATTGTTAAAATTCTTCCAAGGTAGGAAAATATTCCAAAATGTCTTTTGTGAGCTCGGATGGAAATATTCTTGTAAAGGATGAGTTGGCAACATGCAAAGATAATATTCTGTATTAATGAACCACAACCCAGAAAATTATAAAAGTTCCTTTGACGGCGGGGTCCTTTTGCATGGCGAGAATCTATTGAGTGCATGGCGGCATGATGGTGCATTTATTGCTAGTGGACATCTTGACTGAGTAGTGGCATACTTAATGCATGGTGGCTACCATATTCTAGGAAGTGATGGCTCATTTATTACATATTGGGTGAGTTTGAAGGGAGTTGTGCATTTAATGCACAATGGGCACCCTTTTTGGCAGGAAGGAATAAATTGATAGTGGACATGATGTGTCATTAATGTTTATTCCCACTATGTGGCGTCATAAACTTGGAATCTTTTGTTCAAACCCTAATTGGGGTTTGCATGTTTAATCTTGGCCGTTGACCGGTTTGTAATCTAGGCATTCCATTTTCCTCTTGGAGGCCTATAAAATGGGGTCACCCCTTCATT
This sequence comes from Cryptomeria japonica, assembly GCF_030272615.1. Classification (NCBI taxonomy): domain Eukaryota; kingdom Viridiplantae; phylum Streptophyta; class Pinopsida; order Cupressales; family Cupressaceae; genus Cryptomeria; species Cryptomeria japonica. The sequence continues at coordinate 800,130,085 of NC_081409.1, forward strand.
TGTAAAGGTGGGGGGGGAGGAGATTGTATGAAATTGTTGCGATAAGCTATTGAAGTAATAAACTGTGATACATTGTTCTCTGATGGTGTACACTTGTGTTATTTTGTAGCTTGCATGGTTTCACTTTCCTCACTTAGAGTAGATTTATTTCAAGCATTTAGATGAACAAAGCTGATTGCAGTGTTTTAAGGCAAGGATTGCTTGCTCATACCTTTTGTTGATAACTGATTTTTATCAACAGTGCAAGGTTGGACTGAGCTATTTTATGTGTGTGCTTAATCTAAATGGTGGGATGAACATTGTTCTTTGATGGTGTTCATCCATGATTTAAAATCTTTCAAACTCAACCTTTGAAGATTGCACGCACTTCATGTAGTTGTCTTCTATGGTGAAGTGAAGTGTGGTTGATATCACCTGAAGCATTGTTATCTATCCAGCTCTTATATTTAAAGTAGCTTTCCTAAACCCTTCCTATTTTACTTTCAGTATTATCCAATTGAAAAGTCCGAAAAAGAAGAGCCATTCATAGCCAAATCATTCACATAAAATTTCCTTGAAAGTTATAAATTTGTCGAAGTCTTCTTCAAAGTGTGCGTAAGTCCCCTTGGATTACCAGCAACATCACCACATGAGCCTATATCCACATAAAGTTGCTAGTACACAATTGGAACCTTGGAGTCATCATATGATCAACTTGCAATCTTAGCATACATTTGACTTTGATAAAGAGAGGATAAGGTAGCTGTTGGGAAACTTTATTCCGTGTTGGTGTGGTCATAAAACGCACGTCAACAAGACTTTCCCTAACAACCAATCCACACTATGGAATCCCTTGGGAAATCATATAAGGTGCCGAGAGCCTGTCCTTTCCAATTAACCCCAAGAACGCGGAATGAATACCTAGTCATTTGGCCTCTTGCCTGTGGAGGGGTTGGTGTACTTGATGAGGGACTCAGTGCTGCTGCCTCCTTATCATGTATTTCATCCTTCACTCTACAATATGATGGTTGATTTGTACAACAATCAACCATCGTAGAGGTTGGAGAGGAAACTGAAATAGGGTGCCCAAAAATCGTCCTAAACCCAAGAGCGGACAATCACCCTCTTGGCCCCAAGTGGTGTGCACATTGGTGATTGGACATCCATCATAGGGTAGTCTACTTAGATGGTGATCTTGTATCTGCTCCCCTTCCTTGCATTTCCTTTTCTTCTTTACATGATTGCTTGCCGGTTATAAATAGATTAATGTTTTAGGATGTACATTTCACATTATTATCAATGCCTTAAGGGATGGACACAACCTTTCTTAACAATGCCTTTTCAAAACCCAAACCAATCACAGCATTTAAGTGTCTTAATTGCTGTTAGTAACTTAATCTCTGTTCATAATAAGAGTGTTGCTTCCTTTATATTAATCATTTTCCCTTCTTAAAATGGAATTGCTGTCTAATTGTTGCTTCTAATAATCGTTGCTGTTTGTTAACTTGCTGCTCTTAAGGTAATCACTGTTCTCTGCTCTTTTATTTAGGATAATTGCTGCCTGTCTTTCTTTTATGATATCTTTAGAGAGGTAATCACACCTTTCTTAAATACATGCCCTTTGTCTCTATTTCAAGGGAGTTGGCCCTAAGCAAATTACATTTAATTTAACCCAACACCAAACAGGTCTGCTAGCAAAGATGATAAATTCTGTCAGCCCTTTTGAACTTCCATTAATTATATCGCCTAGGGTTATTTGTAAGGTCGGCTTCCTTTGAGTTTCCATTAATTTATTGCCCTAATGTCACGTATTTAAGCTGTAATCTGTCTTTCAGGGCAGGGCATGACATAAAATACAGTGAATATTGTTTCCTTATACAAATAAGAAATTATCCATTGGTCTTACATTTAGATAAATGGTGGCCCTATAAGCAACCTTTTCTTTTTGAACAGTCACTCCTTTTCTCCATAAAATAGCTTAAATTCAGCAGAATGGCAAAGATTAAATAAGCTGTGCTGTATAAAAATTAAATGATCATAAATTGATGAACACTTATTCTTTTTACCTCGTCCATTCCTTTTAAAGGCAAACACTCTTCTTCACAAAAGACGTTTGAAAGATCCCCACCTAAGTCTGATCCGATTTTTCTGATTTGTTTGGTTTAGAAATGTCTTGGACTCTCAGAAAATGTACTGTTTTGGAGTTTAGTAGTTCTGATTTTTTTGTATGTTTGATGTTTATGCAATGAACAAGATAAAAACAATGCTGGAAAAGAAAATAAATTGAAACTACTGCTGTTCTAATCTTGAAATTGCTGGAAACACATGATTTGGGTCAAACATGACATACCCATTTCATTAAATGACTTGGAAGTGAATATCGCCTAGGTCATCCATGGTTAAGTCACTGGAGGCAATGGGAAAAAAGGCACCGTTGCACTCGATCTCTAGCCGATCTTCTTCTTTGTTCAATTTGAACCTTCCGGCCATGAAGTCGTAGGTAACCAGCATTTGGCTGAGCGCCTTCACGTAGCTGTCAACGACCTCCTCAAAAGTCATGGCAGAAGGTGGCTACTACTCTTGGATTGACAGTGGCAGCGGCCAATAGGCATGAGCATACATTCAATGAAACAGTTGTAATCCAGATTTGAATGCGCGGCCATATAGTAGAATGAAGGTGAGGCAGAGGAGCCTGGGTGCGGAAATAATTATGATTCCTGTGGATAGAAAAGTTAAGACAAAAAGACAAGATGTTGTGATTACATAATCGGTAAGTTATAGACGACAATCATCTACACACAAACAAAACCGTAATCCTATTGAAAAGTGGCAGAGGTGAAAAACAATAAAAGATGGTGATTGGTTTAACATAAAAGACGTCACCTAACATAGACAAGGAAATTAATATGAAGGCACATATGACTTGAAGTCATAATAGCCGATTCTATTATTGTGAAGTGCTCCGTCAAAGGTTGCGGATTCTATTATTGTGATGGGAGGATTGTTTCCATTGATAATATTTTACATATTCCAGATCTTGCAAGAAGTTTACTTTCAGTTTCCAAGTTAAATGATTCTAGAATGCATGTGACATTTGATAAGTCTAGTTGTAGGTTGGTAAGGGAAAGTTTGGTAATTGCTAAAGGATCTTGGATAGGAACTTTGTAGGATAATGGCATTATTTAAAAATAGGGTATGGGGGTGCTTGAGGATGCTACATACACACTTCTACATTTTTATTTGTTTAATAATGTTAATGTTATGTACCATAGTTTCTTAGCATAAGCCACTATCATATTTATATTTTTCCCCAATTTAATTAGTTAACTAAAATATAGTGCACATAGACATCTTAAGCCTTTTTATTTCCTTTTGACTAGCAATTCTTTTGGCTTTGATGATATATTTTTATTCTATGAAAAACCTTAAATTTTCATGCAAACAATAAAAAAAATACAAGTTTGTATTGTATTTGTTAAGTTCTCATAGCTTTTCTCAACTAGATAAACAAATGTAATTTATATGAAATGATCATGAAATTTCCCAAGTTACCAGATTCTTCTGTGCAATTGTTGGGTCCTGGTTCGGTTCGTCCAAAATTCTGGTTCGTTGGAAATTAGCCCAAAATTCGCCCAGGGTTCGTATTTTGCCCTGTGGGTTCGATCAGTAGGACCCAGGGAGAATTTTGACGCTTTTCCAAAGAATTTCGATCCCAACAATAGAACCCAAGGAGAATTTAGGCGATTTCATTTTTTAATTTTTATCTAAGCTTTCTTTTTGATTCTTCTGTCTTGCAAATTCAAAAGAGTGTATTTATCAAAGGGAAAAGAATAGTGATATCACTCACCCTATACTAGGTGCATGGATAACAAATTTGATTCAGATTTTGAACTTTTTATAATTTAAATCTATTATAGTTGTGTTTCATGAGTGTTTAATTCATTACAAACAACTATTCACTGTCATGTCATTTTCTCTTCAAACTGGGTGTGTGGCTATGTAAGCTCTAATGGGTTAGGGCAATTAAAAGAAATCCTAGGGTTATTACATTGCTATTAGAGACAACAAACCTGCCAGCCTTTTGAGTGTGTGTTGTGTATGTAGATAAGCATGGGCCTTGGAAAGAAGCTAAAAGATGAGTCACGATAGTTAGGGTTTGGAATTGAAGGTAGGGGTAAGAAGATGTTGGATTGGGATGAGGATTAGAGAGCCTTCATGCAAATACAACAAATAGCACATAGCTAGGAACAAATGGCAAAACAACAAGAGCAAACAACACAAATACTTCTTCAAATGTTGTAAAACATGAACAATTCTAACAATTTGTTATGTCCCCATCCTAGTCAGGGCTTGAGAGTTGATGAGTAAGCTTATTTCTTGGACCCTCGTAGGCTAACAGGGTATGGACAGAGGGTCATGGAGACAATGCATGGAGGATGGTGTTCTTCAGTTCAGGCTTCGTTTGAGCAGTTTTTGATTCCATTTGAGGGATTTGCTATTTATAACATTTTGGCTATTTATAGATGGGAAGTTGGCTATTTTTAGGCAGGCCCCTGGTCACATGGGTTTTGGGAGCTTTATCTCCAACTTCTGATGATTCATCTTTTGGAGTCATATTGAGAGAGATATTAATTTTTCAGTGAATTACAGGCTATATTTAATTAATGACGTTTATTATAAAGTCACATTGACTTTTCAATAAAATATTTCACTTAAATTTATTTAAGCGACTTTTTATTTATTTTTCTCTATAGTTGGGTGCCCAAATTAAAAGTGTTTTATGTTGATTTTAGACTTTTAGATTTAAACTATACTTAGAAATCTGAAGTTAATTACTAAATCAATACATTTGCTGTTTAGTTTAATTACTTTGAGACTTAGACATAAACATAAATTGAGCAAAATGAACACGACACACAAATACCCTGGGAAAACCTTCTAGGAGGAAAAACCCAGCCAACAGATCCTCAAATCTGACTATGAATTATATCCTATTGTAACAGTACATTACTTAGCTGGTAGCTTTGATGTGGCACGGCAATTTGTCTAAGCCTTTCACACAACAATACACCTCTTGAATCTGTTTTGCATATAACAGCAAGATGACCTTCAGATGAACAGATCTGGAAATTGTCTTTGGCTTCACATATGTCTTGCAATTCGCATCTTCTATTGAAGTTCACCCTTGTATTAACAATCGCCACAATGCACACTTCCTTCACTTCGCATTTAGAATTCTTTCTTTTTGATTTTCGCACTTGCAGAATGATTATCGCATGTGATGTAATTGTATATTAATGAGGTCAAGTAGTTGTTTATTTATATTAGGCAAGAGGACCTATTTGAGATCGGCTTGGTGCTGATCCTTTTTATTTATTTTATTACTTTATAGGGTCGGCCCTATTAGAGGGAACACGTTTCCCTTTTGAGTGGCATGTATTTTTTAGTTATAGGGTTGGCCCTATTAGAGGGAACACGTTTCCCTTTAGTGTGGCGTGTGAGAGGGGAGAGAAGGGCCCAGCCCTTGGCGGATTCCAATGTTGCCTTAAGGCAATTGGAATCCGCATTCTACCTAGTTCCAATCAACAAATTTAACACTTATGAGATTTGCTATAACCCTGAAAGCAACCCTAAATAAAAATCGTGGGTTTTTGCATAAAGCCGCCCCCTTGAGAAATCAAATTCATTAATTGCTGATTACTTGATATCTCATTCCTCTCTGGGTTTTGGAGCTTGAGGGTTTTAGACTGGATTCTTCATTGGAGAACGTTTATTCTTCAGTGCATGGTAATGGCGAGACTGTGAAAGATCAGTTAAATTGTTGTAGCTATGGTTGGCTTCATTCAGAAGTCAAATTGATTCAAATTGGGGCAGATTTGCCTTCTTACAGGGCAGGTTTGTTGTAGGTTTCCTATTTGCTGTTTTCTTTTCCCGAACACACAGCTTGCTCATTTATTGACGCCATCTTCCCACTTTTTGGGCGTCTTAGTATTAAAAAAGAGCAGATCTGAATTGTTTTCAGAATAAAAAATCAGAACTTTGTAAGTTGCTGATTGAATCCTTTTAATTCAATAAATTGGCTAAGGACCTACGTGTATGCTTCTAAATTCTCCAGTTTATTGTTTCAGCTGATTAATTTCATGTATTCTTTCAATATGTGTTGAGAATTAAAGAAACCCTTCTGCAACTTCTGTCTATTTCTGAAAGACCATCTCTAATAATCAAAACACAAAAAAATAATAATAAATTACAGCAGGTTGAAGAATTGAACCAGCAAGGGTTCATCACACAATTCCACCAAATCTACACAAAATAATGGAGTAGAAGGTAGTTACTCAAATAAAATTGTGTACCTACATAGCCTATATTCTTTCCTAGAGTTGAGTTGACACAAGAAGACAAAGAGTTGAATCCAATAGAAAATGATTTCAATGCTTGCATAGATTTATATTAAAAACTTGATCTATATTTAGATGTCAAATCCCATTTGTATATATTTGCTGCTGCATATGTGTATATATTTTTATTTTTTTATTTTTATATGTTTTTGTATGGACGAACCCAAAGCGAACCCGAACCCACCCCCCCCAAAAAAATGAACGAATTTGCGAACCTGAATCTCGAACCAGAATCCGATTCTGAACCGGGACCGACAATTTAGGAAATTTCTATTGGAGGTTACACAATTCTTAGGGGACACTTGTAGGAGACATATAAAGATGCTATGAAACTTTATATTAAGTTTCCTAACATGTAAAGATGTCACTATATGGGTATCCAAGATGGGGTCAAGTTTCCAATATGGATGTCAAGTACCAAGGGTCAAGGTATGAGTCTTCTAGTTACTTTCGTTCATCCCTTTGTATCAATAAATAACTGTCATCCCTTTCCTTTTCATCTTGGGATTTTATGTCAATTTTTCGTAACCTAGTGCTTTCACATATTCTAGCAATTTTCTTCATGGGAAATCAATGACGAGCAAGGTGACAATAATGATGGTGGTCTAGAGGATTTGGGATGCTAGGTGCTAAATTTTTTTCTATTTCTTCAGACTTTTTCCAAGCTGATTGGTCACTAAAATTTGGATTGGATTGATTTAGAACATTCTTTGGCAGAAGATGAACGCTCAATTATCTTTGCATGATCTTTTGGGTCTTGAAACTGGAAATTTTTTGAATGGTAGGCAAGACATTTTACCATACATTTCTAGATCTTCATTTTTCTTTTCTTTTATAAGGCATGTGCATGAGGCACAAAGTCTGGCTGGAAATCTTAGGCCCTTAAGCCACTGACATGGACCAGTTGAGAACTCATACTTATACAAAGATTTGTTGAATTAGTTTCTTGACGATAGGGGCTAATGTGAGAATTTTCGTTTTGATGCCCTAAATAGGCCTTGGAGGATTCGTCTTATTAATTGATGGGACAAGATTGCTATGAGCTATGGAGAAGATTTCAGACATTATAAGAGGGGCACAAAAGAAATGCTCAGTTATCGAAGAATAATGGTATGATAAGGTTTTGTCAATGATCCTTATATTGTATGTGAATGGGATGGTGATGATGAGCTGCAAAGGATGAGTTAAGCTACTTATATGTCTTCTTCCCACATGCCTCACATACTGGTTTGAGGGTGAATGTGCCCATCTTTGTAGCAGGGAGTAGTGTGGTTCTAAATTGTGTTAGTCTTGGGAAGGGCAAAGCTCTTGTAGATATTTTGCATGTTCAATTTTAGTTTCTCTTTCCTTGACAAAAAATTGTTAGTTTTTATTTCTCTCATCTTCATTTATCTTTTAAATGATTAGATGTTCAAGTTGTGTTATGAGGTTTTCTATGATATCAAATATGTAGATTTGGATAACATTGATCCAATTAGGGGGACAATTTAGTCGGGTGAAGCTCTTTCTTTATACTCCTAACTGGCTTATTTGTGAGGAACTAATTAGATAAGATGAATTGAACATTAATGCATCTTTAGGCAAGGTTACATAAGCTAGGGTCTTTGAGGTATGCTAATCCGTGAGTCAAGGTCTTGGAGGTAGTGCTTCATAGATTGTACCTTGTGTGCATCTCTTCTGATTTTAGTTGACTTTCTTGACTATTACTATTAATTTTTGCTTCAAATGTAGGTTTGTTAACCTTCCAAATATTAACAATTATTGGGCACTCTTATTTTTGGTGCCCATCTCTTTTATAGATGAAACAAGCATTAGGCCTTCCTGGATTTTCTATTGAACTTGCATTCTGTTATTAATCAAAATCAGTATTCTTACATTCATATGTAAAAGGGTAGCTCTAGTTTCTTCCATATGTAACACCTTCCCTAGAGGGTTAAGCAATTGTGACAAGGATGTCCCCGTTTGAGGTTGAGCATTCTTAATGGTCATCCATCGTAAGGATTTTTTCATTTGATGTCTCTGAAGAGAAGGGCACAGTTTTGAAAATGGTCTTTCCAATATTCCAGAATTCTTTGCAGAGAAATTGTCTTTTGCATGCAATGGTTTTGAAAGATATTACAAAAGCCCTTTTTGTATCATTCTGCAGAATGTAATGTTAATTCCAAGTTTCTTGGTGCATTCATTGACAAGTCAATCATCAAAGAAGTTTCTCGAGGGAAGAGTATCAATATTCTTCCCAAGCCAGCAAACTTACAACTTCCTTAATCTAATCTCTTCCCTTTTGACTACCTCAATCATTTCACTGTTAGGATCAACATGGAGTATCCTAAGCAAAAGAAGGTCCTTGCTATTTTGCTGTGTTTTAGGGAACTCTTAAACTCTAAGTTATCTGTCTTATCCTCGAATCTGACTTCAAATCTAGCTTTCGTTGCTGTTTCCCAGGCAACTTCAGCATGTAGGGTGCCTTTATACGACTTTTTGGCACCTACTTCAGAGATTTCTGGTATATCCTCTGTAATAACCTCTCAACTTTCCATTCTTTATCAACATTAACACCCAAGATACTTAAATTCTGTGAGGCACCCACATAACCCAAGAGGTACCTCACCACTAGTTAACACAATCCACAAGTACAGACAATAAATGTAAACAGCTTTTTTGATTACCAATTTAAAATAGGTACCTCACAGAATTTAAGTGTCTTTGGTACTCGCATAACCCATAGAGACAATTAAAACAAAAACAAACAAATTGAAAGTAAAGAAAATACAATATTTTCCCAAATTGACCCCTAAAAACAAATGTGATCAAAATGATTCTGAAGAGAAATTTGGATGAATAATACCAAGAGCAATGAAGAACACTGATCAGAGTTGATTCTAGCCAGAGTAGCACCTCACAGGTCAGGAATGGAGGATGATTGTTCATCTTCCTCAGTAAATTTACTGCTTGTCTTTCCTTATAGTTGTCTTTTTTCACTTGTATAAGTTATTTGGTAATGCTTTATTTAAATATTTTCTTTTTGATGACACATGCATCAATTTTATGGCATTATTAAGAGACTCCACTGGATTAGAATAACTCTAATATAATGTTTAGAAGCTGATGAGTGCATCCTAGACATGAGTTACTGTCAAAATATGTACATTTCGTCAACTACATTTACAGGGGTTATTGTCTTTCTGTAAAGGAGGCCCAGCAGCAATGTAAATATATTCTGAGGAAGTTTTCATGAGAATCTGAGTGATGATCATGTTCTTGTGTATATCAGTTTCATCTGTGATCAGATCTTTATAGTGCTATATATAATGGAACATGAAATGTGTAGCATGTTATCCATTTTTCAACATGATGAGATGTTTTCCCTATTGAATGGTGTAATATATGCTGACTCCGTACCTGTTTTTGTACTGCAGCGAGAAAGAGGTTGGAGAACATTTAAAAGGCCTGGAGTGGATGCATTTTTAGAGCATCTTGCTCATTTCTATGAAATTGTGGTTTTTTCTGACCAATTAAACATGGTAATGTTCATATCAATCTGCTTTCTTATCATTTGAAAGCGTAAATTTGTTTTATTTTCCTTTTCTCTTAATATAGCAAACTCAAGTGGTTCTGTTTTCAAAACGTTTATTTAAGAATCTATATTGCAATTCGAAACTTACAGTTTTCTTTCATTGCCTTTCTATACTAGTAGTATGTTGATCCAATCATGGAAAGGCTTGATCAGAAAGGCTGTGTTAGATACAGATTATCAAGGGATGCTACCCAGTACGTTAATGGCAAACATTACAGGGTATGTAACTTTAACATTGATGTGAGAACTTAATGTGCAGTATGGGCTCCTCAATAGAAATTTCTCTCAGAGAACTTCAACTCTAAAGTTTCATCAGATGTCCAATTTTCTCAGTTTTTTCTAGATACTTCTAAGTTTAATTTATAAATCCTATGACCTACTGAAGATATAAAAGGGTAATGAATGTTTGGCTGTCAATATTGTTTGTCAAAAGTTTTCTAGCTTGCCTCCATTTGTTGAGGGCTTGTTCCTCTATTCCACTATAGTTGCAGTAAAGAAATATATTGAAATTGCTTACCATGAACAATGAACAACATACAGAGAAAATAAGAGTAGAATGCTTTATTGTATAGGTAGTGTTAGTACAATGGCTTGCTAGTACAGGGAGGACTTAGCAGAAATCAGCAACTTTGTCCTAACATTATATATGCAATATGTAGAACCAATAGTTGCAATTTACAAGTTGAGTTGATGATTTTTTTTTAAAAATATTTTTGATTAATTAGTGATGCTTCCGTCGTGGCCCTCCTCAAATATTTTGGTTACTTCTGAAAGTTCACTAATAATAGAAATAACACACTTTCTGGTATAACTGCTAAACCAAATAACTTAAACACTCAGGGCCAAGATTTGAAAATACATTTTTATGGCTAGTTAACAAAAATCTAAACAGTTGAAATTGTAGCAATTTCCCCCTACCTTTATTTGTAGAAGCTCAACAAGCCACAACATCACTTGCATGCAGGCCCTAACCATCCAGTCACACCTTGCTGAGTTCAGCCATCTAATGAACTAGAGAAAGAAGCCCCTAATACTGGGAACTTGACACCATGAAAGACCTCTTCACAGAACTTAGCAGGCATCATTTCGCAAAAGTTAGCTGCAACATTGTGAGGGAATTAAAATCTTTCAGAATGCCTCGTGACCATAAGGTTTTCCACCTCCTTCCTGAGGTCATGACAGGATGCCCAAATCTCTTGTGGCTCGCAATAAACCATTACATTTTCTTTGCTTGGCAAACATAGGTCCCTCTAGTGGAGCTTGGTCATCACCAACCATTAAACATTGACCTCAAGAAGAGGAAAAAGAGTGACATTCAAAGGGTTTATTTAGGGACAGTTTTAATCATTTTATTGACTAAATCCTTCATGATAAACAACATTTGTCTTGACGGATCTGCTTCCTCCAGACTAATCTCACCCAAAACTGCCTTAATAAACCCTAAAGTCATGGCATCATCACAATAAAAGGTAGCATTGAGCTTTGTATCAAACACCTTACCATGGGGAAATGGTCGTGTGAAGTAGTTATTGGATGATGTCAAGCTATTTCACTAGTCACAAGAACGAGCACCAACAACCAGCTGAGCCTAAGCCCTCCATGCCATTGGCCATCTGCAAGGCATGAAAGGAAATACATGGCACAACATCTGCCAAATCCCCAGTTTATGCCCAGTTCTACCTATCGGATATTAAATAAGAACATGGGAATTTAAACTTGTGGAAAATTGAAATAAGGAGATGCTTGTTAAAGAGATCTTAGGGGATAGACAAAATGCTTGCCAACATATGTGGCGTTCATATTACATGAGCAGGGTGCAGTATGATGATAAGGTGGTATAGGATGATACATAGGGTGGTGCAGTAATGAGCAAGGTTGATGGGGAGAATATTTAAGGTGTAGGATTTTAAGCAGGTTCCTAATAAACTAAATTTGCTAGACTTGACTTGGAATCTGGAAAAGAGCTATATGTTGCTATGAGTGGTTCTTGGTCAATGCTGCAAGTGGCTAGAAGGATTGGCTGCCTTATTGACTTGTTTGAAACAATGAGAAAACATGATAGCATTGTAGGTTTTATTGACTTTAATGGATTCGTCTAAATGGCTATTTAGTTTCCAATTCGGGCTTCTACCTTTGTGAAGCTTGCTTTTGACCAATAATTTCAATCACTATTTTTTTAAGCCCCAAAGCTTTCGCATGTGCTAAACCCTAAATAACTGCTTCACATTCAACCATGTAATTTGTATGAGTACTTGATAGTATACCTAAGAGAATGAATCCTCCATGGACAAAAGAACCACATGCATCTTGAATGACCTCTCCCATACTAGCTCACCTTGAATCGCCTTTTGAAGCATCATCAAATTTGGGTGTCATAAAGCCATTTGGGGGGTCTCTATTTTCAAGTAATTGGTAAAAAATTGAATGTCTATTAACAATGAGCAAACGCTCAATAAATAGGATTACAAAGAATTACAAGAGGGCAAGTTTCTAAAAAGAAACTGCCAATAAGATCGAGCAAGATCTTATTAAGATATTTACACTAAGTTTACAATATTGAGCATTAATAATAAAATAATAAAGTATTATTCTAATACCGTCCCTTAATGCTCAATCTATTAACTACACCAATAGACCCCCTGAATTTTACAAACTTATCTGGACCGAGGGGTTTGGTGAAAATATCTGTTGATTGCTTTGAGGTAGGAACATATAGCAACTGAATGGATCCGTCCTCAACCAACTACCGAATGTAGTGACAATGAAGCTCTATATGTTTGGTTCTTTCATGGAAGACTAGATTCTTGGCAAGTTTGAGATCTCCCTGATTGTCCGAAAACAAGGGAGTCGGACTTGCTTGAGATATTTGCATATCTCTAAGCATCCGGCGAAGCCAAACTGCCTCACAAGCTGCCTTAACAACTCCTCTATACTCTGCTTCTGTCGAAGAGAGAGCCACTGCCTGCTGCTTCTTACTAGTCCAGGTGACTGCACCAGATCCCAAACTGAACACATATCCAGAGGTTGATTTCCTGTCATCAACTGAGCCTGCCCAATCTGAATCTGTGAACTTACTGAGTCGAGGATCATCACTCCTAGTGTAAAGAAGTCCACAATCCGAGGTGCCTTTCACATAGCGCAGGACACGCTTTGCTGCTACCCAATGATCAGCCCTAGGGGCTGTCATGAGGTGTGAGATGTAGCTCACTGCAAAACCGAGGTCAGGTCTAGTGGCAGTGAGATAGATGAGACTGCCCACTAGTTGCCTGAATTGTGTTTCATCTACAAGAGGAGAATCAGACTTGGCTAACAATTTCAGACCAGTCTCCATAGGTGTGGAAGCAGGTTTGCAATCCTGCATTCGAAACCTGTCAAGCAAGCTTTTGGCATACTTAGACTGAGAAAGGAAGATGCTGCTATCAGTCTGCCAAACCTCAACACCCAAACAATAATGAAGAAATCCTAAATCTGTCATATCAAAAGTGCTGCACAAATCCTGTTTGATTTCTGAAATCAAATGTGCTGAATTCCCAGTAATGATCAAGTCATCCACATAGACGACAAGAAAGAGAATATCATTACCAGAATGTTTGATATACAAATTACTGTCTGAAGGACTACGCTGAAAGCCATGAGCAACCAAGTACTGATCAATTTTTATGTACCATGCTCGAGGAGCCTGTTTAAGTCCATAGAGTGCTTTCCGGAGTCTACACACTTGCGGTTCTAAACCGGCAACCTTGAAACCAGAAGGCTGCGTCATGTAGACTTCTTCCTGCAATTAACCATTGAGGAAGGCACTCTTCACGTCCATCTGATGGACTTTCCAACCATACTGAGCTGCAATGGTGAGAAGAAGACGAATAGTACTCATCTTAGCAGTAAGAGCAAAAGTCTCCTCATAGTCAATGCCTTCTCGCTGTGTGAATCCTCAAGCAACTAATCTGGCCTTATATTTATCTAAGGTACCATCTGCATGATACTTGACCTTATATACCCATTTACAACTAATGGGTTCTTCCTTGGAGGAAGATCTGAAAGAACCCAAGTGTGATTCTTCTGAAGACTTTGGAACTCAGCATCCATTGCCTGTTCCCACTTTGGAATCCCTTTGGCCTCTGCATATGTTTGAGGCTCATAGATACTGTGGATGTTAGCCATAAGAGAAAAATTAACTGTGTTTTGCTGTTTGCCCTTATTTCTAGAAGCTCTACCCTCAATGAGCTCATCAGGATGAAGATCACTGATGGTCTTAGCCCACCATTTAGGCCGAAGAGTAGATGTGCCAACATCAGGAGCAGGAGGAATAACTGGAAGAGGAAGCAGATCAGGATCAGGAGGAGGAAGAAGATGAGCATCTTCCGGAGGAAACTCAGGTAGTGCATCATCAAATACAAAATCTGCATCATCCCTCCCATCAGGTGAACCGAATGGAAGATAGATACCTAAGTCAGAAGCCTTCAAAGGCTGATCCTCAGAATGCTGCTGAGACGAGGAAAGCTGAAATGGTCCTCGTTCTTCATCAAAGACAACATCAGGATTGAAGATAAGACGATTAGAGTCTACATCAATCAGTCGGTAAGCCTTATGGTTGTCATTGTACCCTGTAAACATGAGCTTCTGACACTTGGAATCCAACTTAGTGCGCTTGGCATTAGGAATCCACACATAAGCTAAAGAGCCAAAAACTTTCAAATGGCTGATCCTAGGTTTGCGACCAGACCATGCTTCCTCAGGAGTCTTATTTTTAACAGCATGAGTGGGTGACTTATTAAGAATATAGACTGCTGTGAACACTGCTTCTGCCCAATATTTCTTAGGAACATTTCTATGTTCCATCATAGACCTAGCCATTTCTGTAATGGTGCGGTTATGACATTCTACAACACCGTTTTGTTGAGGGGTGTATGGTGTGGTTAATTGACTTTTGATGCCATGTGTATCACAGAAAGTAGAGAAAGCAGAAGAACAAAACTCCCCCCCATTATTAGACCTAAGAGTAATAATAGAAGAACTAGACTCTTTTTCTACTAAGGCCTTAAATTTCTAAAATACAGTAAACACATTTATTTGTGCTTAAGGAAATACACCCACATTTTACGACCAAAATCATCAACAAAAAGCAAGAAATACCTGCACCCAGTAACAAAAGTAGTATTCATAGGACCACATACATCAGTGTGGACCAGCCGCGGTACCTTAGAGGCTTGCCATGAGTCACCATCCTTGAATGGTGTCCGGTGCTGTTTCCCAGCCTGGCAAGCTTCACAAACGCGATGATTCTGAGTTTGAATATCAGGGAGACCATGTACTAAGTCTTCCTGAACAAGCTGTGCAAGATAATGAATGTTCAGGTGACCATATCGTTGATGCCAGAGATTGCTGATAGATGAAGATTTAGCTGCGAAGGCATGCTCAAGAGAATCACCTGTATCCACAAGTCTATATAGACCATGATCCTCAATGCCAACAGCTACAGTAGTGCTAGAAGCATGATCAACAATCGAGCACTTATGTGTACTGAAAATGACATCCAGCTGAGGAGAATGCCGCAATAACTGACTGACAAAAAGGAGGTTAAGTTCCTGTTGACGTGTATTTTGTACACAATCATACACAGAATAAAATACCCAAAGGCATCTTATCCTCTCTTGAATAAAGTCGCTAACTGCTGAAGATATCGCAAGAAGGATCAGTTAGGATGACTCCAATGTTCTTTTTAGTAGGGTCTCTACGTGTGGATAAGCACCAGTGGTCGTTGTGATTGCTGTGTCATCAAGGGGCCTTACGTCGCCGAAGATTTTTCTAAACTAAACAAGCTTTTCAAAAAAAATCAAAAGGATAGGGTTTGCAAGAGGTCTAATCTAGTCTAACCCTAAGATTGACTTAATGTGGACGAGACTTGGTGAGATTCTACCAACTTCAATATTGCCATAAATTAACAACTCAATTGAAATTGATGCGATCTTCTAAGGTAACGAATGATTTTCCAATACATCAAAGATCAAGGACACTACCACGAAGGTACATATCCAAGATACCACAACGATTGAAAGTTTAAGCGATTCAAATATCTCCAATAGACCACACAAGGCGTTCCTACAATCAGCAAGAAGCTAGTGGTTTGGAAAGCGAATCCTACCAAAGGTCAAGTCCAACACTTTGTCCTTCGAATTAACACACTACTTTGATTGAGAATGGTTCAAGAAAATTGAACAACCATGAAGATAACCAAGAGAGTTGCAACAAAATACCATAACTTCAATACTTTATTGATCTCAAAGCCATCATGCACAACAATTGTTTGAATTCCTTTCTCAAAGCTCAATCTAGCTACAAAAGTAAATTGCTTCTAAACTTTAATCTCTCTCTAATACATCAATAATCTGATCTTCTAATTTTCTAGTTACAAAAATGAAAGAAATGAGGGTATAAATAGCATCCTCAATTACAATGAACGGTCCAGATCGAAAGAGGATCAATGGCCAAGATTATGACACCTAAACCCTAATTAGGGTTTTATTACAAAAGTTCCCCTTTTATTGCACAACATTAAATGCATAGCCAATTATTAAATTTGGCACGAAAATCTAGGAGACATAAACCAATGACAATTAAGGTGCCATGTCATCTATAACAATCTCTCATCTAGAATCTTATTCCCTTTCCAATGCTCCTTTTTAGCATATGCAATGAATCTAGACACGATTCCTTCGTTCTCAGCAATTGGAATCTCGGGAAGATTCTTCATTCTCTCTTCCAAGTGGATGACCTGATCAAATGCCTGGAGAAGAGCAGCGTCCCAACCAGGTTCAAGTTCCTTAGTCTTTTCAATTAGCAGCATGGTAGCAAACATCTGGTCCCGTTGCTCATTTGTGATAACATTTGCATCCTTGCAAAAGATAACCTTGATTCTATCCTCCAATTCCTGCAAATCCACATCTGTCTCAATCTCGATCCTCCTGCCAAAAATGGTACGTAGTACCTCAAATACTCTGTCCTGGATCGGGTGGATAACCTCCTCAACATGGCTACATCTAGTACTGATGTCCTCGAAGAGAACTTCCTTCATCTGGAGTAAGGTTGACCACCGAAGTAAACTGTGAGGTCCTCCATCCATGATCTTTTCCTGCGCTAAGACCTTCCTCGATGTTTGTCTGATTACTTGCAAGACAGGAATGATAACCTCTTTGGTATGAGCAAAAGCAGCTACTGTTATCATCAAGTTGTGGATGATCTCAAGAACCTGGATAGCCCTATGAATAGTCTTCATCATCCTTGTTGCAAATTCTACGGCAACTGTATGGGATTTGTCCATCCAAGTGCTCATATGCTGGACCAAACTCCTGAATCTCTCTGCCTCACTAATTGATTGAAGGGGAAGTGCCTGTACGGGTGATCTTGCTGGATCCTGACGTCCCAAAGGCTGATTGAGATGGCTGAAATATGTTCTCCATGCACCAACTTCTCTCTCAAGCTTTCTATTTTTCTCCATTTCTTCCCTAAGCTTATCTTTCAATGCCTCAAACGAATCGGTGGCATCATCTAGTGTCTGCTCGGCTGTGAGTGGACCAAGCTCAAATGTCTCTACATCATATTCTTCTGCAAGGATCTCACCTTCATACTTGTCCACGGCCGGTGTAGCTATCTGCAATATTCTGGATCCAGTCTCATCTCTAATCATCTTGGACATCTTGGTAGCTTTTCTCTTCTCTGTCACTTCCTGGGAATGTCCAACAAGGCTCTCCAAATCAATTACATTGTCTTCGTCCTCGATCACAATTACCTTCGTTAATCTTTCCTTCAACCAATCTGGGATGGCGGATCTTGTCTCTTTAACCTGTATTTCCTTGAGCAATTCTTCTTCTCTGGGAGGAGATGTTACTTCATTCTCTTCCCTATCTTCATGCAACTCATTGTCTTGAAGAGATCCATCTGGTGACCTTCGAGGTGCCTGTCCTTCTTTATCATTTTGTACCATTGATTCCATGGATTCCTCTATCTCAGATGTCCTCTTCTCTTGTCGAGAAGATGTGCCGGATGAACGATCTCGGTTGGCCTCTTGCTTCTTCTTGGAAGATTCTCTCTTCTCAGGTCTTTCTTTCCTCTTTGAGCCTCTTGGATGGAGATTGCCTTCACTTGCACTTCGAAGGTTGCCCTCACTTGTATTTCTGGGATTAGGATTGCCCTTGCTTACACTGGCTCCACCCTCAGCTGGTCTTTCCTCCAAGGTGAAAGTCATAGCTATGCCTTGCTCTCTCAACTTCTGATGCTGCACATCAACCCATCTGCGAGTACAAGACAAGACTGGAGCCATCAAAGCATCTAGATCCACAACCTCGGGCTCATTCCAATCTAACCTCACTGTTTTGCTATCTCGATCATAGCATGATTGGAGATGTTTGCCACTGTCTTGAGCTTGGTCGGCCACTCTGTAAATCTTGCATTTCCTGATGAAATCCAAAGGCAATCTAGAATGCATCTTTCTTTTCACTTCAAGATCATCTAATAGATTCATCATAAAATCTTCTATCTGAAACTCATGCTTAAATTTCCTACCGACCGTCTCCTCTATATATCCATGTGGATCAAAGCTCTCTCTCAAAGCAAAGAATGAAAATGAATACAAAGCTAACTCCTTCTCTGCGTCATCCATGGCTAAAGCATTAGGACATACCTCAACTGAATTGCCTAAGATGATAGGTACAGGAACTCCATTTCCATGTCTGTGTCTGAATGCCTTCGCATAAGCTGCCAACTGTCTTGTTACCTCAAGTAACCCTATTCTGTCTGTCGGATATCTCGACAACATGTATGGAGGTGAAGGACATCCATGGACTTTGATATAAGTAAATTTCGGAAATTGGATAAACCAAGCACCGTACCTCTTTACTAGTTCTTGTGCATCCTGAGACAATCTATTGTGAATCCCACCTTGCAACGTCCTTGTGATGTTCATCATGAAGGTATCATTAACTAACTTGTAGTTGCTTCCTGGCGCATGATGCAAGTGAACATAGGAATCACAAACTCTGACCTCGCCGGGTCCTCTTCCAATCACTCCTCTGTGAGGTAGTCCTGCGTACTCAAAGCTCTTGATCAAGGCATATATGACGTATGAACTCATGTGGAAGGATTTGGTAGCCTTCAATCTCCTTAACTGTACGTCCAAGCAATGGCTAATCATCCTAGCCCAATGAATTGTTCCTTTTCCCTGAACTATCACCTGGATGAAGTAGAACATCCACTTCTCAAAGTAGAAGGCTTGAGGGGCTCCTGTGACTCGGTTGAGCATTGTAATCAAATCTCTGTATTCCTCCTGGAAATCGATCCTATGTGGTGTGTTCGGGATCTTGCTCAGGCGAGGATGACTCTTAAGTAACCAGTTCTTGTTGATGATGCTTAGGCAAGCATCTGGATCATCTTCGTACATAGACCTGGCTCCTTCTATGCTTTTGTAAACCATATCTCTGTGCTCTGGAAGATGGAAAGCCTCACTTATAGCTTCCTCTGAAAGATAAGCTAAAGTGTTTCCCTCATTGGATACGATCGTTCTGGACTGTGGATCATAATGACGAGCACATTCGATCATCAACTCATGGCACTGTACTGTTGGAGGGAAGCCGGCTGCCTTAATGATGCCACTTTCAATTATCCTCCTGGCGACGGGTGATGGCTTGCCAATGTAAGGGGCCTCTCGAAACTTCTTCGTGCTGAAGTTGCCCAAGTTGGTATCTCCAATGTTGCTCCACTTAGACACGATCTTGGTCTCCAGTTCTTCGGTCTTTTGATCTTCCTTCATAAGAGCTGGACGACTGGTGGATGCTCCCGCCTTCGGGGTCGCCATTGTAACACCTACACAACATTTCACAATAAGTAACTAGATTTTGCAAGGTATAACTATAGATTAGAGATGAAATTTAGGAAACTTCATGATAAGTCTTTGAGTTATCATTTCCTAAATATGATTGAGCTACTGAAATTCAAAAATTTCAAAATTCAAAATTTAAAGCTATGACGATCAAAATTCAAAATTAAAACAAAGGATTACATCGCCATACCTTACTTGAGATCTAACTCTAAAATGCAAAATAAAGAGATTCGTCTAGGCAAAAATCGATGTTTGGAAGATTTCAACGTGATTCCTTGCAAACGAATATTCCCCTTAGCAACTTCGCCACCTTTGGGGGGTCTTTGACGTGATCTTGGCAAGTTCGCTCAACTCCAACCAAACTTGCACTCCTTTTGATGATGTTCGCGCCTTGTATCCTTAATGAAATTCGCACTTCTCCTTTATTCTCCAAAATCGCATATGAAAAGATGATAAAATGATGATTTGAAAATCAATATCACCTCTCCCCTTTATAGGCGCTTACCTCATCAATCCCCATAGGCCGACTTTGTAAATAAAGCAATTTAAAAAACAAATTTTAAATAAAATTAAGGGCCGACTTTGTAAAAAAAAACAAATAAAATCCAAGCGCCCCAATTTTTATTTAAAATAATAATTAATTCATTTAATGCCTTCGTTTTTAATTAATTCGATTTTAAAGGCAATAAATAATTAATAAATGCTCATGCGCTATTTTTTAAATGCTATTAATTGAATATTCAAATTTATCGATTTTTTAGCATTTAATAAAATTCAAAAAATGTATTAGCGCCAAAATTTGGGAGAGGTAAGGGTACAAACCACATCGCTCTAGTCCCTGGGAGAGGGACAGGAGCGAATTAGCACTTTAGTCTTGAATCTCTCGCCTTTTATGTTCAAAATCACCTTCTTCACGTTGAAACTGACATCTTCGACAAGAATCTTGTGTTTGATTGACTTGATTTTGTAGACGAATGCCCCTTGTGATCATTATCGCCTTGGTCCCTTGGTGAGGAACAGGGGCGAACTTGCATTTTCTCCTTGACCTTTGTCTCTTCAATCACCAATCTACGTCATCCTTCCATTCCACGCTTACTTTATTCGTCCTTAACAAGGCACTTTGATGTTTGAATGATTTTCGCCCTGGTCCCTTGGTGAGGGACAGGAGCGAACTCTGTGTTCTAGCCAAAACTCGTCATTTCTTAACCTTAACCTCTCGTTCATCATCTTCCAAATGATATTTTCAACCTTGCATAATCTTGCTTTGACGCGATTTTTGAAGAAAAAAGAGTGATTTAAAGAAAATCGCCCTGGTCCTTGCCTGAAGGATAGGAGCGATCCTTTGTGTCTTGGGCTCGTTCTTGTTCCTATCAATTCGCCATCGCCTTCACAATGAAAAATAAGGTCCTTTGATCCTTCTTGAACGCATGAAATGTGATTAATATCCAAAACTTAAGCCTTTATAGAGATTTCGCTCTGGTCCCTGACTGAGGGACAGGAGCGAACTTTAGGCATATCGTGTAAATCCTTCATCATATTGACTTGCAATTGTCTTTGAGGCGCAAAATGATGTTCCTTACTCCCTTTCGAACACTTGAAATGTGAGTGGCAACTTAAATTTGGACACATTTAAACATTTCGCTCTGGTCCCTTGGAGAGGGACAGGAGCGAACTTGGGCATATAGTGCAAATCCTTCATCTTTGGCGATCTTTGTAACTTCATTCTTTGTCGAGGCGATCCAGACATCATTGCTTCCTTGTACCCTGACTTGGAGTGACCTTAAACTTGAAAGAAAGGCAACATAACTAACATTTCGCCCTGGTCCTTGGCTGAGGGACAGGAGCGAACTTTCATTTACAAGCTCAATTGTGTTTTGCTAACTCCCAAATTTGTCTTCAATGGACTCGTTGTGCATCCTTTCATCCATCCTTGGCATGAAATTCGCTTGAACTTAGCGAGAAATTCTCCTTAGTAAGAAATCGCTCTGGTCCCTGGCTGAGGGACAGGAGCGCCTAGGACAATATGGAGTTCACCTGGCATTTTGCAATCTTCAAATTATCTTCAATGGGTCCGTTACGCCACCTTTACTTGCCTCAAACTCAAAACTTACTTGATCCTCGCCCACATTTTGCCTTATAAGGAAATTCGCTCTGGTCCCTGGGAGAGGGACAGGAGCTACCATTAAAGTTCGCCCTGGTCCTTGACTGAAGGACAGGAGCGATTTTGCCTCTAGGTCAAATTTTCCTCATGATTGCACCTCCAAGTTATATTCAACTGATGAAATGTACCCCCTTGGTTCTCCTCAAGTCGCAAAATTGTTGAGATCTTGCAAGGACAAGGTAATTTTAGGTTTTAAGCTTCGGTCCTTTAGTGAGGGATAGGAGCGATTTTTGTTCCTGGCACATTTCCATGTTTGCGAATTTCTTCAAATTATATTCAACGGGAAGAACATGCCTCCCTTTATCTCTTCCAATCCGAAATTCGTCTTGATCCTGCAAAGACAGTAAAATTTTGAAAAACAAGCTCCGGTCCTTCAGTGAGGGACAGGAGCGATTTTGCTTCCACAGGTCAAAATATAAAGATTTCAGGACTTCAATCACCCCACAAGGCAAAAACAAGTCATTTCCAATGTCCGGGATCAATTATCAAAATTTTCAAAATTTGGTCAAAATCACTCAATCGGACAAAAATCAAAATCTCATCATTAACACTTAGACAAATTTGGACTTTGCATCAAAATTTCGACTGAAACTAGACCAGCCTGCTTGGCCTCTGGCGAATTCACTTTATTTCCAAAATTGCATCCTACGGGAGGAAGCTCAAAAGCTCTCAAGGTGGACTGGACTCTGGCCTGAAATCACAGTAACGGAAACCCTAAGGCTTGACCTTAGTCCAGACAACTGACACACTAAACCAAAACCCTAAAAAGCAGAGAGAAAGGCGAGCAAAAAACGAGCAAAAAGAGGGGGTCCCCATTTTAATGGGGCGATGTGTGAAATGGTCACAACAGTTCCATACTAGGAACATAGTACACATTGAGGAATATGAGATTCCTCCCTCCAGACTGTATCTGAACGTTGCCCTTGCCGACAACAGTGTACTCTTGACCACCTCCAAAAATAACCGAATCAGTGTAGGGAGAGAACTCAACAAACCAGTCACGCCTATGAGTGAAATGACGAGAAGCACCAAAATCAATGTACCAGGCAGAAGACTTCACATGATCTGCAGGTCTTTTAGCCATGAAGGCATAAAAGGCAGACTCTTTCTGCTCTGTGTGCTCAGCAACATTGGCTTTAGGCTAAGACCCTCCTTGCTTCCGCTGCTCGGAAGCCAATCTGGTACGACAATCTTTGATCATATGACCAAATTTGTGACAGTAATTGCATTGCACCTTCTTTTTCTTGGAACCATCCTGAGACTGAGAAGAGCTCTTCTGCTGAAAGGACTGGGATGACTGGGATTTGCCTTTATCCTTGTGAAAGGATTTGGCAGCAAAAGCATGTTCTGAGGAGGCTGAAGTAGCACCGCTACCAAACTGTTGTTTCCAACGATATAAAGTGTGGATTTATTCCACATTGGTTGTAACTTGTAAGTCACTCTCGGGGTTATATTGATTTTGTAATGAAGAGATCATCCTGAAATGTTATTTATACTAGAAGTATACAAGCATATTTCTAGCTATTTACAGCATTGTGCTCTTTTTTGCATGTTATTGCTTCTATTTGATAATATTTTGCAAGAACTGCCTTACATGGTTGGCCTAATTATTTATAAATGCCATTTGAAATAACTACCTAAGCTGACAATTAATCAACAATTTAATGAAGTTACCTACAAATGCATTTATTGTGATAACATTACATAGAATCTTCAATATTTATTCTCCAAAATCAAGTCACAGTTTTATCTGACACATCTGATGAACGAAATGAAGTAAAATGAGAGACATTAATCAAGGAGTAAGAGAAAATGACAGCCTTGGAGGTGCATCTGCTCCATTTGAATCAAGGAAGTGGCTCCACCAAGTTCCGGTTGGTTTGTTGCAGCCTGAAGTGCATATGTTCACTCTCTATATTGCTTAAGATTTTTCTCTTTGCTAATAATTCCATATTTCTAGAATTTTTGATCATATGCACAATATCTTAGAGTTTGTGCGTGAAGCGATTCCCCTAATATTTTGCTCTTTCAAGCTCATCCACTGTGGCCTTCATTTCAGTCAATAACTCATTCTCAATAACTTTCTTGGTGTTGGCTTGAATGAATGATTTTGTTGAAAATTTCCTCTTGGAAGCAAGTTGACACTTGTCCAACGCACTAGACAAAGCCTCATTGGTAAGCATGACTTTAGGCTACTTATTTTCAAAGTGGTTTGCAATACCAAAAATTGATCGTAGAAATGGTGCTCAGTAGAATGCATTATGAAAAATATTTTTAAAATTAAAGTTGTATTAGGATGAGAACCATATCCATTGCTGAGATCATAGTTTACAAACTCAAACTTGACTCAAGCTTGATAGATCCCAAATTACAGGATTTGTCAAAGCTCAACAATTTAAACACTAAAAGCTACTGCATTATTATAGTTGCTTATTGGTCATATATTAACTTGATGTTTGTATGTTGCATAGTTATCTTGTAGGCCAACTAATATGACCATTGAATGGTACTTTCAAATCCCTAGCTTTAACATTAAAAGGCTTTTGAATTATTGGGATAAACAATTTATTAGTGATCTTAATTTCACTATTTGCCTATGGGTAGATTGGACTGGAAAAGGAATGCTTTTGTTTCAACTTATGTCATGTTTTATATAACATGGTGTTGGTAAACAGATTTGTCATAGTGATTGTCTCCAAAATTGACCTTGTTTGCCCAAAGAGCAATGACAATTGTTCCAACAATTGGAGAGGCCATCATGGAGTAACAATCTTCCTTTGCATTTGAGAGGAGCAACTCCCTTGTATGATAGGGGTTTTTAGGATTTTGTGTACTTTTAACCTAAAAGTACATAAAGGAGAAAACATAAAACTAAAAGAGAATGAATAACATAAACCCTACCTAAAGACATATGAATACTAGGTAGGATTCCATAAATGATAACAATTGTAAAAGGGGTTACTACCAAATAGGCTTAGTCATTTAATGATGATGAAATAAGTACAATAAACCTCAGCATACGAAGAGACAGGTTGTACTAGCACATGCAAGTCAAGATATCGGGAAATGGCATGTTTCATCAAATCGATTACATAGATCATTGAACTGGAAACCAATAGATTCCACCAATACATAAAGGGATTACTAATTGAACATACGAGAAATTAGTAATAACTCATGAATACATTCAAGACATGTGAACTCAACGTATTCTTCATTATTCTTTTGAAAATATACAAGCTCAAAAACCCTTAAGTACAAAGGTATGAACATCAAAAGTGTTGGTGTTGGAAATAAGCCACACCCAGACCGACGATGGACTGGTCCAAGAGGGGCCAGTAGCTCAGTGGTAGAGCACTCCAGCAGCACATGGAAGGTCCTAGGTTCGAGTCCTAGCTGGTCCATGTCTCAACATGGTATCAGAGCCAGGTCCAAGCTAGGAGCCCCAAGCACATGAGAGGTGTGGCTTAAGGGGGGTGATGGTGTTGGAAATAAGCCACACCCGGACCGACGATGGACTGGTCCAAGAGGGGCCAGTAGCTCAGTGGTAGAGCACTCCAGCAGCACATGGAAGGTCCTAGGTTCGAGTCCTAGCTGGTCCATGTCTCAACAAAAAGTTCTCACATAGTTTCTCTACAAAATTCTGTAGAGTTTCCCCTCTATAAAAGTACCCCGCTTTACAATGCCGTGAATCTTCTATTTATAGACTTTTTCTCATAACTACCTTTTTCGGGTTCATAACTAAGTTAGAGCATGGTAGTTATTTCAACACTTTGGAACAAGTTCTAACATATACAAGAAAGGAGTCAAAATTCTAACTTTGACTAAAGTCACAATAATACAAATCCTAATCACGAATCTTAATAAGTTCACATCCACATACACACTGGAGGCCAAACCATTCTGGAATATTTAGATTCGAGGAACCAACACTATTAAGTGGTTCTAGAAATGGGTGTTTGGACAACATAAAGTGGATGTCATGTTCTTTGATTACATCCCCTTCAAATTTATACACATACTATAAATTCACATTGCTCCACAAGATCACATTTCTTTGCATCTTCCTATCGAACATGTTTGTTTTGGTAGTTGTAATTACAACATTTGATAGAGCTTTTCTTGCTTGCTTACCATGCATGAGGGGAGATAGCATTTGGCTTTATGCCTACCAATTGCATTTGCTTAGAAAATGCTAATTTTTTTTAATTGATTCAATTTGCATAGCACCATCATAGCATGTAATGAGATGAGATATCTTTGAGACATTTTGTCAAACAATTAATTGCCAACTCTGCAGGCATGAAGGGGAGAGGTTGCCTTGTTTATAATTCCACGTTTTGCATGCTCTCAATTAATATACTTCGATGGATGCTTATAAACTGCTCCAAACCTCCCATTTGATACAGGTGGAAAGGATGTTAACAAAGATTGTGGAATTTAGCTTGACATGTCAATTGTCTCGGCTTGAAAGTTTTAAAACCTTTTCAATGGATATTCATTCGAAGTTTACTAGCAATCATTACAATTCATCCTTGAAATGGCACTGTTTTGGAACATTTTGTTAAATCTTTCACATGTTCTATCTATGCTTCCATCTTCTTTACGCTTTGATGAATGTCCATAGCCTGTTCAACAACTTCTATTGTGTGTGATGTGATTTGTCTCCTACACTAAAGCATGTTCCATTTTATGGCCTTCAATCTGTGTTAGTATGTGGCGATTGATCATGCAAGTACTATACACTTGTAATGTATCCTCGCTGGGGTTTGGGGGCGCATCCTACAAGAAATTTTTTTTTGAAAACCCTACATTTGAAAAGCCCTACAAAAGTAGACTTTGTAGGTTATAAGCGGCTGGAATGAAAAGGGTTTTGTAATGGTGTTGTACTTTTTATTGGATAATAAGAAAAGATTGGACGACTGTGTTCTATGGATGTAGCCCATCTTGGGTGAACCACTTTAAATCTTTGTGTTATTTGTGTTGTGTATGATTCTTCATATTTTGTGTATTCGAATTTGCATATGATTGTTAATTCGTATTTGCTTCGTATCTGCCTAAACCCTAACAATCTGAATACATCTCAGTATCTTTGTTGTCCCTCCATATTTCATCAATCTCCTTATTGTTGGAATATCACCGCATGTCTACTTTCAGCCTATATTCATGAATGATCTTTAGACACACCAAGAAAACACGTCCACACAACCACCATAGGTCTAACTCACATCTTAATAATATGGTTTAGGGCATCCTCTAGATGGCCACCGCAGGTAGGAAGGTGTACCGCAGTCCATGCAAGTTGTCTCAATTTTTGAAAATTAAAAAATTTGACAACCCTTACCAAATCTTGGTTTTAATGTGTCGTTTTTGTCTCCAAAGCATGTTTTACGAGGTGCAAAACTCATATTTGATAGGGTCAAATCATTAGGGGGTGTCTTTGCCATTGTTGTCCAAGTTGTGGTGAGTTTTGGCCTTCATTTTCCTAATTTTCTGTGCAATTTCGGGTTTTAGAGCAGTCACTGCAAGTAGGAGATTTTTATACAAAATTTGTGACTTTAAGGCTCTAGGGCATGCTTCCCAGTGTGGAAAGTCTACATTTCTTGATGGTAAATCAATCACAAGCTTATCTTCCATCTTTGTGAAAGTTTTGGTCAGTTTTGGCCTCCATTTTGGCCATTTTCTGTGCAATTTCGGGTTTAAATGTCAAGTGGGTTCATTGTTTAAATGTCAAGTTACAAGTCAAGTGGGGGTCTTTTAGAGGTGATTGCAAGTAATTGAAATTACAAGTCTTTCAACTTGTATTTGTCTCCAAGAAACCGAAATTGGCTTTAAGTCAAAAAGTAATTTGTAAAGTGACTTCCAAAACCCGAAATTGGCTTTAAGTCATATTTGAAATTTGTGAAGTGATTTTAAAAGCCCTATTACAAGTTATTTGTAAAAAGTAAACCTGTAATGCGTCACAAAAGACCTGATTTGCTTGAAGTAAAGTATTACAAGTTATTTTAAACTTGTAACGAGTCTCCCCAAACTCGAAATTAGTTTTGCAAGTGTTTTTGTGGATTTTTAACTTGCTCTTGCTCATATGTACCCCTATTGGAGAGATTTTTGGCATGAAGAACACTTGGCAAGGTCTGCAACTTTATTGAATCCCCCATTTTTGCTCTATCATTGCCATGTTTTTGCAGATTTGAGTTTGATTTTAATGCCCTTCCCTCCATGGTCGGATCTCCACATGGCGGCTGCAAATTTCTTTCATTCATAAGCAAGTTTGAAATGTTCCCTCTTTGCAAATAAAGAACACTTGTAGTCGGATCTTCAAGACCCAATTACAAGTGGTTGTGTAAAAGATTTTCCCTATACTTGCACTTGCAGTCAGCCTTCCAAAACCCGAAATTGGTTCAAAATGCACTTGAAAACACTTGAAAATGAGTCTCTAGGATCCAATTAGAAGTACAAACTTGTATTTTCCCATTACACATATGAATAAGTATGTTCATTCTCCATAATTGCAAGTCAATGCTCTTGTTTTTCACACATGTAATGCAGTCTTCAAAACCCGAAATTCACTTGTGAGCCCATTTTTGCATCAATTTATCCCTTCCCTTGGCAGTCTTGTTTGCACACACGATCTATCAAACCAACAAATCAAGGCATGGGCATTGTTTCATAATAATTTCATCTTGAATAAGGTGTCATGGGTTCTACATCAGTAAACAAAAGAAGAAGAGGCCTAGGACAGTAAAAGAGGGGCTCCAAGGAGGCATTGAACAAAATCCCAAGGTCTGAAATAATGTAGAAGACAATAAGCAATGATAAAATATGTGAGAAGAAGCAAATCTTTATAACTTTTTCCAACGTTACCATATTGGTGTAGGTGGAGAGGATAGTTGCGAATGTGGTTGATCATGGCTTCCCTTCTATCATTTATATTTGCTTCAAAGCGACCAAAACTGTTTCAAGAAATCTATTTTGTGCAGGTCATGCAATCATCGCACTGCATGAGATGTCATCCCCGTGAGGCATTTTGTCAAACAATGCATGTGCTGTCTTTGGTCTCTTATTTTCCAGCATAAACCACAATCATTACTCTCTATGAGATGACATCACTCTTCAAAGCATTCTGTCAAGATATCTAGGTGTGTTGTCTTTGATTTCATAATACAAGCTGTTATCTTCATGCTTTAATAGATGTTTGTACCCTGATCTGGAGCTCATCATTAGTTCAATGCTGCCATTATGATTATCTTTTCTCTTCATATATTGATATGCTTGGAATGATTGATATCCATGATAACATGAGATCGATATGTGCTGATAAGGACATTGTATCTTCAATTTGATTATCATCTTATGGATCTACTCACTGAGATCGAGTTCTTCAAATCATCCTTTGACCATCTTTGATACTAAATCTGTTAGCAGAGATAATGAAGAATGGATATATATACGATTGGCATCACCCCTACAGTTTCTACTTCAATGTGTACCACCTTCATGTTGTCCTGATGATGATGTTGACATGTCATCTTTGACATGTTAAATTGTGCATCTATTATTGGTTATATTGGTGTAATCAATGGTAGGGTCATGACCTTTTATGTACAAGATGGTTGTTAAGCAAGGTCATCTTCATGACAATCTGCAAGCTTGGTATGATGGATGCTTGCAAGTCTTTATTCCTTGATGGATGGATAACCTATCAACAACTTGATTTATTATGCTCCTCCCGGAGTTCTGATAGGAAAATCGTGAAGTCTTATGGAATAAGACGATTTTCTACAATTATAATTGAAGTAGATATGCAACTAACTAAAAGTACTATGTGCAATATGTTATTCTCTAACTCCTAACTAATTGTAAATGCTATCAAGGCTGCCACCCTTTATCACATGATTGCTTATTTGTTTGTTAATTTCTAGGTCAAAGATGGGGACATCACACTCGTGTAGACATATGTTATACTTACTGCAATGAACGAGATTGGATCATAGTTGTTTGGGGAGCATTTTGCTCACTCTTAGTAGAGCATTTTCTGCCACAAGAAAATCAAACACAAGAATCAACACAATAATCTGATAACTATGGCTCACATAATCTTTATTTTAGTCATTTATTTGTCCTTAAGCACAGTTTTTTTAAGCTAGGTCTGCCTCATTGGGATTAGGGGTTTAATATTGTCCAATGGTGCCTATGAATAGGAGGTACTAAGTATTGGAAGTTTTGTTGTTATTTGAAAGACTTTTGGAGGTGGCTAATTATAAAAAAAATACTTGCATCTTCTTTCTCCTATATTCCTCGCTTGTGCCAATTAGTTTCATTAAAGAGACAGCTTTTCTGGCTTCTGTTATATTGGAGTCACAGCATATTGTATTTTTGACTTAAAGTTTTGAAGCGTTTTGAAAATGGCACTAAAGCAAGATGTAGGCTCTAGTTTAAAGTGTAAACAAATTCTATATGCTCTGGTTTTAAGTATAAAGAAATTCTATTTATCTTTTGATTTTCTGTCTAGATTCTTCTAGGATTTTCCACTTGTTTAGTGCTTTTCTTGGGAATGATTCATCTTCTCCAGATCTAGAAAAGTGTGTGGAAATGTGCATGATTTCTGTATTTCATTGTTTTTAGACTAACAATTCAAGTATCATAAACAGGATTTGTCAAAGTTGAATAGAGACCCTGCAAAAGTTATTTACTTGAGTGGACATGCTGGAGAATCCTGTCTGCAAGCAGAAAATGCTATTCAAATCACGCCATGGAAGCTGGAACCAGATGATACATCTCTCTTAGATCTACTACCTTTTCTTGAATGTAAGATTTTGTGTTGCCAAATAAATAGAGGGTGATGAGTTCTCTATAGAGTAATGCATGAGTGATGTTTAATCCCCTGAAAATGTATCCTTAGTGATTATTAAATTTTTATTGTGCCTTATATATGTTCAATATTGGAGGTTTTTGAATAAAAAAAAAATGTCTTTTGACTTGCAGATGTAGCCTGCCATCGACCAGCTGATATAAGACCTGTGATATCATCATATCAAGGGCGAGATATTGCAACTGAATTTCGTGAACGCACCAAGGAGCACCAAAGGTAGTAATTTGATCCTATACTATAAATTAAGTTCCACATTTCAGATTGGCATGATCTTAAATTTTTTTAGTTAACTTTTATTGGAGCACTATATTGTATGTTCAATAAAATTATAAAATTAAATTTTAGACTAGTATTGATATTATTTTATCATCATTAATTATAACACACGAGATTTGAGCTCATTGTAACCAAGATAAGAGGAAATGACATAGCAAGTATTGACTCGTGAACAATAAGATAAGAATACATTTAATGAAACATAGATGAGATGAGATTTTTTCTCACTATCTATCCATTTTGTATTGAGAATAAAATCAAGAATTTTATTATTGTTTTTTTAATTTAATTTTGATTATGCACACTAGATCATTCCAGCCTCTGAATCGCTGACATACGGACCAACAAAAATGCCCATGGGACATAAGTACACAATCTGCATCTATCACTTGTGAAGTTGAAAGTTTTCTCAACAATGCTGAGAAAGCATAGTTGAAGAAATGATCAAGGTTGTTGATGCTATATCCTCAGACAGTGAGACAAAATCTAATGCCACCAGAGGAATAGAAGGCTCACCTGCTCAAAGAAAAGGCTACATATCTCAATAATCCTGTAAAAAGAATGGTGCGACATTTTGTTCATTTACAACATGAATTTATGGTGTGGTTTCAGAAGCCTTTCTTTTGAGCTTGGTAGTGTTGTATCTAGGGATTTTGGAAGTTTTTGACAAAATGGAATTTTCAGTAACTTGGAAATTGGAACAAGATCAATTAAAATTCTTTCCCATGACAATCATTCCCTATAGGAATTGTGGGGTTCTCTTGGTTCCTTCATATAGCATGTTGGTCTTCATTCTGTCACCAGCTTCTTGGTTGAGTTTGCTCGTGCAGTAATTACCATATTTGCACCTTGCATTTCTTTGGTTTCCATTTTGTATTCATAATTACCTTGGATATTGCAATGCACAATTCACCAACACATTTCTATGTGGAACAATTAAAATTTGAAACTACTTTCAGAAAGTAGTAGTTTTCAATGTTTCATTCATTCAATGATAAATTATAGCAAATAACATCGCCAAGGAAATAAATTTGGCTGCAAACACCACTGGGAGTCGAATAATTTACACTGCAGAAAACTCCAAAATTTGAACGGTTACCTCTAGTAGTTCTACAATGATTGCGTATGGGAGTATGTTGGTCATTATTTGAGCTCTCTCCTTCTCTCAGCGCCCTCCTTATTTCCTTCTACACTCAACTATTTGGTTATAGAATAAGACCCTCAATAAATTATTTTCAAGTCTCAAATTAGTTCAATTTCTTTTGAAATTACATTTGTTCTTTTTGTTAATTTTAACACTTTCAGATTAACTAAAACTCAGAAAATCAGAATTTAGTTACTTATTAGATTAATTAGATTAGAGATTTATAGTTTCAGATTTAACACAACAAAGAAAAATAAAGAAATAGAGACAAGACACAATTACCCTGGGAAAACCTCCTAGGAGAAAAAACCCAGCCAGAAAAGATCCTCAGATCTGATTATGGATTATAGGTATGCAAACATTACAACACTTATCTCATGTGCTTGCAGGTTCAGATTTTGCTGTCACTCGAGGTGTGGTAGATCAAGGTGGCTGCATTCAACATTTACTTGCTATTATGTGGGAGATGGATTCTGATGTTGCCTTAACCTAAATTGCAGACCTTCAAGGAATTCGCTGATACCTTATGATGGATTTCGCACCTCCTTCTAATGGCAGATGTATGTTGCTGTAGCTGTCATGATTTCGCACCTCCTTCTATATGTATGTTGCTGTAGCTGTCATGTATTTCGCACCACCTTCAATTTGCAGATTGCTTTAAGTGCAGATCTCTTGTGATTCCTTGGAGTTCACATTAGGCATGTAGGTTTCACATAAAGAAGCAGATCGAATTGATTTGATAATGATTAGATCTTTCCTTTACTTATATGTGGAAAGAAACCCTTTTGTGTAGGTCGGCTTCCTTTAGCTTTAATTAATTATATTTGTTTTACTTAAATGCCTTGTAAGTAGGGTCGGCCCTATTAGCAACACGTTGAGTGTTTTTAGGCTTGTGAGGCGTAGTTTAAGGTTGCCGTGGGGATAGGGCTCTGCCCTATACGTTTGGGAAAAGGGCCCAGCCCTTTTGGGCAGATTCCAATGTTGCCTAAGGCAATTGGAATCCGCCATTCCCTAATTAATATCAACACTCCCTCTTAATTAGGGAGGAGAACCATAACTATAATCTTCCATCTTGCACACAAGCAAAGAATGGAATTACATAATATAATCTTCCAGCTTGCACACAAGCATAGACTGGATCCATCTTACATTGCCCGCAGAGGGTGGAGAGGATCTTTTCTACCATCTTACATTGCTCGCAGAGGATGGTCAATAATTACTCTTTTCCCTGAGAAGATTACAATACCATCTTACATTGCCCACAGAGGATGGTCAATAATTACTCTTCTCCCTGAGAAGATTACAATACCATCTTACATTGCCCGCAGAGGATGGTTAACAATTACACTTCTCCCTGAGAAGATTACAATACCATCTTACATTGCTCGCAGAGGATGGTTAACAATTACACTTCTCCCTGAGAAGATTACAATACCATCTTACATTGCCCGCAGAGGATGGTTAATAATTATACTTTTCCATGAGGAGATTACAATACCATCGTACATTGCCTGCAGAGGATGGTTAATATTTACACTTCCTTTTGAGAAGATTACAATACCACCTTACATTGCCCACAGAGGGTGGTTTGATACAACATAATGAATTACTGAGATTGAGACTCTCTCTCAATTAGGGATTCATTTTCCACAATACCAAGTTTGTCCTTGAAGTACACAAACTTGACTTTGGATAGAGGCTTGGTGAGAATATCTGCAACCTGCGCATCAGTGCTGACGTACTTCACCTGAATAGCACCTCTTTGCACCATATCTCGAATGAAATGATAATGGGTTTCCACATGTTTTGACCTGTCATGAAACATTGGATTGACAGACATTTTGATACAACTTTGATTATCACAGTGAATAACTGTAGGATCCCAAGGCTGACCAAACAGCCTAGCAAGAAGCTTACGAAGCCACACAGCTTCTCTAGAAGCTACACTTGCTGCAATATACTCAGCTTCAACAGTACTCAATGCCACTGAGGATTGTTTTTTGCAAGCCCATGAGATCACTGCGGATCCCAAGCTAAAGCAAATACCAGAGGTACTTTTCCTGTCTTTGACACTTCCAGCCCAGTTTGCATCTGAATAACCTTCCAAGGTTATTGAAGTGTTAAGTGGATACTTCAGCCCAAAACCAACTGTGCCTCGCAGGTACCTTAGGATGTGCTTGGCTGCAACAAGATGAACATGTTTGGGCATGCTCATAAATTGGCTGAGAGCATTCACAACAAAACATATGTCCGGTCTAGTGTTAACTAGATACATTAGTGATCCAATCAACTGTCGGTACTCTGATGGATCTGTACAATCAGAGTTAGTTGCAGAAACACTTAACTTCTTTAAGTTAGACTCCATAGGAATAGACATAGGTTTACAATCCATCATTCTAAATCTTTTCAAAATGTCAATAGTATACTGTCCTTGACTTAGAAAAATTTCGTTAGATCTTTGCCATACTTCTAGACATAGAAAATAATGCATTAGACCTAAGTCTTTCATTTCAAATTCTGAAGCTAGTTCTTCCTTGCATCTAACAATAAGTTCATTTTTACCAGTAAGGAATAAGTCATCCACATATAGAACTAGAATTAGCATTTCATCATTGACTAACTTAAAGTATATGTTAGAGTCAGCATCATTTTTATGAAAATCTAGACTTAACAAGTATTTATCAATTCTTTCATACCAAGCACGAGGAGCTTGTTTAAGGCCATACAGAGCTTTCTTCAACCTGCACACATGAGTTAATCTATCCTGAATCTCATAACCCTCAGGTTGTTCAATATAGACCTCTTCCTCAATGACACCATTAAGGAAGGCAGTCTTAACATCCATCTGATGTAGTTTCCAGCTTCTAGCAGCAGCAATAGCTATTATTGTTTTAATAGAAGTATATCTAGCAACAGGAGCAAAAGTTTCTTCACAGTCTATGCCTTTCTTTTGAGAAAAACCACGAGCAACAAATCTAGCTTTATATTTTTCTATACTACCATCAACATTATGCTTAATTTTAAATAACCATTTAGAGGAAACAACAGATTTACCTTTGGGTCTTGGCACAATATCCCAAAAATCATTCTTGATGATTGACTGATATTCTTCATCCATAGCAATCTTCCAAGCATGATGATTCAAGGCTTCTTCAACATTGCAAGGTTCAGTTTCGATGAGATTGCACATCAATGCAACGTAGTTGGAGAATACTTGTGGTCTCTTAGTTTCACGGAAGGTTCCATTGGGGGCAGCAAATCTTTCGGCTTCTTGAATGATGTTTCTTACCCAAAGAGGCCTCTTTTTGGTAACGACAATGTCACTAGGAATATCAGTGGGATTCATGGGCTCTGGTGGATCATCATGTTCATCTTGAGGTGGAGGTTCAACCAGCTCCCTCTGAATCTCAGGGTTAGTATCAACATTCATATCTTGATTGTCATTAGCTTCATTAATAACACAAGAACCTTTTGATTTCTTAAAAGCAATATCTTCTTCAAATGTAACATCCCTACTTATGTCAACATACCTTTGACTAGGGATGTATAGCCTAAATGCCTTGGAGGATTCACTGTAGCCGATTAGCATGCCTTTCTTTCTGGAGGGATCCAACTTGGATCGCTTTTCCTTGGGCACATGAATATAAACAGGACTTCCAAAAATTCTGAGGTGACTGATGTCTGGTTTGGATCCTGTAAAGGCTTCTTCAGGGGTCATGTTCTTTAGAGCATGGCGAGGACATCTATTTTGGATATACACTGTTGTTCTAGAAGCCTCAGCCCATAGGAAGGTCTGCAAATCTTGATCGTGAATCATAGCCTTTGCAGTCTCAACAATAGTCCTATTCTTCCTTTCAGCAACACCATTTTGTTGAGGATTGTATGGAACACAAAACTCCCTCTTAATTCCTGACTCAACACAAAAGTCATGAAAGCTACCGGAGGTGTACTCACCTCCATTGTCAGATCTTAAACATTTAATTCTTTTACCAGAGGAGTTTTCAGTTAATGCTTTAATCTCTTTAAATTTACTTAAGACTTCATCAGATTCTTTAGATTTCAAGAAGTAGATCCAAGTTTTCCTAGAGAAATCATCTATGAAGATTACGTAATAAAGAAATCCACTAGGAGATGCTATAGACATAGGACCACATAAATCAGAGTGAACAAGTTCTAGTTTGTCTTTAGCTCTATTATCACTTTTATGAAATGGACTTTTAACATTTTACCTATAGCACAACCTTTACAAGTGTTATCATCGATTTGACTGAGTTTAGGCATACCTTTGACTAGCTTTTCAAGAGATGGAAGAGCTTGATAATGCAAGTGTCCAAGTCTTCTATGCCATAACTCACAGGATTCGGGAACCTCATTAATGAGGGCTTGAATAGGGTTAGTAGAGAGCTTATAAAGACTATCATATCTATGACCAATTAGACGAGCAGATTTAAAACTAGATTTCTTAGGCCAAGCAAGAACTTTTCCCTCAGAAAATGCAATTTGATAACCTTTATCTTCTAGAGCAGAAATGGAAATTAGGTTTCTTTTAATTCTAGAAACAAACAAGATATCACTGAGGTGCAAGGAAATACCAGAGTCTAAATTTAGAGAAGTAGAGCCAGAACCTCTTACCGAATAACGAGTGTCATCACCAATTACCACGTGAAGGCTGGTATCCTTTTCTACTAAGTCTGAAAGGTGATCACAGTAGCCTATGATGTGTCTGGAGGCACCACTGTCAATCAACCATGTATTACTATCTGAAGGAACACTACTAGACAGAGCGGAGATGAATAAGAAGTCATTATTTTGATCTGAGACTTCATTTAGGTTGGCTTTACAGGGTTATTCTGACATTCTTTAGCATAGTGACCAAATTTGTCACATCTAAAGCATCGGACACGTGAGGTATCTCTTGGTTTCTTCCAAGGGTGTTGGGAACTAAAAGGTTTGAATTCCCTATTTCTTTTTGGATAAGGTTTCTTCCAATTTCCCCCTTTCTTGCATTGAGCTGCAAGCATGTGATGATCATCTACATGGTAACTTTTGGTTTGCCCTCTTGTGATGAGGCGAGACTCTTCTCGGATGCAATCATTCTGAAGGCGATCAAGGGTAGGTAACTCAGTCTTGCCACTTATGGTTTGGATAAATGACTCCCACGAGTGAGGTAGACCATTTAGGGCAATCATGACAAGGTCTTTGTCTTCCATGTTATGACCAATTAAACCTAGCTGATTCTTTAGTTCTGAAATTCTCATAAAATAGGAAATAACAAAATCTTCTTTTGCCATTTTGATATTAAGGAGTTGTTGTCTTAAAGTAATTGCCCTACTGAGATTGTTAACTTCATATGTACCTTGTAGATGGCTGAACATTTCCCTTGCAGTAGTAAATGAGGCAATAGAAGTAACTAGGTGGTCTTTGACTGAATCAATGAGAATCTTCCTGGCCTTGACAACATCCTTTTTGAATTGTTTTAGCTCAGCTGCATCTGTAGGTTTAGTTAGCTCTTTCGCTTCTATGAATTGGAGAAGATCTTCTTCCTCTAGAGCCAACTTGATTCGAACTTTCCATGCAGTAAAATTGAGATTCCCATCAAGCCCATCTTCAACTTTCAGCCCCATTGACCTGACCTGTGAATGCGACAACGATCTGGAAATAAAGAAGTACTAAAATTCTAAAATCTGAAAGTTGATCTAGCCTATAGCTCTGATACCATGTTAATTTTAACACTTTCAGATTAACTAAAACTTAGAAAATCAGAATTTAGTTACTAATTAGATTAATTAGATTAGAGATTTATAGTTTCAGATTTAACACAACAAAGAAAAATAAAGAAATAGAGACAAGACACAATTACCCTGGGAAAACCTCCTAGGAGGAAAAACCCAACCAAAAAAGATCCTCAGATCTGATTATGGATTATAGTTATGCAAACATTACAACACTTATCTCATGTGCTTGTAGGTTCAGATTTTGCTGTCACTCGAGGTATGGTAGATCAAGGTGGCTGCCTTCAACATTTACTTGCTATTATGTGGGAGATGGATGTTGATGTTGCCTTAACCTAAATTGCAGACCTTCAAGGAATTCGCTGATACCTTGTGATGGATTTCACACCTCCTTCTAATGGCAGATGTATGTTGCTGTAGTTGTCATGATTTCGCACCTCCTTCTATATGTATGTCGC
This sequence comes from Cryptomeria japonica, assembly GCF_030272615.1. Taxonomy (NCBI): domain Eukaryota; kingdom Viridiplantae; phylum Streptophyta; class Pinopsida; order Cupressales; family Cupressaceae; genus Cryptomeria; species Cryptomeria japonica. The sequence continues at coordinate 800,168,550 of NC_081409.1, forward strand.
TGTAGCTGTCATGTATTTCGCACCACCTTCAATTTGCAGATTGCTTTAAGTGCAGATCTCTTGTGATTCCTTGGAGTTCGCATTAGGCATGTAGGTTTCGCATAAAGAAGCAGATCGAATTGATTTGATAATGATAAGATCTTTCCTTTACTTATATGTGGAGAGAAACCCTTTTGTGTAGGTCGGCTTCCTTTAGCTTTAATTAATTATATTTGTTTTACTTAAATGCCTTGTAAGTAGGGTCGGCCCTATTAGCAACACGTTGAGTGTTTTTAGGCTTGTGAGGCGTAGTTTAAGGTTGCCGTGGGGATAGGGCTTTGCCCTATACGTTTGGGAAAATGGCCCAGCCCTTTTGGGTGGATTCCAATGTTGCCTAAGGCAATTGGAATCCGCCATTCCCTAATTAATATCAGCACTTTTGTTCTTTTATATTCCAACCATTAGTAGTGGCCCCATTTTCCCTCTATTAGAATCCTCTCCCTTCACATTCCTATTAGTAGTACATGCCACATTGAATACTTCGAGAAAGTTGTCGAAGTACACCTCTATATTTTACCTCCTTAACTAGCTTAGCCACTTCAGTCCTCTCTTCCAAAACTATTGATTGACAAATCCTAAAACTTAGTAAACAATGTTGAACCCTACTATAACTTCCATGATAAAAGTTTTGCATACATGACACAGCCAATGTCTACTCCCAGCTGAATTTCCGGGCTTATCTTTCTTGAAAAGGGTGACATACTACATCAATGTTTTGATTGGGCCTTTTGCATATATATTGATAATAATTGATTGGCATGCAAAAGGGTTTGGTATAACACTTGTATTTTCAGAACAGCCCCCAGCATGTGATTCATTGGTATAACACTTGTATATTCAGAACAGCCCCCAGCATGTGATTCATTTACATTCACTTCCTCTCTGTGCACCTCATAACCATCAGTACTGTTCATTTTTTGATTTGCCAAAAAATAAAATAAAAATTGTCATAGCAAACTGGAATTTCAACCATGCGATGGTGGCTTACCCAAGAATGAATGGAAATGATTCACAATGTTGAAAATGATTATAAATCTTACTCATTTTATTTCTTCGCTAGCTCCAAATGTATAAATCAGAAATGATTGTGGCAAGGAAAGTACTAGTGGGCAATGGGTTTAACTAGATGGTTGAATAGGGTTTCATAAAGGGTGTGGGAAGACTTGTGGGTCCACCATGCCCCTTCTAAAATGTTAGGGGTTATTTTCAATGTCCCACAGACTTTTCAAATGGGGGTTGGTTTTTGGGGATAATGGCAATGATTAGCATAGGACTTCGTGAGCACCAATCCCTCATTCACTTAAAAGGCACCAACCCTTAATTCAAATTGTCTTCACAAGAGCTATAACTCTCTTCTTTAAATTGTTATAACTGTCTTCTCAAATCTGCTATAAACTGATCATAAATATGCCAAGAATATGATCACAATCTCCTCATGTAAATCTGCTATAAAATCCTTATACTCTTCTCATTAATGACTCTTCACAAATCTGGTGTATATGATTGATTGTCTTTTCTCATTCACACCACACTCTTCTCCTTCATTTCCAATCTCTATATATATCTTCTAAGACATGTATTTTCCTTCTAAAAGGACATGCCTCTTCAACAAATAGACTTATCAGAAACCAGTTACATCTCTTTGAATTGCTTCTTACATAAATCACACCTCCTTGGAAAACTAAGTTCTTATTTAATAAAATGTTGTCTTTAATTGATCATACCATTTGAAGAATAAACTCTTAATAAAAAATTGCACCTCTTGATGATCGGTCTTTAACAATGATTAGCTTGTTTGTATATCACTAAGCACCACTTTGTCTTTAATGAATCAGTGCTTTGGAGTAATTAATATTTGCTTGCTATTAAAAATGATGGCTTCTTCTTCAATCACCAATCACACCTCTTGCGTTGTAAAGAGTAATTGGCTATAATTTGTTTTCTTGCTTTTTATAATTATTGCTGCATGTAATGAATCAGGTTTATTTTATCCAAGTGCTGATTTCATTTCCTTGTAGAATGACATTCCATTCCATATGTTAATGACTATCTTCTCCATCTGGTCAATTCATTAATTACAACTCTCCAACAATCTCCCGTTTGTCATTGATGGCAACTGTTGTCATTTTATGACACCCTTGGTTCATCAGTGAGAACCAACTAAAGATATGTTCTATGGACCATCACTGCTTCAATTGACCAAGGAGAAAACAATGGAATCATGAAGTATGAAGTATTGTCTTGACGCCCCCCCCAGGTCCCCAAAGTTTCCCCAACTTCGGTGACCCAGGCCTCCGAAGTTCCCAAGTCTTCTCTTCCTCAACTCCGGAACCCCAAGGTGCCCAGGTTCCCAAGTCTTCCCCAACTTTGGTGACCCAGGTCTCCGAAGTTCCTAAGTCTTCTCTTCCTCAACTCTGGAACTCCGGAACCCCGAGGTTCCTAGGTTCCTAAGTCTTCCCAACTTCGGTGACCCAGGTCGCCGAAATTTCCCCAACGTCGGTGACCCAGGTCTTCGAAGTTCCTAAGTCTTCTCTTCCTCAACTCTGGAACCCCGAGGTTCCCAAGTTCCCAAGTCTTCCCAACTTTGGTGAACCAGGTCTTCGAAGTTTCCCCAACTTCGGTGACCCAGGTCTCCGAAGTTTTCCAAGCTCCTTCTAGCTTGCAACACTTCCAGATGGCGTGATCGACACTCAAATCTTTAAATGCTCCGACGACTTTTGTGACTTGTGCACCTTTTGTGGAGCCACAGGGGTGCATTTAATGTTTTTGGCAGGATTTCCATCAAAGAGAGGTACGAGGCCATGCTTGTTGTAGTGACTCATGTCGTGTCTGCATACTCTGACTTTGGAAGGTTAGTCAATCCACCCTTCTCAGGCATGCCTTTTGTGGGTATGGCTAGGTTGCTTGCATGTACAAAAGTCAAGTGCATGCACTTCCTTGCACTCCTAGATTGACATACAGGGGTCATGATCACTCTTGTAACCATTTTTCTATATAAAGGTTGTTAAGCCTCATTGTAAGGGGTTCTCTCCCTGCTGGCTTGAGCTATTCTATGCTCTCTCACTTCTCTTGTATTATTCTGTATTTTGCAACTGTAAGTTGGCCATTGGCCTTATAATTAATTGAAATCACCATTCTTGCCGTCTTTCAACTTATGTATGCTGTGTATGTTTTCTTACCTTCATCATAGGTGCATGTTTTGTGGTTCTTCTCTCATTTATGCTGTGTTAACTTATTTCTGAGTGTGACTTGTGGGAAACCTTCTCCCCTCTTGGCATTCAGCGAATTCTAACCTCTATACATGCATTGGGGTCACTCATACAACTGAAGTTTGTGTATCTCCTGGGGTTTTCAGTTGATTCTTTGTGTCATTTCGGGTAGGGAGAGAAACAATCTCTCCTTGGTGCATCATCTCCTTTTATTTCAAGCAATTCTCTCTTCCCTTCACCTCTGCAAGTTGTTAGGATAGGCTTAGGAGTAAGTTTTGAAGTGTTGAGTTAGTTCAACACCTGCACCTGGATTGACAATGAAGCTGGTCTTCTTCGGAGATTCAACCCCTTGCGCAAGGTCTCACACTTCGGGGTTGTTTCTATGTTTCACAAGGTTGTTGAGTTGATAGCTCAGCAAGGGTGCGAGCTTTTGTGATAACAACAACCTCACAAAGAAATGATCTTGAATAACCAATTCTCCCCCTTGCTTTAATGCTCCCCCTTGATCCAATGCCCCCTCTTACTTATCTTCTCCCTCTTTGACATCAATGGCAAGGCATCTATAGAGCTGTATAATAGTGCAATGAAGAGGTCCCCTTATGTATCCTTCTCCTTGGAAGGATAGGGTATCACCCCTAATTTTTGTCTAGGAAACTCAAAAGTCTCTTTTGGAAGATTCTTTGTAAATATATCTGCAACCTGTTGTTTGGTGGTAACATATTCCATTTTCACTTGTTGATTTGCTACTTATTCCCTCAAGAAATTGTATTCGATGGGAATATGTTTAGTTGTTGATCACTGGATTCTTACATATATTAATGACTCTTGTATTACCACAAAATATAGATATTGGGTGATCATAATCTACTTTGATATCTTTCAAAGTTTGCTGCATCCAAAGAACTTGAGTACAACATGAAGCTGCTGCTATGTATTCTGCTTCAGCAGTGGATAGAGAGATTGAAGCTTGTTTCTTATTAAACCATGAAACGGAATTGTTACCCAAATAGAATGCAGTCACTAGTAATATTTCTATCATCCAAACTTTTTGCCCCAATCAGCATCTGTATATGCTCTTAAGAACATAAGCTAAAATCCAAGATTCCTTTCAAATATTTGAAGATGCTTTTCAATGCCTGTACATATGTCTCTTTAGGAACTACATGAAACTTTGCTACCATCCCAACTGCTTGCATACTATTTGGTCTTGAGGCTGTCATATGAAGCAAACTTCCTATCATAGATCTGTAGAGAGTTTGGTTTCTTTGAGAGATTCATCATCCCTACTTATCTTATACCTTGTGACCATTGGTGTACTCACAGGATTGCAATCCTCCATTCTAAACATTTTTAACATCTCTTTAGCATACTTGGTTTGTGAAATAAAGATTCCATTGCTAATTTGAGAGTGTAATCCTAGTAAGCAAGAGAGTTTACCCAACAAGGAAATCTCAAATTCTTTTTGTATCTTCTAAGAAAAATCTTGATAAATTCTATTTTTGCTGCCTCCAAAGGTGATATTGTCTACATATACCACAACAATCAATCGACTATCATCTTCAACTTTGAAATAGAGATTGCTGTTTGCTACACCTCTTTTGAATGCTTGAGCTTGTGAGTATTTATCCAATCTAGAATACCAAGCTTGAGGAGCTTGCTTTAATCCATAAAGAGGTTTCTTAAGTTAGCATACATAATCTTTGTTCTCTGACAAAATGAATCCTTCAACTTGTTCAATAAAAACCTTCTCTTCTAGATGTCCATTGAGAAATGCTGATTTGATATCCATTTGGTAAACTTTGAATTTTATGTGAGAAGAAAATGCTAGGAACATCCTTATAGCCTCTAGTCGTGCAATTGGGGCAATTGTTTCTTGAAAGTCAATCCCTTTCTATTTGTGCATAGCCTTTACATACCAACCTTGCTTTATTCTTTACCACGTGACCATCTTCATTTAGCTATTTTTGAAAGCCCACTTGGTACCAATTACATTTTTATCCTCTTGGGACAAGTTGCCAAGTTTCATTTTTCTCTGTTTGATTCAACTCTTCTTCTATGGCAGTTACCCAATGTGTGTCTTTTCTAGCTTCCTTCAAATCTTTGGGTTCAATTTTAGAAAGTAGAGATATATGTCCTAATATGATGGCCAATCTTCTCTTTGTCTGAATTTTTATATCCATATCTCCAATAACCAAGTCTTCTGGATGTTTTTTTGAACAAGGCTTGATGGTGATTTGGGTAACTTTGTTGGTGTTGTAGATTTCTCATTCTCAATTTCTTTCTCTTCCTCTTCTTTGCAACTTTCTTCCTCTTCATGATCAACTTCTTGAGTTGTTTCTTCATGATGGTGATTTGGGTAACTTTGTTGGTGTTGTAGATTTCTCATTCTCAACTTCTTTCTCTTCCTCTTCTTTGCGACTTTCTTCCTCTTCATGATCAACTTCTTGAGTTGTTTCTTAATGGTCAACTTCTTGAGTTGTTTCTCCATCTATATGGACATTTTTACTTTCAATTATTTTGTATAGCTTATTGTTGTAGCACCTGAAAACTTTTCTTGTTGAAGAATAACCAAGAAATATTCCTTCATCGGATCTTGTATCAAACTTTCCTAAGCTTTCTTCATCTCTCCTTATGTACCACTTGCTACCAAATACTTTAAAATACTTAACAGTGGCGGGCCTACCTTTCCAAAGTTCATATAACTTTGATTTGTGCTCGAGTTAAGATATTGTTGTATGCACAAATTCTCTCCAAAATGAGTCTGGTAATTTGGACTCCATGAGCACGGTTCTTGACATCTCTTGTATTGGCCTTTTTTTCTTTTCCACAACTCCATTTTGTTGTTGTGTTCTTGCAGCCAAGAAGTTTCTTCTAATCCCATGTCTTTCACAAAACTCCTCATTCATTTGAGGCAAATTCACCACCTCTATCTGTTCTTAGGCATAGTTGAACTACTCGCGACTCGGCTCGACTTGCCAAGCCCCTGAGAAAAAAACTTAGCAAAAACTCGGCGAAAAACTCGGCAACGTAAAAACACGCTTAATTTTATAAAAAATGCATTTTTTTTGCAAAATTTAATGAGAAGATGCATGCAATGAGTCAATAAATGATAACACAAAAGAAACAAGCTTATTCTAGATATATTTAAATGCAAAGTGTCTACAAAATCGCATCCTCATGAGGAATGCTGATGGCTAGAAGCAAAATAGTAAATAGTTTTTGTAAAACCAAAAGTAAATACATCATTACAAATTACAATTACAACTTCCTCTTCCTAGCTCTAGCTAAAACTATTTACTATTCCTCTTCCTCTTCCCAGTTTTGAGGGTGAGAAAAAGAGGGGTAGAGAGATAGGTCTAGATCTTGGTGGAGATCTACAAATTCGCAATATTTGAAATTTCATCATTCATGCTGATAGTTTCAAACTTTCAACTCTAAAATGTATAATACCAAGATTTCTTCAATGCTAATTATGTTGTTATATGGAGCCTAATCAGACTCGGAGGTTAAATTTTCCCTACTTCCATCAGTGCAGTTTCCCCCTATATTTTTCGACGGGGGTTTGGGGGCAGCGCCCCCAAGTTGGGGTCAAGGGGCATCGCCCCTTGCGGGGTCAAAGAAAGAAAAAAGACATATTGAAATGCCACTTATACTTAAATGTTATATTTCATGTGTATATTCTGATGAAGAAATGAAACTGACCCGAAAAAACAAAAATTGATAATTTTCTGACATGTTTGGGCCTCTTTTTTTAGTCTAGCCGAGTTTTTTAAAGAAACTCACCGAGTTTTTTGCAAAAACTCGGCGATTACTCGGTGATTTTTTTGCAAAAACCCGGTGAGTTTTTGCTGCGAGTTAAAGTCAGAAAAACTCGCAGAGCTCAAAAACTCGGCGAGTTTTTGAAACTCGCCGAGTACTCTGCAAGTGTGCCATCTATGATCTTAGGCATTTAATTCTTAATCTCGTCTCATTTTGTACTAAAGCCCTAATTATTTTGAGCTTCTCTAGTGCTTCAGATTTCTCTTTTAAAAAAGCAACCCAAGTTAATCTAGAGTAATCATCGATTAACAACATAAAGTAACTTTCACCTTGCATATACTTTTTGTTCGAGTTGGTCCACAAAGTTCCATATGGATGAGCTCCAATGGCTTGGATGCTAAATACTCTTTTGTTTTGAAGCTAACCCTTGTTTGCTTCCCAAGTTGGAAATGGGTGCAAAGTTTGAAGGTTTTGAGATTCTTGGCATGTCATTTACTGCCAATGTATTGCTGATTTTGACAAGATTGTCAAAGTTGATGTACCCCACCCTTCTATGCCAAAGCCAACTTTCATTTTCCTTTGCCATAAAACATTTTCTTGCCTCTATTTCATTTATGATGTAGAGATTATTGGGTGTCATATATGGCTCTTCTATCAATCTCCCTTCTTAATTTTGCATCCCTCTGCATGAAATAAGAGAGTATGACCTTGATCACATAACTAGCTTACACCTTGAAGATTGTTCTTTAATCCTTTGACATGTAAAACATTATTTATTTTTGTTCTTCCATTGTCTAGACTTATAGTTCCTTTTCCAACAATATTGGCTGTAGCATTATCTCCAAAACTCACAGTTCCTCCATCTATCTTCTTCAATTTGAGAAATATACTCTTGTCACCAGTCATGTGACATGAACAACCATTGTCTACACACCATTGTTCTCCATCATCTTGAGCATGTAAGGCAGTTTGTTTCAACATGGATCTCTCTTTTCTATTTTCTTTCTTCTTTCTTCATACTTCTAAATTCTTCTCCTTTTGTTCCACAAGGTTATCTTACTTTGGGGGTTCTACAAAGACATGTGACTGGATTTCTATATCGCACCTTTTGGTGATTGGTCTTTAACAATGATTAGTTTGTTTGTATATAACTAAGTTCCACCTTTGTCTTTCATGAATCGCTGCTTTGGAGTAATTAATATTTGTTTGCTATTAAAATTAAAAACGATGACTTCTTCTTCAATCACCAATTGGCAATTAAAAACGATGTCTTCTTTGTAACGAGTAATGAGGATATCGGCAATGAAACCTTTTAATTGCTCCTCACAATCTAATGCCTTGAAAAACATTGCCCCTTTAGGGACATTGCTATAACATTGATTAATGGTCTATTTTTGCAAGCTTTCCATCCATCAAAAATGATGGACATGCCTGTTTCCGGCTATGTATCTTTGATCACTCTTAACGATGTCTCTATTGAAGCTTTCTCTTTCGCTAATAACATGGTTCACACTTTTTCATACACAAGACTAGCATATAACGAGGTGTATTGCAAAGGGTATTCACCATCTCCTGCCAATAAGGTGTTCTAACAATGTTGAAAGGAAGCCCATTGCCATAAATGCAAAGAGTAATGCTTTGATCCACAATCTCTTTGATTTCATTTTTGAAGGCCCTGTCCGATGTTCCTCTTTTTTGTGTAACCGAAACATTCTCTGTTTCAGAAGATGTTGGAATTGACCTAAAAGGATGTGGGCCAGCTGGTTGTGTCAAGCCACTACTACTAGGAGGTCTCTTTGAGCTTTTCTTGGCAAGAGGATGATCATTAGTCTTTGATTTGTTGCTTCTCATGTCGGCATCCTCTTGTTCTTTTATACAAGCCATTATTAGATCATGTAGCAGCCCTTTGCAATTTGGTCCTCGACAAGCTTTTATTTTGTGTCCATGGATGGCACGTAAGTGAGCTTTAACTCAATAATAGGATCTCGTATGCTCTTTTTTGCAATGATTACACAGCCAAAGATAACTCCCACCACTAGACATTTGTTTAATCTTTTTTGTATATCGCATAAGAGGTGATGCTGCATCAATTCTAAAAGGACTCTCTTCATTTTGGCCTCAAACTACTGAACTAGAACTTCCTGTTCCAGACATTAGGCATGAACCTAAAATGGAAAACATTATTGAATTTTTTTTTTAAAATGGCATTATAATCCCTTATTATATATAAAAAGTTCATAAAAAAATTCAAAACTCAAAATTTTTTTTTTTAAACTTGAAAAATCTTGAAAAAATTATTGAAAACTTGAAAACAAAATGAAAATTTACTCACCTTAGATGGCTATATCTTCCTTCTCCAACGATTCCTAAGCCTTTGGTGTTTGTCTTACTCCTCTTTAGCCTTCACCTTCAAAAAAACATGAATTGACTTTCAAAACCCAATAATGGCAGCCTGGAGGGAAAAAATGGTGAGAATGGTGATTCGTGTTGATGAAATGAGTTGCAATGAGCAAATAAGAGAAACTTAGGGCGAAAATATGCATTGGGGGGCATTTATTAATATTAAATTGCCTTTTTTTGGTTTGTTTTTTTACTGTTTTGGGCCCCTCCACTGACGGGTATGCCTAGGTACATCCCGGGTTCGCCTCGAGTATTGCCTGGGCGGTACCTTTGGTGAACCCAAGGCTGCATCGGGACTGAACCCAGATTGCGTCCGTACCCATTTCCACACTCCAGGAGTTGAACCCGGTAACAGAGAAAAAAACCATAGCGGTGTTGGGAAATGCTAGGTCTAAGTGTGTTTGATCTGTAGGCTCTCTGATATAGTTATCCCAGTCATAAATAGTGAACCCGTCAATTAAGTGCTTCAAAGCACTATGGAGGTTTCCTCCGTCCTAGCAACACTGCCCCATCTTTCTTAAGGCTAATCATTTACCAATGCACTACAGAATCAAATGAATGGAAGGCTTTCTATTGCCAAAAAATTAAAATTCCTGTGCTTCCTATATATCATGAGGTATGGGGAAGCTAAACTTTGTTTTGACAACTGTCAGAACACAATTTTACCTTAGGGGAATTCTTGTCAAAACTAGCTTCAACCCTCAGCAACCCACTACATTCACCAATATCTGATCAACCTAGATTCCATCAAGAGCAAGGTGAGAGCATAAGACTACTTATTGGTAGTAAGCAGTAATCCACTATATTCTAGGCTTGAAATTTATTTGTAGAAAAAAAACAAAATTACTATGGAGATTTGAGCATGTAGAAAATAAAGCAAAACTGCAAACTGCTGGTCTTTATACCTATATGTTGGATGAAATGAAACATTTTATAGTTTTATACCATATTAATTATTGCTGTTCTCCAAACTGCTGTAGCTACCACGAGACATTCACCCACATGGACATAGCAATACAATAAATCAAAGTAACATAACACAGATTTGACGACATAGGTAGCACTACTGTTTTTTTATTAAAAGGCTTTGGCTTCAAACTCGCCAAACTTATGATAAGGCAGAGGCTAGGGATAAGATTTAGAGAGTAATTATCTAAAAGAAATAGTCGATTTAAGAGAAGGTTAAATAATTAATTTTTTAATAATAGTTAATCAATAAAACATATCTACTGCATATAGAACTTTACTATTAATATAAATAATATGCCAATAAGTGAACATTAATTAATGCATTATTCACAAATTATTACAATCAATATCTATGGATTAGTATGGTAATCATCCACAGATTATATGGTTATACAAGTGCAGCTTAAAACCATATAATTAGATACACTAACATTACAGAGGCAAAATATGACTTAACGCTAAAATCGTGACGTCTAGAAAAGCATCATAATGCCCAACAATTTGGTTTTTGCTGCAACTGGTTTTCAAAAATAGCATTTATCGTGATGGCATCATGTCGTAGTCTTTTGTTATGATGATTATGGTCACAATGGATTTTCTTTAGAGTCTTTGTTTTTCTGTCTGTTATATCCACTTCCCTTGAGATCTAAATTTGGGATTTTCTTTGCGGCAGGCGAATGCAGGAACAAAAGCAACAAGGTCGCTTTTGGCGTCGTACAAATTGATTTGATTAATTTCATGATTACATTCGCTACAGAAAAGTTACCATCCTACCATGGATTGAAATCAAATAGGGAATGTTCAAGGTTCTTAGATCTGATAATTTTATTGAGACGTTAAATAGAAAGCAGCTTTTGTTAACTGGTATTTTTTAATTTCCCTCCTTTTTTTTAAACATCATTCTTTTGAGGATGGTAGGAAGAGGGCATGTTCTGGAATATTACGGACTATTTAATATTTATAACTGTATCATCATTGGAAAAATATAATCAAGTTGTCTTATTCCTTGTGTCTCTGAAGTTGGTAGTGGTTACGATTTTGACAGCCCAACCCTCCCTTGAAGACGTATCGATGAATTTAATTGTCAGTTTTGTGTTGAACCTAATGTTACTATGTTACTGTTCCACTTCTTTAGTAACTAGCAAACTGGGAAATCTGTCAAGAATGGTTTGCTTATTGTTATTAAAGTTAATCCCTTTTAAAAAAAATAACTTTAATGTTGATTTTGTTTAGCTACAAAAACTTTAAATGTTATTCTGACATGTAAAATTTCAGTTATCTGCCAAATTGCAACGCACAAAAGAATATAGTTTCAGACACAACATGCCGACAGGGATGAGAAGTTAACACTATCAACTAGAAAAGAGAACCATGATACGATATAATGCAGTTTTGTGGTGTTTGGGGCCTATTATGGAAAAGTGCCATTTGGATTTATATACGAATACTTGATTATTCTAAATTTATTTATACTTCTTGTGATAAATGGAGTTATAATGTTGTGAATCATCTAGATAACATCAAATGCTATGGTCACCCCCATATATATATATACATATAAAAGAGAGAACCGAACCCAATTTTATTATATCAAAGAACTGAATGTTGAACTCTCAAGACTCACTATTTATATTTGACCAATTAGAAATCAAACAAAGTGATTTTTAAGTGTAATAGCACACAATCAAATAAATATTCAAATATTCTACTCTGAACTTTTTAATCTGGTAAAAACTGTTCTCTTTGACATGTCATATTCATTGGCACTCAAAACAACCATAAATGTATTTAACTATCAAGCTTCTGGCTAGCTGAAATAATTTATTACTGAGTTGAATTGGTAAAAATAGTGAACTTAGTTCTCCTGTCATGCACTCACTTTGGGAGAACCGTTGCCTAATATGAGCCTCCATCAGCACTCACATAGGCCACAACATGTATTAAAATAATTGTACCACATATGAAACGTTATTAAAGGATATGCACGCCTGCTTTTGTAGTACGATTGAACATAATTGTCCTCAATTTTATTTTTCCTTTTAACCCTTCACATTTTAAAGAAGAAATATAGCAAAACTAATTGAAGATTTAATTTAAATATTTGTAAGAACACTCGAGGCAGAGTAGCAATATGATGGGCGAACTTTCAGTTAATATCAATTTTTCACTTCTATGAGTATCCACTTTGAGACAAAGTTTTAGGTGAGACCCTTAAAAATTATAGGGTTTTATAAATTATTTGTCATGAACATTTATTAAATGTCACATCCCACGTAGTACATGTCAAGCAGTGTAGAATTGTACCATTTGGGTAGGTAAAAGGAGCGTCGTGTCATAAATATGCCATGGACGCTACATAAAGTTATTGGGGTTGCAAGAGGACAACGTTGCATTCTCACCATTTCAGCCAATTTTACATGACAAGAGGAGACAAGTTAATTGCAAAGTTTGGGTGCTTGAGAGGAAAATAAAACAAAGATGGATGGTGCTTGTGCAGGCACCACATAAATGTATGGGCATCCATTAGTGCTAAACGACATTAAGCAATACCACTTCAGACAATAAAGTAATGGGATTCCTACATGAAAACTAGTCAGCCAAGCACCTTGACAACAAGTAGTTATAACCCTTATGAGGCAACCATTAAACTATCTTGCTTTCATGATATTGTTATTACTTTTTATACCTTTGAAATTCATTTTTGCACTATTTAATGTTTTTAAATACTAAACCTAAATTTGTCTTTTCAACCAATTTTAGAAGTGCTCAAAAAGTTAGATTTGAGTACTGTTTTTTAATGCCCTCAAGGTTACTACGTTGGGTAGAGTGTCCTTTGGGACAAGGTAAGGTGGGGTGGATAAGTATATTGATCATTCCAGCCTGGGGAGACCATGCCATAAATATTCATGGGGGATTTTCTTAGTCAAACCCTCCCTTTCAAGATGTGCAAGTGGAGTAGCTGGATATCATTTGACATGGTGTACACATGTTGGAACACATGCAATGCATTACCTTACAGTAATTTGTGAAAGGAGATGGTTGAAGAGATTAGTGTGGTACCATTTGTCCCCATCCTTTTAGATGTGGATGTGGTGCTCCCATATAATTGTTCTTTTGGGTTATGGAAGATTAGTTTATCATTTTTGAAAAAGTATTTGACAATTTAGAAAGGAGAACTTAAGATATGGTTGTGTGCCCTAGTTTTCTTATGGTTGCAAGTTTTTTTTTTGCTTGAATGAAGAGCCTTGGGAGTGCGGATGCAAGCTTAAACAAGGAAGAATATTCTTCCATTCCAACAAGATTCATTTGAAGGAGATGGTTGAAGAGATTAGTGTGGTACATTATGTCCCCATCCTTTTAGATGCCCATATGATTGTTCTTTTTGGGTTATGGAAGGTTAATTCACTATTTTTGAAAAAGTATTTGACGATTTAGAAAAGAGAACTTGAGATATGGTTGTGTGCCTTGTAGTTTTCTTATGGTTGTGAGTTTATTTGCTTGAAATTGAGAACCTTGGGAGTGTGGATGTAAGCTTAAACAAGGAAGAAGATTCCTCCATTTCAACAAAATTCGTTTGAAGAGGTAATTCATATTTCTCTTTATTATATTCTCCTTTTTGAAAATGAATGTGTAAGTAGGGAATAAGTTTATTATTTGTGCAATAGTGTTCTCTTTTCCATGCCCGAATTTGGGTTTTGTGTTTGTATAGTTGATATCAATCCCTTTCCATTATACATTTTTTTTCGTGCATTCTTGTGAAATGAATTTTTTTTGTAAGTACCCATTTCCTTGTTTTTCTTGCTTGTTTTAACCTATTCTTAGATGGTTGTCTTAGCTTAGGCTACATGGATGAGTCATTGTATGGAATAATGGCACCATATTTGTAGGGTGGAGAGAATTATCTCAATTGACTTTGTTGTAATTATTTCTTACCATAACTACCTTTAAGTTAAATACAAGAATAAAGGAAAACCACACCTACTTATTTCATTTTCGGTTATTCTTGTGGAGATGAATTTTCAAATTATTAATTTTATTTCCTTGAAGAGTTTAAATAATAAATGTTTTTCTTTATGAGAAGAAAATTGAGTTAAAAATAAGAATATTAAAAATGCATTTTTGGGACTAGCTAATTGGATGAGCAAGAAAGTAGTGAAATTTATTATGGATCCTATATGCTAACCCTTTCATTGTTTTTTAGAGAATTATTCCCTTACGTTATCAATAAATCAATGTAAAAAATGGTTGAGTCAAAACAAAACATAATAATGTTAGGTCATGGTTTCATACGATAACATATCTAGTTCAACTACAAAATGAGTGGCATGGGTTGTTCCATGCAAATTTTTAAATTATGTATAAGGAATAATATATGATGTGATCTTATTTCAGTTCAATTACTACATTTTAGGGATTGAAATTATGCTATGAAGAAATGGGGACAAGAGGTGGGGAATGGGGGGCGTAGGGGATGGGGTGTTATTATGTAGCCACTGCATAGTGAAAAAAATTACACGGTTTCATACATTTTCTTTCCATTTTTTTTTTTTGGCATTCCCTTCTTTCACTTCTTACACATCCTTCTAGATTTTACCTCAAGTTTTTTCTTTATTGATGTGATTCATCTTTATACTCAAAACTATATATTCTTTTTTGGAATAATTTTTGTAACACTTTGTTTTAATCATTGTTGGTGATATCATTTTTATTTTGGGTGCTACTCATACTTGCTTGTTTATTATGAACATGGTTTGATAAAAAACCATATTCACTAAAAGGAATTCAGAGTTATGTGATATACAATATCCAATTACATTAATCAATCGCACACACCCACATGATTTGGTTTATATGTTTTTGTATTCTTTTTTGTATGTAAATATTATTGTATAGGAAAATAAATAAATATACATTGTTATTACCCCTCACAAGTCACTATTGTTGGATTTATTGTCACCAAGAGTTTTTGGTTGGAAAATCTATTCGTTTTTCAAATGAGTGATATCATGACATTTGTGCTTTCTACTAATTTCCAAATGATACATCAAACAAATTATCCATTCCTTACTAAGAAAATTATGAGAATCCTCACATAAGACATCTTTGAAAAATTTACTTTGTAATAATGAATTTTTACCATTGATAAAGACTTCTTCATATACCTTTAACATATGTGCCCATTTTTAAAAAAGATACATGCCATGCAATTAATATGGCTGTCTACATTGTTGATATGGTTGTCTACATCCTTGATATATTAATCTTAGGCCTTGCACAAGATGCTTGCACAACTTTTACTCATTGTGTTCTTTTTTCCGAAGCATTGCACACTTGAATTTTTTCCATAATTTGTGGTTCTACCATTAATCACCATGATCCTTATATTTAAACTTGTAGATCATGTGTTTTTGAAATAAGTTCTTTCATGCTATAATAAGGTTGAGAAGATTGTGGTATAACTATTGCACCGACTTTATAATTAGTAATATGATTGCTAGTCTCAAGGATGGAAATTTCCTTGTTGAAATGTTGTAGGATGCTAGTAAGTTCCTATTTGTATTAAAAATCAAACTTTGGTAGACTTTACATATTTTTTAATAAATCAAGAATTTCTCTAAAGAACTTATTTTATCAAAGACTGAAAGACTCTAATATGATCAAATCAAAATGTATTATGGGAAGGTTCCTTTTTAGAGAGTTATGATGGATACTCAATGTAATTTGGAGGTGGGTACAAAGCCAATTTATATGGGTATTTTCCACTATGATTGTTGAAACCCAAATTCATGTTCAACAATAATATTAAATTTTCAATGATATTAACCCGTTAATGGGTCTTTGAGGGCTAATCCTCCTGAAGCAACAACAATTCCTACTACCTGGTTACCACCGGAATCGGGTTGGAATAAGGCCAACTTTGATGGCGCATCACAAGATAATCCAGGACCATCAAGTGCGGGATGTGTTGCCAAGGATTGCAAGGGGGTGATACTAGCTAGATGTGCACAACGTCTACCTCAAGGCACATACAATGAAGAGGAGGTGAAAGTCGCTTCACGGGCAATTTAGGTAGGGAAAATATTAGGGGTTGAGAGGATTCATCTAGAGGGTGACTCTCAAACCATAACGCAGGCTTTAATTCGAGGCGAGTCTTAGAATTGGAGGATTGATAAGGAGGTTAAGTGGATTAGAAGCATCCTCAATGATTTTCAAAGTTTCGTAATCTCCCATACTTTAAGAGAAGGGAATAAAGAAGCAGATGAAAGTGCCAACCGAGCTTTCGATCTTAAAGTTTCATAAAGTCAAGTGGGAGGTAATTACTCCCAACAGTTAGAAATTGTATTTTCATTCCTGCCAACTTAAACGGTAAGATTGCCATGGAAAAACGGGTGAGCAAGAGACATTAATGCGAAGGACAGGAAGATGACCAGCATGGATGCGAGTTGATACGATGTCACCTCAACTTGACATGGATTGTGGCAGCAGTTTCAAACTGGGAAGGCAAGGCAAAAAGGTGGCGGCGTTATTCACCTACCCGCACAAGTGGATGAAGACATCATCTCCCATATTAACTCCGGCTCCAAAACGGACCTTTCGTACGTTGTGTTAGCGACAGGTTAGTCAATCGCAGCCGTTAATTGCAAAATCGACGGTGTAAAATGCGCGACGTGTTAGTCAATCCGTACTATCATTTTGGAGCCAGAATAGACGCGTCCCCTCAAGACAACAATGCATTAATTGTCCTCGATAGAATGCGAAGCTGGTGGGGATAGCTTCTTTGGCAAGCCACACACAAAAGCTAAATAATCCAGAAGACAATGAGTATGTACTCTCATAAACAAATCCTTGACGAACGGAAAGCGAAGTCGGAAGCATGGAGCCAAACTTCTCCCTCAGAGCTTCACGACCGATGATGGCGTTTTGGGGTCTGTTTTCAGATGAGAGGTTGTCCATCATTTTCCTCTTCGAAGAACAGACTTTTCTTATGCGTGTGAAGATAGTGTTGGGTGATGAATACATGCGGGGGGAGTTCAAGTATCAGACGAACATCGAAGTTGCCTCCATGTTCGCCGCTTGGTGTCTGGAACTAGAGAGTAAAGACCAGTGGTTAATCGAGGGTGTGTGCGAGAAGAATGGTGTGGCGGCATGGATGTTTCCTTCGCATGACCAGAGATGGTGCGGGATTTGTGTGCTCGAATGGTGCATGGTCATATTCAAGTGACTTCAAACCCCCATTGCGCCCATACTTCTTTTGGAGCGCTAATTGTATCAAGGAGGCCAGACGCGCTGCTGCACAAATAGGCTTACACGGTGTCAAGAAATTTCTGAGGTCGTGGGAGATGCAAGAGTTGAGGATGGGGATGTCGAAGTGGGGAGGCATGGAGTCCAAACCCTCCCAATCGGGAAGCTCCACACCAACCAAGCGTAAGAGGGGCCGACCAAGAAAGGTGAGGAAAAGGAAGACTAAGCACACGTTGTGGATTGGTTTTCCTCTCGAGGAACACGACAACGACATTGAGGATGAGGAAGAAGATACAGAGCAGGCCGAGGCGTCCAGTGGGAAAGGCAAGCAAATAATCTCTGCTCCATGAATATGGAGCTTCTTCTGTTCTAAGCACATTTTGTTTATATCTATTTTGTGTTTAAAACCATGTAAATCTGGATCCATGCTATGGGGAGGGTAGTAATGTGTGATAGGATATAGCTGCTTTAGATAGAACAAACATTGTTGATGATGCATAGATACTTTCGAAGCTTTTTTTGAAAACTCAAAGGTGTATTTTTTGTGATTTAAGTAATACAATCCTATTTACTAATAAAAAAATAAAATTCCAATGATATTAAGAATAGGTGTAGGTATTGTAAGTTTTGCATCTTTAAAAATAATAAAATAATTTATAAATATTTAAAAAATAATTTATGAATATTTAAAAAAATAAAATTGAACAATGACGTTTACATAAAATGAGCTAAGCAACCACACAAGGTTATGAGTGTATAAGTACATTTACATATAGTCTACATTAAATGCTGAAAATTGAAATTATTATTTTTTATATATAAAATTCCTATACATATTTTTATCTTCTATTTTAAATGTAATTTTATTTCATATCACTAAATATATAAAAATATAATTTTATGAAATGAAAAAATACAAAAAATAAATATATGAAAAAATATGATGTTAATTGAAGTATTAAAAATCTAATTTATACAAATGAACTAATTTTTTAAAATCATATAGTAGAGAGGGAGGGTGTGGCCCATATAGGGAGGTTGTAGCCCCATCGTAGGGTTTGGTCTCTCAAAAATATTTAATCGTATTGACTTTGGTGTGCTTCATGACCACCATATGTTTTCTCCATTCCTCAAATAAATCTCTACATAGTAACTGCCATATTTCAACTTCTCACAAATATATAACCTATAATAAAAAGAATGTTCAATTTTATTTTGAGACTTTTAGAATATTGGTTGGAGTTATAATACGAATCTAGGGCTTTTCTATTTATTAAAGTGATTCCAATATTATATGTTTATAATACAATATCTTCTTATGTTTATAGTATTTATAATTTATATCATATATGTAATATGAAAATGGATTCTATATGTAGAAGTTGATGATACAACCATAGGAGCCAAAAATCATTTGCAAGAAAAACCCCTGTCACACAAAAGAGACCAAACAGAGATAATATGCTAACAACCCGAGAATTCTATATTATTGCATACTGAATTGATCGAGATACAATATTGGAGATTCAAATACAATGAATGAATGAATGAATGAATGAATGAATGAATGAATGAAACCCTAAAGGCTAGATTAAATTAGCATGCACCAAGTGTCACAATCATGGTGAATGAGACAACTTAAGGTATTTTGGCCTAATTTAATAAAATGAAAAAGCACTTAAGTTTAGCTTACTTGAAAAAGTAATTAAAGGACCTAATTAATAAATAATTAGATAAATGTTCTAATTACTCCAACACTACATATATTTTTTGATATGTAAATGTGGCTAAAGGGGCCACACCCATAGTACAAAGGTGGGCTTTACAAAAACAATAAGCACCATACAAAATGAGGGGCCAAATGCAAAAGACAATCACACATTGACAACATCTACCTGTAGACCTCTAAAATTAATTAAATTAAATATTTAATTAATTTATCCTTACTACATAATTAATTAATTTAATTATATTATTTCCCCTTATTCTTCTCATAACTAATTAAATTAAATTAAACTTGTCACTATAGTCCAATAATTGATTTATCAACTCTTCGGACATGTAGTGTCGCGGTTTAAACACTTCGTTGGTGAAGCAACCACCAAGGTTCAAATCCCTACTGGGCCATTGTGCTCGCAAGGCCTTGTGCCTTCACTGGGCCATTGTGCTCGCGGATTTGAACAAGTGAAGTGTGGGGATGAGGTCCCCCGTTTGTGGCCTCACTGGTTCATAGCTCCAGGTGAAAAGTGTTCACGTGGAGTCGGAGGGCATGTCGTGCCAGCGTCATCGGTCACGTTAGAAAGTTTACCAGGGATAGTTTTAAAAAATAAAATAAAAAAAATATTTGATTTATCAAATAAATCAATTATTCCCATTCTTCTAAAGTCATCCAATTAATTAATTCCTCTAAAATTCCCTTTAGTTAATTATTTCAAATTAATTAACTAAATCATGTGATTCCTACAAATCGCTTTCCTCTAATCATCACTTAAGCTAATTAATTCTTCTAGAAGCCTACTTATCATTATTTCCTCCACTCATTCTCTCTCCTCTTGTCAAATCCTCCTAAATTTCCCACTTGTCTTCTAATTCATCACTAAACGACTTAATCTGGGCCTTCTTAATCATTTTCCACAATCCTAATCATCACGATTAGAGCAAAGTCAACCATTTGTCATAAATGGCTTTCCCCTCTTACCTTCCAAACCTTAAATGCACCAACTTTGGTCATTTCAAGGATTTCAAATTTGCTCTCCTCCCCATGCACTCTCCTCTTCCCAAGGAATTTTTAATTCCTTTTCTCTCTCCATTCTTCTATGCACCTCATTATTTGGGAATTTTTAATTCCCTTGTCCTCCCCCAAGGAATTTGCATTTCCTTTTCGCCTTCCTAATGTACTTGGTGATCTCTTCCCCATGTACATTGTGGAGTGTGGAGACAAGAAATGCCTTTATGGAAAATCTCTTGGTCTCCACATCATGTCCTCTCAATCCACTTCATCCATTTCTTTCAATCTTGGCCTTCCATTTCAAATCAATCTTTGATCGTCCATTCTTCCCCTCTCAATTCTATAATTGGGGTCTCTTCCCTTTCATTATCATCCCATATCCATGTAATCTTATGTTGCTAGTATAGCTTTTGAATCATATCCTTTGCATCATCACTATAGTCAATTTAGTCATCCATTGTCATCTATTTGCAATATTATCTCATCCATCCACCAATAGTATCACTTGTGTTGTTATGAGTGGAGAGGAATCCACAATCTTACAAGGAGCTTATCCAAACAAGTTGAAGAGGGGTGCATCTTCAACTTCACCAAAAGCTCAATCCGAAGGAGAAGACAAGATTTCAAGGTATAATGGTTTATATTTGAGTGTTTGAATGTTTCATGCTTTTATTTACTAACCATTGCATTTGGAATTTTGTTTCTCTTCACTACCCAACTTTCTAACTTAGTATACATACCTTACTTAGTGGACATCTCCTTAGTTTCCTTGTCATTCTCAATCTCCATTATAATGGCTAGAGGCCAGTCTCCCAACATGTTTTTCCCAAAGTTGATCACCTCATTTGGGGATCCTATTCGCCGTGCTTCTTGTTGATACCTTTCCTCCACATCTATTCTTGTCACCTATATGAGGAATGAAATCGATGAACTATTTTAATGCATAGTGTGTTTGAATAACAACCTCCTTGTGGTGAGAGATAGACCCCCACCACTACCATCTCCAAGAAACACACCACGTCTATGCAAACAGACACAAACAAACCTCTCCATTAGATTCCTCGTGCTCGATTTATCTTCTCTTTTTTCCATCAACTGACATAAAGATCGAGGTGATATTAGAGTTCACTCGATATTTATAGGTTGAGTTAAGGTATGCATTGCCCAAGACTAGTTTGATCATCTATAGGGTTTGTGCCTCTTCAAATATGAAGATATTTTGTAGCTTGTTCTATGTGATCTTTCCTTGTAATGCCATTTGCCTCTCCTTAGAGATGAAAAACATTTTGGTCCTCATAATGGAATGATTTCATTTCTTTCCATTTCTTGGGTAAATAAATTGCCAACCTTAAGCACATGTGGTATGGCTGCCAACATTAACTTCGCTAATACTTGTGCCTTGTTTTCCTTTAATGGCTTTTCCCTTTGACTATCCTTCCTATTAGAGCATTTTAGCTAGATTTATCCTTTTTTTTTAATGTAGAGTTATGCTTTTCTAGCTTAAGTTTACTTAGTGATACTTTAGCTTTATGTGGCTCCTTTATTCTTTACTTTATTTCTCCTAATTATAGATTAGGGTATCTCTTTCTTTTTATAAAGGAAGTCATTATGCATTGTATTCTTCTTTTTTTATATTTTCTTTTGATGAATATAACATAACTTTCTTGTTGCTCCCTTTTGTGGAAGGTGTTCTTGTTTGCTATTTGATCTTGCGAGCTTGTGTTGCAAAATGCAACCTGGTGTTAGAGCTCAATCTTTACTTCTAACATGGTATTAGAGCTCAATATTTACTTAAAACACTTCCATCCTCTAATTCTATGTTGATTTCATGCCAAATATCTTTCAAATTTACCCTAGCATAATTATCTATCATGTTGATCACCCAGTTTTTCAAGTGATGTACCACGTGGTTATTTTCTCAGTACACATTGATGCTAAGGAAATGGATGTTAGTGCATATCAATCATGAATTTATTTATATCATTCCCAACCATAAGAAAACGAACTCCAACCATTTCAAAACATATCAAGAAATATTAGCAAATAAACAATTGAGGAAACTGAACAACTAAATGAACATAATACTTCCCCATGTACTTTCAATGCCTTT
Source organism: Cryptomeria japonica (assembly GCF_030272615.1). Lineage (NCBI taxonomy): Eukaryota > Viridiplantae > Streptophyta > Pinopsida > Cupressales > Cupressaceae > Cryptomeria > Cryptomeria japonica. The sequence goes on from NC_081409.1 coordinate 800,191,006, forward strand.
TGCTCTTCCTTGTCCTTGTCCTCTCCAAGATCGTGCTTCTATGAATGTTGCTCTCAACTTGAGCACCCATATAAGGATGGCAACTGAAGATTGGGAGATGGTTGATGATAGTGAAGTTTTGAATGAAGATCTAAAATGGAGTTTTGGATATCCAGTAGCAATTCCAACTAGTGGAAGAGCTAAGACGTGATACCAATCCTTTCTGCAAAATCATTCAAATCCTAACTAAAATAACAATGAATATGGATAATTCGAGTCTATGTGTCTCCCTCAACAATGAAGGAAAGAGTTCTATTTATAGAGAAAATGGGAAAATGGAGGGTTGAGATTGATTTGTCTTAAGAAGGGTTAGTATTGCTTGAGGATTCCATGATCCTCAATCCATGTGCTCTTCCTCAAGCAATCACATGTTGACAAGTGTGAACAAGGGAAGACTTGAGAGGGAATGGACAAAGCCTTAAAGGCTTGAGAAGACATGAAGTAAGTCATCAATTGCTGATTTGATGGGTTTGAGCTTCCCAGGGTTGGAGGAATGTGCAAGAGTTAAATGGGGGGTTAGAATGGTCAAAGCCTTTGAGGCTTGAGGGTTACCATGGATGGTTAAGTTACAGGGAAAATCTTTTAACTAATGGTTGGGAGAATGTGCAAAGGTTTTAATGGGTTTTATGATAGTCAAAGCCCATGTGGGTTTTCTTGTGGAAGGGAGAAGGCATTGAAAGATTTGTAAGAGCCTTAATGGTTGCAAGGTGAATCCTTCCTTAATCATATGGATTATGAATGTGCAAATAATTAGGGTGTGATTAAGTTAATGATTAAGGGGAGGGTTAGTGTGCAACTTGCATTTTCTAGAAAATGCAAGTGGGTGAGGGGATTTAAATTAAATAAAGTAATTATTTAAATAAATGCATGTGGGAGGATAAAGTAATTTAAATAAATATTAATTTATTTAAATGTAAGAGGGGATAAAGGGATTTCAATAAATATTAATTTATTTAAATGTGAGAGATGGGGTTTTAAGATCAATTAATCAAATATGTTTTGCTTATTTAATTAATAGTTAGAATATGGTTAAGTGAGTTAAATCAAATAAATCAAATAATTTATTTAATTAATAGAACATAGCTATGGTGAATTAATTAAATATTAATTTAATTAATAGTTGAACAAAGGTTAAATAATCAAATAAATGCCAAATATCTATTTAATTAAGTGGACATAAATGAGTTTCTACATTTGCCTCTTTGAGACGGTGTTGTTTATTGCATCATTTCAAAGAAAAAAAAAGCATGGTACATGCTTCAATGTGCGTTAGGTTGGTGTTTAGGTAAATGCCCCCTTGAGAGATTGGGCGAAAAAAGAAATTGAGAATTTAGATGATCTCTTAAAAATTTCCATGAAAGTTAGGCATTGTAGAATGTAGGATTTTGGATTGAATGGTGAAGGAACGAGTGAAAAAGGATGAGCTGGGTATGAATGGCGAGCGGTAGAGGATTGGGGGAAGCTAGTAAGTACCTTTACCCTAGGTCATGTAGGGGATATTGTGCAAATGAAGTGCATCTGGTTGATATTGTACAATTGATCAATATAGTCTTGGTGCAATTGTTTGGATAGTCTGGTGGAATTGTGTGAATTGCCCCAGTTTTAGTCAAAGCATGACAATTGATGTTAGTTGGTCACTTGAATAGGATAAATCTTGAGTAATTGATTCAAAATGACCTATTGAAACTTAGACAGTTGATGTAATTGCCTGATGAAGTCAAGGTAATTGAGTCGAATTACCTGTTGAGACTTAGACAATTGATGTAATTGTTCGTTTTGACTGTGTTTGATTGGTTGACCAATTGGCAGTTTGGTTGAAATGACTAACACAATAACTTGTTTTTCTTAAAGGATGATCTAGATGACACAAGCCATGCAACCTCCCTTTTAGAGGTGGACTACAATGTACTTGGTGTGACTGGTGTGTGGTGCATGATATAGGGTATTTGGTGAGGATAACCTAGATATGGAGGGTGAGGAGGGAGGGGGTTAGAAGTTGCGGAGGACCTAGAACCCAGTCCTTGTGCTTGAGGTTTCCTTTTGAATAGGATTGAATAGAGTATCAATTGTCATAACCATGATGTATGAATGATATGCAACAATATGATTCTTGGATGGATGCAATGCAATAAAATGCAATGGTAGGGTATGTTATATGAAATGAAATGGATGGATCTTGTGCCTTTCATAGTGCTTCTTTCATCATTGAGATTATTTGGTACTAATCTTGACTGAGGTATTGGAAACAAAGGTTGAGTGTTACACCTGTAAATAGACATATTGTAGACAAGGAATATTCTCCTCCATTCTGGTTCATATACGTATGGTCTAGGTATACGTTGTAGTCAATAAGCCATAGTGTTCCATGACTATATATTTGCATAGGATCTTGTAGCTTAGTGAACTTCCCATGTAGACACCATTAGTATTTGCCTCAGAACTTCATTGGAACAATCCATAGACAGAAAATAAAGAAAAGGTACCATGAACCATCTTGGCCACTCTAATCATTTGTCGATATCCTTGAGTAGAATAGGAACACGATATAAATTAGTAAAAGACAATAGTACTAACAACAGTTGAACAACAAAATAATCTTCTTGCCCAAATATGCGTCACCGTGTCTTGTTTTAAGGAAGGATGCATCCTTGTTAAGATGGTTGTTTGATGTTGAGCCTGGGAATTTGACAGTTTGTGGAATAATTGATAGTTTGTGATTTGCAGGCTCAATTTGTTTTTGCATTTGATTGAATGTTTGTGTGAACAAGAATCAATCTATGGTAATGTTTTCGATTCATTTTTGTGATGTGTTTGGATTTTTGCGTAAAGTAGTTTTGCGAACTAGTGATATTTAGGATCCACTCCTATTGTCATGTCAAGGAAATTTGCCCCTAGTTAGGTGTTGAGTACTAAGTGCGATGGTGGGACTGTCAGACAAAGATTAATGATAGATCAATATCAATCCAAGGTAAGTATGGAGTGTTGTGGGTGATAGTATTTGGTCAATGTGAGCCTGAAAGACGATGGAGAAAAGCTTTTATCCATGGCGCATGTTTGCTAGGTTTTCACAATTGTACTTGTCCAAGGAGCCACCAGAGTGGTTTTCACCGTTTGGACAAATGATTTCTCTCTTTTTTTTTTCAAAATTTTGGTACTTTTTCCTGGGTTTTTTCTGAATGTTTTTTGTATTTTTGAAATATGTATGAGCTTGTTGCTCTGAGTGACAATGTATGGAACTTATTGAGATGCATGATGTTGATTGGATTTGATAGGGGTTTCCCCTTTGATGTGCCAACTGATATGCACCTGACCCAAAGTCTGCAGTAACTACATAGGGACCTAGCTAGTTAGATTCAAATTTTCCTCTCTTTTCCTTGTCTGGCTAGTTGTGAGGATTTTCTTTGAGAACAAGATCACCAACTTCAAATGCTCTAGTCTTGACTCTGTGATTGTATATTTTTCTCATGCACTACTGATATGCTTTAAGGTGGTTGAAGGCATCTTGGTGCTTCTAATCTAAAAATTCCAAATCTTGAATAGGTGAGACTTAGTATTCCTCATCATTGCTTAGATTGTGTAGTGATACCCGTAAGGATGGTAACTCAACCTAAATAGGTAAGATAGATTATGTTCCATAAACAAGTGAATATGGTGTTGCACCTATAGGGGTTTGAATGCTAGTTCGGTATGCCCATAGTGCAGGATTCAAACGGATGTGGCAATCACAATCGACATCATTGACCATTTTCTTTAGGATTCTTAGGATATTCTTGTGTGAAGCTTCCACTTGGCTATTGCCTTGTGGATAATATGGGGTGGAGAAATGGTGCTGGATAAGAAGTTGTTTACAAAGTTTTTGGACATCTTGGTTTTTGATAGGAAGACCGTTATTTGTGACAATGGACATGGAAACATTGTACTAGCATATGATGTAATTTAGGATAAAGGATGCAATTTTCCTACTGGTGACTTGTGTTAATGGAATGAATTCTATCCATTTTGTGAAGTACTTAGTGACAGTGATAATGAATTTATGGCCACCTAATGATGATTTATGGATTTTACCCACAAGGTCGAGTCCCCATTGATAGTTATATTTCTTGTGTTGATGAATGTATTAGGTGTCTGTGAACTTGGCATTTCTTGAAATTTTTGACAAAATAATAAGTGTCTTTCACCATTGAAGGCCAATTTTTTTTTGTAAAGCTTCTAACAAGGCTTGGCTCCTAACAGGGCGAACTTCAGAAGAGTTCAGAATAATTGTGGGTATTCATCCCCACCGTGGTTTTTCCCATTTGGGTTTCCATGTCAAAAATCATTGTGTCAAGTGGTGAATGGTTTTTGTGGTTATGTTTTGATATGGTTAATTTGTTTAACTGGTGAAGTCACTTAGATATGTTAAGATGATCGAAAGTGATCTGAAATTTGCTTTTACTCATGTTAGTAAAGTGGTTTGATGTTTTTGGTTAAATGGTTTGAGAGTTTCAGATCTGTTACACTATTATTTTGTTATGCTAGTCAACTGGTAAACTTGACAGTGTAGTTGCAGTTTGTAGTTGAGTGTTTGAACCAGTTAGTTTAGTGATTGATTTATGAGTTGGGTTTTGAGTTTGGTGAAAGTTAAGTTTGTTTTCTATCTACTGATTCACCCCCCCTCTCAGTAGTTTTACGGATCCTTATTGATTCATAATATCATCAATTGGTATCAGAGAAATCATCTGCACATTGTACAAGACAACCTCGACCGCTCCTTGTTCACCGCTCATCGAATCCTATAACTCGTCACACAGTTTCCACTTCATGCTATACACTCACTCATTCCCAAGATAAAACAGTTATCTCTACGCACCAAAACCACTTTGAAACTCATCACGTGCATCATGCATACGTGGCATAATCATCTCTGATCACCATTCGATCATATATCAACACAACCGATTCACCAAGCTCCATTGGTTAGGGTTTGACATATCAACAGTTAGGGTTACCGGTTGATCTCACTTCTTCAATAGTAATATCGATTTCCTTCACTTGTTCAATTACCGGTTGCATAAAAATTCCATTACTGGTTACAATTGACATCAATGACAACACTTAGGTTCATCAATGTAATCTTCATGAAATGCCAACAATTCTTGTTTGAAGCTTCCACTTGACCATTGCCTTGTGGATAATATGGGGTGGAGAAACAATGCTGGATAAGAAGTTTTTTACAAAGTTTGTGGATATCTTGGTTTTTGATAGGAAGACCGTTATTTGTGACAATGGAGATGGAAACACTGTACTAGCATATGATATAATTTAGGATAAAGGATGCAATTTGCCTCCTGGTGACTTGTGTTAATGGAACAACTTCTATCCATTTTGTGAAGTACTTAGTGGTAGTAATGAATGTATGGCTACCTAATGATGATGGATGGATTTTTACCCACAAGGTCGAGTCCCCATTGACAGTTATAGTTCTTGTGTTGATGCATGTATCAGGTGTCCTGAACTTGGAATTTCTTGAACTTTTTGACAAAATAATAAGTGTTTCTCCATTGAAGGCCAGGAGTACCTTGTTCTCATGAGCCTTTTAGCCAAGGAAGGGTCACTAGTGTTAGGGTTTCAAGCAGATCCGAAGCAAATATGAACTAACAATTATATGCAGATTTAAATACAAAAGATAAAGAAATAAAACAGGACATAGATAACACAGAGATTTAACGTGGTTCACCCAGAATGGGTTACGTCCACCATACACAGCCGTCCAATCTTTCCTATTATCCAGCAAAAATAGTACATCAACCTTACAATGCCTTAAGCATCCCAGTCGCTTATAACATGCGTTTTTAGGGCAACAAACAAAGTCGGCCTTTTTAGGGTTTTATTACAATGTTGATTTTCATCAACGAAAAACGGCAATTTTTTTTTTCTCGGGGGCTATCGCCCTTGAACCCCCACTTTTCTCTGGGGTTGCCACCCTCGAACCCCTGCCCGGGGCCCGGCTCGGCCTTAGACCCCGACGAGGATACGTGCAGAGTGTACAGTACTTTGCTGATCAGTCACCACATTTCAACAATCTCCCACTTGGAGACTGATCAGGCTCCACACTGAAGAATCTCCCACTTGGAGACTGATACTTACACAACACCACTGTACATACAACATCCGCTGGATAAAACACTAGGACTTAACTGGTATAAATTCCACAATTATCAATCAAGAAGACCAACAGAAACTGATGAAGAAATCAGCTTCTCCTGTGGAACTGCCTTTGTGAACATATCGGCAGGATTCTCACTTGTGTGAATCTTCTCAAGCCATAACTGACCCTCCTCCAAAACAGTCCAGATGAAGTGGTACCTGAACTGAATGTGCTTTGTCCTTGAATGAAAAGCTGAGTTCTTTGCAAGATGAATGACACTCTGGCTATCAGTATACAATGGGCTATCCTCTTGTGTCTAACCCAATTCTTTCAGAAAACATTGCAACCAAATCATCTCCTTGCTGGCTTCTGTAGCAGCAACATACTCAGCTTCAGTGGTTGAAAGTGCAACAACCTTTTGCAGCCTAGAAATCCAACTGACTGCAGTTCCCCCTATAGTAAAAACATATCCTGTAGTACTCCTTCATGAATCAATATCACCCGCCAGATTAGAGTCAACAAATCCACTCAGAGTAGCATTAGATCCTTTGAAACATAATGTCTTCGTAGTAGTTCTGTTCAAATACTGAAGAATCCATTTCACAGCATTCCAATGTTCCATACCCGGATTACTCATAAACCTGCTCACAACTCCCACTGCATGTGCAATATCTGGCCTTGTGCATACCATTGCATACATCAGACTGCCAACAGCTGATGAATACGGGATGTTAGACATTTTATTAACCTCTTCCTGTGCCTTTGGGCACATCTCCTTAGTCAATTTGAAATGACTAGCCAAAGGTGTACTAACTGCTTTTGCATCCTGCATGTTAAATCTTTTCAACACCTTCTTTATATACTCACTTTGGGACAAATTCAAGTTTCTATTTTTCCTATCTCGTGTAATCCTCATACCAAGAATTTGCTTAGCTGCACCCAAATCCTTCATAGCAAATGACTTGGCTAATTTCTGTTTAAGATCATTTATATGTTGCGTGTTAGACCCAGCAACAAGCATGTCATCAACATAAAACAACAAGATAATATAACTGCCATTATCAAATCTCTTAAAATATATACAATGATCAGAATGACATCTATGATAACCGTGTTCAGCCATGAAACTATCAAATTTTAAATACCATTGTCGGGGTGCTTGCTTTAGGCCATACAAACTTTTCTTCAACCTGCACACCAAGTTCTCCTTACCTTTGACCTCATATCCCTGTGGTTGCAACATGTAAATTTCCTCCTCCAAATCTCCATGGAGAAAAGCTGTTTTGACATCTAATTGTTCAAGATGTAAATCATCTACAACCACAAGACTAAGTACAGTTCTAATTGAAGTCATTTTTACAACTGGAGAAAATATTTCATCATAATCTATACCCTTTTTCTATGCAAAACCTTTTACCACAAGTCTGGCCTTATATCTTTTCTGACCTCCTTCCTCCTCCTTCAACCAATAAACCCATTTGTTAGGCAAGGCTCTTTTTTCTGCAGGTAAAGGGACCAAGTCCCAATTCTTATTTTTCATCAAGGAGTCCATCTCTTCTTTCATGCCTAGCTCCCACTGTTGTTTGGCATCTACCTGCATTGCTTCTTCATATTCTTCTGGTTCACCAGAATCCGTTAATAAAATAGAATACAAAGAAGGAGAAAATCTTTCAGGAGGTCTACTTGTCCTCGTAGAACGTCTAACACTTGCAAGATTTTGTGGGACAATCTGTTGTTGCTGAGCATCAAGTACCTGTGGCATTTCATTTTCAGGAATCTCATCCAACACCACACATTCTTGTTTTTCCTGTTCATGCTTCTTTGCATGCATCTGTTCTTTATACATAACCTTCTCATTGAATATAACATCTCTACTTCTAATTATTTTCTTATTTTCAAAATCCCGTAACCGATAGCCATATTCATCTATCCCATATCCAATGAAGGTACATTTTTGAGATTTAGCATCAAGCTTGGTTTTGTTTTCTTTATCAACATGGACAAAAGCTTCGCAACCAAAAGTTTTTAGAAAAGAATAATTTACCTTTTTACCAGTCCATGCCTCCTCTGGAATACCACCATCCAAAGGGGTTGAAGGTCCTCTATTTATCAAATAGACAACAGTATGTACAACATCTGCCCAAAAATGTAAGGGCAATCGAGCATGCAATCTCATGCTCCTCGCACGTTCCATGATAGTCCTATTCATTCTCTCTGACACACCATTTTCCTGTGGAGTTCCTGGAACTGTCTTCTGCTTTCGAATCCCATTTAAGGAACAATAATCTTCAAATATTTTGCTGCAATACTCACCTCCATTATCCGATCTGAGACACTTCAACTTTTTTCCTCTTTCATTCTCAACCAAAGCTTTCCATTTCTTAAAAGTTTCAAAAACATCTGATTTTTGTTTTAGGAAATATACCCATGTTTTTCTGGTTGAGTCATCAATAAAAATAACATAATAACAAGAGCCACCAAGAGATGATACCTGAGCCGGTCCCCATACATCTGAATGTACAAGCTCTAACTTCTCACTCTTCTTCTCTTTCCCAACCTTGAGAAATTTGACTCTTGTCTGTTTACCATAAACACAGTTTTCACAGAACTCTAAATCAATCTTCTTTAGTCCTGGCAATAGATTTTTGGAGTGAAGGATTTTCATCCCTTTCTCACTCATGTGCCCAAGCCTATGGTGCCACATTATCGAATCTATTCTTGCAACATTTATTGTTGTTGTTCTTGCAGTAACTTTATTTGTAGCAGCTAAGGTAGAGTAAGTGTTACCAGTACACAGATATAATGTGCCTACCTTTGCACCTTTAGCTACTACTAATGATCCTTTAGTGACCTTCCACATATTGTCTGAGAAGGTAACTATGCAACCTTCACTACCTAATTGCCCTGCAGAAATTAAATTTCTTCTTAAATTAGGAACATGTCTTACCTCCTGCAGAAACCAGTCATTACCATTCTGCAACTTGATCTTTATCTTTCCTTTTCCAACAATTTGACAGGGCTCATCATCACCCAAATATACCTGTCCAAAATCACCTTGAACATAATCTAGAAAATATTTTCTATGGGGTGTAGCATGAAATGAAGCCCCAGAATCTATCACCCATGAATCATTAACATTATCCAAACATAAGATTAAAACATCTTGTAAAGTATTACTTGCAATATTAGCTTCCTTACTGTCATTTTCACTTTTGTCTCCTTCTTTGTTTTTCCGAGACCAACAGTCTTTCTTTAGATGACCAGGCTTTCTGCAGTACCAGCAATCTTTCTTTCCTTTAGATTGAGAGCATCCTTTCTTTGACTTCCCTCGTGACTTCTCATTCCCAGGGCCTTTTCCTCTTTCCTTTGATCTTCCTCTGTTATCCACATTCAAAACACTACCCGATGATGTTGAAGTCTCACCTATGCTTTTCCTTCGCATTTCCTCACTTAGGATAACACCAACAATATCATCAAATACCAAAGTATTTTTACCAGAGACAGAGTTACTTACAGCCATAACCAAGCTATTCCAGCTTTCTGGCAAAGAACATAAAATCAAGAGAGCCCTAACCTCTTATGCGAAGGTAATTTTTACCAAAGACAATTGACTGGTAATTGTATTAAATTCATTTAAGTGCTCCGCTACAGATCCTCCCTCACTCATTTTCAAATTAAACAAACGCTTCATAAGAAATACCTTATTCGAAGCTGAGGGTTTCTCATACAGCTTAGCCAATGTTGCCATGAAATCTATAGTTGTTTTTGCTTCTATTATATTGAATGCTACAGACGACGCAAGGCACAATTGAATGGATCCCAGTGCCTTTCTATCTAAAATGTCCCACTCTTCATCTGATATTGTGGTCGGTTTCTTTGCCTTTCCTTCCAATGGCCACCACAAATCCTTTTGATACAAGTAATCCTCCATCTGCATTTTCCATAACTGATAATTCTGGCCGTTAAACTTTTTGACCTTGAATTTGGAATCCTCCATTGCTCCCACTCAAATCTGAAAGTCCTGCCAATTACAGAAAACCTCGCTCTGATACCAATTGTTAGGGTTTCAAGCAGATCCGAAGCAAATATGAACTAACAATTATATGCAGATTTAAATACAAAAGATAAAGAAATAAAACAGGACATAGATAACACAAAGATTTAACGTGGTTCACCCATAATGGGTTACGTCCACCATACATAGCCGTCCAATCTTTCTTATTATCCAGCAAAAATAGTACATCAACCTTACAATGCCTTAAGCATCCCAGCCGCTTATAACATGCGTTTTTAGGGCAACAAACAAAGTTAGCCTTTTTAGGGTTTTATTACAATGTTGGTTTTCATCAATGAAAAATGGCAAATTTTTTTTTCTCGGGGGCTGCTACCCCCGAACCCCCGCTTTTCTCGGGGGCTGCTGCCCCCGAACCCCTGCCCGGGGCCCGGCCCGGCCCTGGACCCCGGCGAGGATACGTGTAGAGTGTATAGTACTTTGTTGATCAGTTGCCACATTTCAACAACTAGAGTGAGCTTCACAAATATTGTCATGTACCTCATGTAAAGTTGTCTTCACCTCTCCTTGCTCTAAACATCGTAGGAGAGTACCATCGAGACCTTTTTCGGTATAGGGTATCAATGATGATCTTCTTTTGAAAATATTGGAGGATGAACATCTTACGTTGGTTATTTGATAGGTTTGGTGGAATGACTTGATCGTTAAGGTAAGCATATAAATCACCATACCAGAGGAATCAGGACTAACAATTTGACATACCATTTCAGACTCTGGCATATCATAAGCGAGAATCCATAGAAGTTCCACTAAGAACTCGTAGTGAGTGGAATTTTGTGGTAGATTCAAGAGAGGCTATTGTAGCCATTGCATCTACAACTTTGTTTTGTTCCCTTGGAATTTGATCAATGTGATTGTTGTAAAGATTGGTTTGAAACTATCGACCATACATTTGTATGGCATGTGATTTTCATCCTTCTCTTGGTAGTTATTATTGACTTGTCAGATTACTAGTTGAGAGTCACCATAGAATTGCGGGTTTGTTAGATTCCATTGTATGGTCATTATGAGCCTTGTGATCAAGACTTCATACTCTGCTATGTTGTTTGTACATGGAAATGTTAGCCTTTATGACTTTGGAATGATGTCGCCTTGAGGGTTGATGAAAATAATATCCAGCCTTGGACCATGTTGGGTGTATAATCCAACAAAGTAGAGCTTCCATTATTGTGAAGGTGTTACTATGAATATGGCTTCATCAAGAAAGGTTGATACGAGTGAGTGATTACCCTCCATGGGAGCCTTTACCAATTGATCTACTATTATTTTCCCTTTAATTGCTTTGTGGTCCACATCTTCAATATCAAATTCACTAAAGATCATGACCCATTTTGCCAATTGACCCATTATAGCTGCTTTACTTAACAAATATTTTAGAGGATTGATCTTTGCAATGAGTTTTATTTTACGTGTCAACATATAATGTCTTAGTATGAGTGAGGCCAAGACCACTGCAAGACATGCTTGTTCGATAAGGGTTTAGTTGAGTTTATACCCTACCAATGTCTTGGAGATATAGTAGAACACACATTCTTTTTCCTTTGCATCATGTTGTGCCAGTAGTACCCCTAAGATTGTAGCCATAGCTGATATGTATAATAATAAGTGCCTGTCCAAAGCTGGTGGTATTAACATAGATGGTCTCATTAGGTAGTCTTTCAACTACTGAAATGCTTGTTGGAATTTTTCATCCCATTTAAACTGAATGTTTTTGTGTAGTAGATGTGTGAATGGATGACATTTATCGACCAACTCAGTGATGAACCGACAAATGGATTGTAACCTCACTTGCATTGTTCTTAGCTGGTTGATATTCTTTGGAGGTGACATTTCAAGGATTGTGTTCACCTTTGTAGGATCAATTTAAATTCCTTTATCAGAGACAATGTATCCTAGGAGCTTCCTGAAGGTTGTTATAAAGACACATTTCTTTGGGTTTAAACAGACCTTGTATTGTTCTAGCCTTGAGAAGATCTTGTCTAGGACTACCAAATAATTCTCTCTTGTTAAGGACTTTGCTGGGAGGTCATCCAAATAGTCTTCCATTAAAGTATGCATCAAGTCATGAAAGATAGTGGTCACAGTGCATTGAAATGTAGCTCCAACATTCTTTAGGCTGAATGTCATCACATTCCAATAGTAAATGTCTCATGGACAAGTGAAGGTTGTTTTGTGATGACCCTCATGTGCTATTTGATCTGGTTATACTCAAAAAATCCTTCCATGAGTGAGAGCATTGCATGCCTAACAGTCATATCCACAATCATGTCAATGTTAGGAAGGGGGAAGTTATCTTTTGGAGAAACTTTGTTTAAGTCCCTGAAATTTGTACAAATGTGGATGCCCCTAGTTGGTTTTGCCATTGGTAAAATATTGGATATCCATTCCACATAGGTAATTGTCTTGATGAAACCAACATCTAACTTTTCCCAATTTCACCTTTACTAAGAGTGCAATCTAAGGATGCTTTTTCCTTAGCTTTTGTTTCATTGGTTTGGCTCCTTCTTCTACTGTTAAGTGATGCATCATCTGGATCCATTCTTGGCATGTCTGCATAGGACCATGCAAAGTTGATTTGTCATTTTTGAAATAATCATGCAATACTAGTAATAAGTATTATCTTCTTCTGGAGTCAATGATGTTGCTAAGTGTATCATGTGGATATTTTTTGTTGTTCCCAGATTTATTTCTTTTGTTTCTTCCACGAGGATGGATGATCTTTCTTGATTTGTGTTGAAGAGGAGAATGTCAAACCTTCCATCCTTAGGTTCCTTAGAAAAGATTTCACCATTGGATTCATCCTTTCTTTTTATGTTTTTAGGATCTATAAGGGTTGCAGTGGAGTTTTCACTAGAAGATCCATTCTTGATTGTTATATTTTTACGATTAAAAGGTTTGGCATTTCTGAAGTAAGCCACACTATTGAGTTCAATAGCAAAACCAACCTTGATCCCCACTTAGTATGTTATCTTGGAGTTTGAGGAAGTCAATGATTACATCATCATTTTGGAACATATTTAGGTGTGGAGGACCTTGTTGGTCCTATTCAATGAAATGGGGATGGATAAGTGGTATTACGTCATCAACTAGGTTAAGGTCATAGGATTTGGCATTTAAGGTGAAGACAGAGGTATCAAGGTCATCGTTGGTACTCTCCTCTTCATATTTAGGCTTATGAGGCAATACATCTCTATCAAAAGGATGTTGTGACTTTTGTGGTCTGCCTCTTTGAGATTTTGTTGTTTCAATAGGATCCCAAAAGTTTCAATCCATGTCTCTCCTTCAACTCCTTTATCTTTAGAAGCATCACAAGAATCCCATTCATATTCATGTGAATATGTCTCAAAATCACTTTGTAGATCTCGGTCACTGCATCTTACAGGCCTGTCTTCAGGTGTGAAGGTTTTTTGATAGCTGTTGAAGGTGTCATATTTGATGGGCTTGTTGATGCTTCTTGTGTCTCTGAAATGGACAAGATCTTTAACCTTGGAGTGATCGACTTCAGTGCAACATAACCCTTTTTCTTTTTTGTTGTATTTGTGGATTTTGATCGAGAAGTGTTTGCTTGACTTGGATTGTATCCTAGTCCTTTGAGTTGATTTATAGGTTGTAATAAAGGTTTCAAAGGTTCTTGCATGCCCTGATTTTGTAAGCCGAAAGCACTATGTTTGTCACAACCCATCTTTTATATCATTGTAAAGCCTTTGCCATAGTTTTCTATGGGTATCTTTATAAGTTGTTTACCCTTGGCTATCTCTTCTTTTTAGACCCACTTTGTCAAGTCTTCTTCAACATTTTCTTTGTTTTGAGTTCTTCCCAGGATGAACTTTGCAAGTGTACATATGCTAGTTGTAGTGGACATCTGCTGCGAAGGTTGAGGTTTTCCATATGTTTGGGATGAGAGAGGTAGTTGGTCAATAGAGAAAAGCTGGCTAATGTTATATTCTCATGGACCTTCATCTTTAGTTTGATGTTATCCGATGTAGGGATTGGATTATTGGTGAGATAAGAAAGGTTAACATAGGATGATGAGGAAGTGGTTTCTCTTTTGCTTCACATAGTAGTATTAGGTTGATGCCTTATATTGTTGCAAAAGGCAAAGGGGTTAGCATCACCTAATATTGTTATTTATACTCTATTATGGGGAAACTTGATGCATTGATGGTAGGTGGAGGAAAATGCTTGCATGACATATATCCAAGGTCTCCTTAGAAGAAGGTTATATGGGAGGGGTAAATCTAGGACTTGGCAAACCACATCCTTCACCATAGGTCCTACCCTGATTGGTAGAGTGACGCATCCTTTGGATGATTATTTTGCATCATAAGCCTTGATGATGATCTTGTTTCTAGCATCCACTTCAAATTCTGAGTATCCAACAACTATTATCAGTTTCAATGTGCATATGTTCAGACCGACTCCATTGTCTATTAAAACTCGCTTGACTCTATGTTTGTGAATGAAACCTTCAATGTGAAGGGGAGCATTACGTGGTGGTTGTATGGATGAATCATCATTTTCAGTGAAAGTGAGGCAATGAGATGATTTGAGATTACCCACTATGGATTGAAATTGACCAGTATTGAGATTGGATGAAACACACACTTCTTGGAGAGATTTCTCCAAGATCATTTTATGCGATGGTGACATCCGCAAAAGCTCAAGGATGAAAATTAGCGTGTGTCTTTTTCTAGTTGGTCAACAAGGTTGTACTGCTTTGGAACATATGTCATTTTTTATGGTGCACCTTGTAGTGTGACCTTGCTACGACAAGTAACAACATTGCATTTAGGATTCTTGGCTTTGATGGTTATTGTTGCAATGTGTTCAGTATCTTCTCTTGATGGGAGACACTTCACTTTTCATACAATAGGAGTGGATTTTTGAAAATTGTGTGGTCAATCTTTGAGATTTTATGGTTGTTTCCATCAACATCTACCTCTCCTTGATCAATAAGATCTTGGATGATGTTCTTCAAGCGGTGGTAGTTGTTTGTTCTATGGCCTTTTATGTTGTGGAATTCATAATAATCATTATCGTTCCACCAGGGAGGTTTCACTTGAGGCTCATAGTTGGATGTTGTCAGAAGCATGATAAGATTGGATGATACAAGCTTCCTTAACACCATTACAGTGGGTTTGCCAAAAGGTGTGTAAGTCCCATTTGGTTTGTATGTAGTGTACCTATTCTTAGACACATCCTATTGAGTGTTGCTCACTTGGTTGTTTGTGGGGTTCTTTTTATTGTTGGTGTTTGGTCTTGACACTTTCACAACAGGTTGTGTGATTTTTACTATTCTATCATCAACAATGCCATCGTTGACAATGTTCTTGTTTTTAGACTAGAACTTTGGTTTATCCCTATTGTAAGTCGGGTGAGGACTGTCTTTGTTGTCTTTGAAGATTTTTACCAAACCCTTTTTTATAAGAGCTTTCTAAATTTTGAGTCCTTGGCTTATCACCTCCTCAAAAGAGTGAACATTTGACTTGTAGGTGGAATTGCATCTCTTCATTTAAGTTTGAAATGAAGATTTGGACTAGTTGTTCCTCAAGAATAGGGAAGGAATGTTTGCTGGCAAGGTGTCTCCACCTTTGCAAGAAAGATAAGAATAACTCCAATTTTTTGTTTAGTGTTACATAAATCAAGCATTGAGACCTCGTGTTCTATGTTGTGTGCATGATGAGCAACAAATTCTTGAATTGTCATCAAATGTCCTGATTCTACCTGACAACCGTGAAAACCACTACATAACCGGTCCTCCTAGAATTTGACAAAAGAGGCACATCAAGTATGTTCCATAATGAGAAACTTGTAAGAAGGCTATATTAAATTCATGAACATGATCCCTAGGATCATCCTTTCCTTTCTATTTGTCAAAATTGGGAGCCTCAAATTTCCTAGGAAAAGGTGGCATGATTGTGCTCTTGTCAAATGATAAGGACACATGTCCTCTAGGGATTACCTTTTATGTGACCCCCTTGAATTTGTTATCTATTGTGAGAGGTCATTTATCTATTGACATAAGATATCCATTTTTGTGTTGGGGGGTGGGATATAACCATGGTTCTCATGTTGGTATTGATTGCTACCATAGTGATTTGTCGTTCATTGCCTATAATCATTTTGATCCCTGTTTCGATGATTACTAGTTTCCACCGTATCAATTATTTCTACTACTTGGGAAACATCATTGTAAGGGAGGAGTTTTACACCTTCTTGTGCGAGTTTGAGAAAGTGAGCATTTTCATTCCCTTTGAGTATTATGTCAAAGAGCTTGTTGAACCTGGGATCATGTGTTGCCATTTCTACTTCCTCTTGTGTGGGTTCTTTAGGATCCTCTCTTCCTACGAATTCTTTATGGTGAAAAGGATTGATGTTTTCATCATCCTCTAATTTATGTTGTGATTTTTCTTGTCTATGTCTCTAAGATCTAGTCTCAACCATGTGAAAATCTAGTGTATGAAAGCGGGGTTGTGAAGAGTGTGACGTTCTATCTCCTTCTATAGATTCAATGTTTGGAAATAATGGGATGAATTGATTGTTGTGGATGAATGATTCTCAATACTAAAGGTTCATCAACAAAGTACTCTTCAGATCTTTATTTTGGTGTACAACCGTTTTGAGTCAGATATAGTGAGTGTTGTTATTGACATGCACAAGCTATCTAACTATGAGAGGATGCACTCATGAGTTAGTTTTACCTACCATACATGACTAGTGTGATCTCTTAGGAAGAGGGATCCTAGATACTAGAGATATACTAATAAGTTGATTTGTTGGCAGGATGTGCAATATCTAAAAAGATTGAGGAAAAAACTTGTTAATGCTAAAAGTTGAATGGATTGTGGTTTGGTGATTGATTCTCACAGTAAACACAAACTTTGGAGTGTCTAGTAGGAGATTTCTGGTTGTGGAATGTAGGAAAGTGGAATGTATTAGCTTCTAATGCGATTGCGATAAGGCTCTTCTTTGGAAAAACACTTGTGATCTCAAAGGTTCTAGCTCAAAATCTATTGTAAAACTGTTTTGAAAGTCTTGGTAATGGTGCATGAATGTTCGGTGTTTTAACAAAAAACTTACGATTTTTGTACACAAAACTTCTTCTTTTCTGGATTTTCTTTTTGTTAGAGCAATTGGGTCTTTACTTGATTAATTAAATGACATTTGTTTAATTAATTAAGTTCTCCTTTATCTCTTTTACACTTAAGCTAACATTAGGTGCATAATGATTAATTCTTTTATTAATTATTATGTGCAAGCCTAGGGTTTTCCCTTTTAGGGTTTTTTGACCTATTAGAGGTTGAATTCTTTCTTTTGTATCATTATTCTATTACACATTTTTGTGAATACAGAGCTCTCATATTCTTGAGCATTTCCTATGTTTATGTTTTTCTCTGTTGCTTCCTTGCTTCTCCTTGTAATAGGTTTATTCAGCTTGCAGAGATCATTTGGGCTCATGTGGTGTTGTATTTATCAACTCTCACATGGTATCAGAGCTTCAGATATGCAACTACCTGTTCTTGTTTTGAGTTTTTTTTTTGCATTGGAAGCAGATTTGGGGTTTCAGAAGTTTATTTTGTGCACCTAGGGATAGGATTTTTTCTAAGCACTTTGGGCCTAAACGGACCTCACCATCATGCTGAGAAGGCCCCAAAACCCCTATGGTCATATAAAACTTGACCACTTTCGACACTTGAGCTTTTGGGGGGGGGTATTTTTTTGTTCTGTACTAGGCCGTACAACCCTGGCATGTAGTTCGAGAATTTTTTTTAAAAAAAATCAAATTTTTTCCTTTTTACAACATGTTTGCTGAAATTTATTTTTTTAAAACAAAAATAATTTCAAAAGTTTGCAAAGAAAAAGTTTTTTAAATTTTTTTTTTTTTTTTTGGGGGTTAAAACCCACGGTACGTAGGGTACCGTGGGCCCCCTGGCCCTGTGGCAGGCTCATACTACTAGCTTAGGCCCCACGTCGCCGCCATCTGGCCTTCTCCGTCCACGCCCACCTACCTTCCCCGCTTGCGCTTGCCACAAACCGTCGCCCTCCACCGCATCCCAACCACTGCCCCCTACGTTGCCCACTCCGCCGCTTCACTCCTCTGTCACCGCAGTGCCGCCCCTGAGCCACCTCTGCCCAACCCTACCACTAGACAATCCCTCTCTCTTGCCTTTGTAGGGGGGGTTGGTTTTTTCTTCCTATCTTGAGCATACAGAGTCATTTTTTCAAAAATGAACAGGCGTCAGAAAGCTGGTTCCAAGCCGGACCTCATGGTATTAGAATTTTTTTCCAATTTTTCTATTTGAATGTACATTTTGCCCTATTGCGAAGATGAACTCTATTCGCTTTGTACTATCCCTTGCAGCTTCTAGGGGATGACCCATTTTTCAGATGGATGTAAAGAGTGCCTTCTTGCATGGAGACCTACAAGATGAAATCTATATGGAGCAGCCTCAGGGATTTGTGCTGGACAGTTCTTTGGTTTGTAGACTTCGACGTTCATTATATGGTCTCAAATAGGCCTCTCGGGCTTGGTATGAGAAGATGGACTCTTTCTTGCTCTCCACTGGTTTCACATGCTGTCATTACGATCACACAGTATACATTCAACATCTTAAGGGTGAGATCCTGATTCTTGTGCTATATGTTGATGATCTCCTCATCACAGGTGGCTCATCCTCTATGATTCAACATGTTTAGCGAGCTTTGATGGACCAGTTTGAGATGATAGATCTCGGTCTTCTGCGCTATTTTCTTGGTCTTCAGGTGATTCAGTCTTCTGATGGGATCTCCATTTACTAGCAGAAGTATGCTCTTGACATGCTTCAGTGCTTTGGCATGCTTGATTGCAAGCCTTCTCTCACTCCTTTTCAGTTAGTCGTTTTGATTACTACTTGCCCCACTCGTTCAGTAGATTCTACACTTTATAGGTAGTTGGTTGGTAGTTTGTTGTACCTGACTCACACTCATCCTAACCTTTCCTTTGCGGTTGGCCTTGTCTCTCGATTCTCCCATGATCCTCATGAAAGTCATTGGCAAGCTGCCAAATGTATTTTGCGGTACATTCGGGGCTCTATTTCTCATGGCATTCACTACACATCAAGGGAACCTCACATTGTTGGGTACACTGACTTAGATTGGGCTGGTGATGTCAATGATTAGAAGTCTACTTCTGGCTTTGTTTTCTATCTTGGCTTTGATCCTATCACATGGTCTTGCAAGAAGCAGATTGCTCATGCATTATCATCTACAGAGGCTGAGTACCGAGCTGTTGTGCTCGCAAGTCATGAGATCTTATGGCTTCGATGGTTGATGACTGAGTTTGGTTTTCCTCTTGATAGTCCTACTATTCTTTGGTGTGACAATTGGAGTGTTATTCACATTTCTCGCAACCCAGTGGAGCATCTGTGGATGAAGCACATTGAGCTTCACATGCATTTCATCCGCCAGTTGATTCAGGATGGTTCTCTCATTTTGGAGTACATTCCCACTGCTGAGTAGGTTGCAAACATCTTCATGAAACCTTTTGCATTGCCGCGCTATCTTCAGTTGCGCTCTATGCTTGGGGTGAAGGAAGTTGTCCTTGGGGGGTCTTTATGAGGCCTTCCTTCCTTCATATTTCTTTCAACATGTTCTTTTATCTTTTTGGAAAGGAGTTTTTCCCACTGAGTTTTCTCCTTTTTTCTCCGTTTCATAGAGATTTCCTTGTATTTGGGTACTTGATCATGCCTTGTTGCTGGGACCCATCTTTCTTGCTTTAGTAGTTGTTTTAGGTTTTAGCTTCTCCCTAAGTCTAGCTTAAGGGGGGGTGTTAGAGTAATCGGGTCTTTACTTGATTAATTAAACGATATTTGTTTAATTAATTAAGTTCCCCTTTATCTCTTTTACACTTAAGCTAACATTAGGTGCATAATAATTAATTCTTTTATTAATTATTATGTGCAAGCCTAGGGTTTTCCCTTTTAGGGTTTTTTGACCTATTAGAGGTTGAATTCTTTTTTTTGTATCATTATTCTATTACACATTTTTGTGAATACAGAGCTCTCATATTCTTGAGCATTTCCTATGTTTATGTTTTTCTCTGTTGCTTCCTTGCTTCTCCTTGTAACAGGTTTATTCAGCTTGCAGAGATCATTTGGGCTCATGTGGTGTTGTATTTATCAACTCTCACACTTTTCACTAGGTTGTTTCTTCTTAAAATTATGGTAGATGGATTTCTTAATGTATATGAGAGACTTCCAAACATGAAGCATTCATGATCTTCACGATTTGTTTCTTGGTTGAGGATTTGCTTTGCTCGGTTGAGGATATGTACTTGTTTTTAATGTTTTTATTTGTTTTTACAAGAAGACACATCAATCACATGAACACATTGTTTGTCTTTCCAACTTGCAATAGTGTAAATTGAGTGCCTTGATTAATCCAATCATGGACCGACTCTACAGGTATTGCACGACAATGTGATCAAACACTTATAAGCAATCATATGTCCTACTTACGACAACAAGAGATAATATTTGATAAGGCCCTCGTGACATAGAAATACCAAATGATGCTAAGGAAATGGTTGTTATTGCATATCAATCATGAATTCATTTATATACATTCCCAAACATAAGAAAAACAAAATCCAACCATTTCAAAACATATCAAGAAATATTATCAAATAAACAAATGAGGAAGCTAAACAATTAAATGAGCATAATACTTCCCCATGTGCTTTCAATGCCTTTTGCTCTTCCTTGTCCTCCTCTTCTCCAAGATCCTACTGCTATGAATGTTTCTGTCAACTTGAGCACCCACACAATGATGGAAAATGAAGACTAGGAGATGGTTGATGATAGTGAAGTTTTGAATGAAGATGTAAAATGAAGTATTGGATGTAAAATGAAGTATTCAAATCCTAAACAAAATAATAATGCATATGGATACATCTAGTCTATGTGTCTCCGTCAACAATGAAAGAAAGGGTTATATTTATGGAGAAAATGAGGAAATGAAGGGTTGCGATTGATTTGACTTAAGAAGAGCTAGGATTGCTTGAGGATTTCATGATCCTCAATCCACGTGCTCTTCCTCAAGAAATCACATGTTGACAAATGTCAACAAGGGAAAGAAGGAATGGACAAGTCCTTAAAGTCTTGAGAAGAAATGAAGTAATCCATTAATGGTCGAGTTGATGGATTTCATCTTATCCCAGGGTTGGAGGAATGTGCAAGAGTTAAATGGGGGTTGGAATGGTTAAAGCCTTTTAAGGCTTGAGGGGACATGAGAGTTACCATGGATGGTTGAGTTATTGGGTAAATATTTTAACCAATGGTTGGGCGAATGTGAAAAGGTTAAAGTGGGTTTATGATAGTTAAAGCCCATGTGGGTTTTCTTGTGGAAAGGAGAAGGCATTGAAGGCTTTGTAAGAGCCTTAATAGTTGAGAGGTGAACGCTTCCTTAATCATATTGATTAGGAATGTGGAAATCATTAGGGGATTATTAGGTTAATGATAGGGGGTTTAGAAATTACTAAGGGGAGGGTTAGTGTGCAACTTGTATTTTCTAGAAAATGCAAGTGGGTGAGAGGATTTAAATTAAATAAAGTAATTATTTAATTAAATGCATGTGGGTATGAAGGGATTTAAATAAATATTTATTTAGTTAAATGTGAGAGGGGATAAAGGGATTTAAATAAATATTAATTAATTTAAATGTGAGAGAGGGGGCTCTAAATGAATTAATCAAATATGTATTGTTTATTTATTTAATAGTCAGAACATGGTTAATTGAATAAAATAAAATAAATTGAATAATTTATTTAATTAATAGAAAACATAGATAGGGTGAATTAATTAAATATTAATTTAGTTAATAGTTGAGAAAAGATTAAATAATCAAATAAATACCAAATATGTATTTAATTAAGTGGACATAAATGGGTGTCTACACACATGATAGATAATAAAATTGTCAAATTTTGCCAATAGCTTCCAAATGTATTTTACAAATTTGCTCAACTTCAAATTACTAGTGCCTTTGTTGTATGATATTTATTGTGATCAAGGAATCTCCTTCAACTATTGTTCTTTAAATCTCATCCAATTACAAAGTGGAATCCCTAACTAGGCCGCTTGGAACTCAACCTCATTATTGGAACCTTCTATACATTTTCTTGATTCTACCAATAATATTTTCAATTCATGTTCTCTTAATACACATATAGCCCCTATATACCTCAAGAGGCTCCATCAAAGTTGATGTTGATCCATTCACAAGCTCGGGGAACCCATTGAGTATTAGCTCATGTAAAGGCTTAGGATTAACTTGTTGTAGCCCATAAATGAGGAGAAACATCAACCTACTCCAAATCTATATGATCCCTGTATCTCATGATAAGAAGGTGCTATGTTGAGGATCTTAGTGTCTTGTTGCATTTCTTACTACCTTTGAGTTTGAATTTTCTAGCTTGTTGATTAGTAGAGCTATGTTCATATCCTTTACTTGGTAATTTTTTCTATTTTTCTCTTGCCAAATTTCCCATATGATGATTAAATGGTTATAATTAATATTCTTGAAAGCACTGCCTTTTTTTATGCAAGATAGGCCAACCATCAAATATTGATAGGAGGATTTGTGGAATAGTCTAGTTGGCTAGTTTAGTTTCTTCATCACCGATTTTCAAAATTTGTTGACAAACTCACAGTGTAGTAGTAGGTGGTTGATTATTCCATCCTCCTTACATAGTAGATAGTGATGGAGTTCTAAGAAACCAAACTTCCTTAGCGTATCGTTGGTAAGAATTATGTTCTAAAAGGCAATCCAAGAAAGAATCAAGCTTTGGTAAGTAACTCTTCTTTTAGAAGAAATGGAATTCTCACTCTTGATTTTTTTTATTATTGGTTCTCTTATCATATAGCCTAGCTTTACATTTCACTTGAATTTTAACCACCCTAGCTAACAACAACCTCCCCATGAGAAATCATAATCCTTTTGCTACCTAGAATTTTAGAGAGAGTGTCTTTTTGTGCACCAAATATATCTCTCTCCTAAAAGGATTTCTTTTTCCACTCTGAAACACCATTGTTATCCTACTTATTCATATTTAATTTACCAACTTTGTGCCGCATATCTAGATTAAAATTATTCTTGCATCTTCTAACACCTTCCATTTTAAGAGAGCTTGATGCCCATCTCAAGAGTATTCCCAAAACAAAACTCATTGCCCATTATTGATATACCATGTAATGTGTTTTTTTATGATATCCCTACATACAATCATGAAATTCCATATTGTAGAGCTCACTAGGGGGTTATTTAGCATGAAATTTTTGTAGGATATGGAGAGTCCAAATATTTACTTTGTGATACTTACACCCACATTTGATCTAACTTGCTATACAAGTTCTAAACCAAGTTTGCTTCAAGGGACATATCAATGATTGGGAATTATACCCGTTCCTCCATCCTCTTTTGGTTGACAAATTTTGTCCTAGAAAAAAGTTAAATTTTATTTTGTTGATTACTCCCATTCTAGAAGAATTTTCTCATTTTCTTCTTGATTTGTTCACAAGTCTTCTAAGGCAACTTAATGTAGGAAATGAAGTAAATTAGAATGGATGAGATGACCAGTTTCAACATAACTATTTTTCCTATAGATGTTAACCATTTTACCTTCCATGATTCCAATTTGGTACTACAACTTGCCAAAATGTTGTCCCATAATTTATTTTTGTTTTCTCTAATGAAGAGTGGAATGCCCAAAAATGTTACTGGAAGCCCCCCAATTTTGAATTCCACAATAATGGAGATCTCACTTTGCCTCCTGATGTCTGTATTAAGTAAATAAATGTTCAATTTTCTTCAATTAATATTTGGCCTAAAGCACTATAAAATTTATCTAGGGTAATCTTGATTGCCCTAGCCTCTCACTGACTTACCACTCCAAAGAGCATTATGTCATCATCAAATTGCATGTGAGAGACTAGATCCACAGTCTAAGAAATATTTACACCTTTCCATCTTCTATTAATCCTTCCAACTTTTATACTTCTACTTAAAAAACTTTATGTCTACCATTAATTTGTATTAAAAATGGTGTCCCAAGATACAACTTTTGACCCACTAGATCTAGTGTATGTGTATACACATCAAAATCGGCTATGAGCAATTAAATAAATATTTTATATTGATTTAATAATTATTCTTCTATTAAATAGTTAATTTGAAAAGATTAATTTATTTAATTAATTCTTCTATTAACTAATTAAAACATTTTATTAATTAATTCATTTAGCATTTCTTCTAATCAATTAAACATCTAATATTTAATGATTATTCTTCTATCCAATATCATATAGTCTTCTTAATTAAATAATTTCTTAATTATTTAATCTCCCTTTTCCAACTTTCCCTCATCTCTGCATCACTTCTTCTTTGTGAACTCATCGATCATGTGGCTAAAGATATTAATATTTTTGATATTAATATATCATTATCTTCAACATTCATTTCATTCTCCAAATAATATGTATGTACACACATTCCTCAACCTCCCTATATTCTATCCAGCCTTCCTACATTTTTGGAGGAAGCTGAGTCCACTTGTCCTCTTATCCCTAAATATTCTCCAACTATCCTATATTCTCCTAGTCTTCATCCTCAGTCAAGGTGAGATGAATGACACTTTCCTTCTTTTTCCACCTTTTCCTCCATTCTGTAGGAGTAG
Source organism: Cryptomeria japonica (assembly GCF_030272615.1). Taxonomy (NCBI): domain Eukaryota; kingdom Viridiplantae; phylum Streptophyta; class Pinopsida; order Cupressales; family Cupressaceae; genus Cryptomeria; species Cryptomeria japonica. The sequence continues at coordinate 800,215,954 of NC_081409.1, forward strand.
GAGGAATATCTTCCACCTTTCTCTCTCACATCTCAACCTCTTACTCATTTCCATCCAAAATTGCAAGATTTGATTACGACCATTGATCTCTCCCACCTAAGCTTATGCACTTAAAAATATATAAATAGAGGTCTCCTAAGCCATTTTTCAAAACAATAGACTAATAGCTAATCTTACAGTCATTCTAGGAGTCTTTATCTTGCATCCGTGAGTTTGAGTTTGAAGAAAATAGAATTTTTAGAGTTTTGAGCATAAATCATTTTCATAACACGTTAGCTTAATATCATTTGCATATCATAGTATCTGTTAACTATCAACCCACTCTTCATATGCCATCTTGGAAGCTACCAGTGCTTGTATGAGAGAAAAATCATCTGCAACCAAGAATAATGGAGTTAGGACACAATGAGTTGTAAATCATGGAAGGTATAATCTTGTTTATTTTGTTTATTTCATGTTACTTCATTGGTTGAAGTAAAGTTTCCTGTAGCTTTCTTTTATACTTTATGATGGACTAATAAGTTTCAGGATACTTCTTTGGAGTTCAACTTTAGCCTCAACATTTTTGGCACCCACCATGGGGTTCCGGCCTCACACCTACCCTTATAATATCCCGTCTTATTCTCATAGAATCAATTTAACACATTTGTAAGTCATTTTCATGCATCTGAAATTTGACAACCATTTATTAAATTGGTTAGCGCTTTTATTGCTTTGGTTAATGCATGTATTAAATAGAATAGCGCATGTATTAAGCAATTTGTTAGCACATTTGTAACACAAAGTAGTGCTTTTGTTCTTTAGAATAGTGCTTTTTCTTTTTAGGATAGTGCTTTCATTCTTTAGAATAACACTTTTTCTTTTTAGGATAGCACTTTTGTTCTTTAGAATAGCGCTTTTACAATTTTAGCACTTATGTTCTGTCAATCTGTAAAATTTGAATTTTCATAATCTGAGAGCTAACAAATTTTGTAGGTCTGAATGTCCAAGACGTAAAAATTTGAAAACTACTGACATTTGTGTGTGCAGGGTATATTTTGAGAAATTTTCCATGCATTTTCTCACCTAGTTTAATTAGGAGTATTCTAGGAAGTAAAACATCTTACTTTTTGCTCATCTAGCTTAACCAGGAGGATAATCAACAACATGCAACTTGCATTTGAGTGTCTTCTTTAAAGTAGTTGCACACAGATTGTAGAAGTCTTAAAATAAACCTTTGTCTTCCATGCTTGTTGAAGTAGTAGGCGAGTATGCTCTCACCCTCATGTGGTGATTAGAAAACTAGACCGACTTCCTTTATGTGTAACCTTTAGAGGGCCTGCCTTCCCGAGATACCTTGAGGGGGCCAGTGAGAGGGGAACAACCCAAGTAGAAACAGGCTAATACCAAGTCCTTCCGATCCACTCTAAATAATTCATGTCTCTGATGAAAGTCATGACCAAGATGTGCTAATTAGTTAATACCGACACTATGTTTCTGAAGTAGTCACTGAAGAGGAGGGACCTGAAAGAGATCAATCTGAACTGGTCAGAAAGAGTAAACACAATGGAACCACAAAGATATGATGGAGGAAATGCAGAACAAATTATTTTATTGCATGAAAGTTGATTAAATACAATCGGTAACAACTGTGTTACAACATACCGGCTCATAGGCCAAGTAGAACATATAGAATAGGTCACAACTGGGACCTTGAATCGTGAGATCTATCTTCTACGCACAGTCTAGCTATTTGATTCTCTGCTTGATTACATTCTAATGCACAATTAAAATTATATATATCAATCTAAAAGATCCACTTGGCCCAAAAGGGATCAAAACCCGAAGAACAAAACTTAATGTGTAAAATAACAAGGTCGACCTCCACCAAGAGATTCCCCTGGAAATTCTAAAGGATGAAACATAGATCATGGGAAAAGGTCGGCCACAGGCCAAAGAACATCAAAATCAACACCCAAGGCTCCGCAAACTTCGAAAGGGGTTCTGGTAGATCACCAAAAATAGGTCTAGGCAATCGGTAATAAGAACTGCCAACCGATAACATGAAACTGTCAAGGAAACCGATAGTGATATATTGCCGAAAAATGATCCAAATGTGATGTGGTCTGGAATCAAGAAATATGATCAAGTCTTCAAGTAGAATCCAACTCCATAGGATCTGATGAGCCAAAACTGGGACACAAAGAAAGGAAAATTGAAACTACAAACAAAAAACAAAACAGAAAGGAAAATGTTTTTGGTTGATGCAAGATTGCTATGAATCGGGGATGCTCATGCATCAGACATCTAGGGTTATTGAAAAAGTGAGCCTCTCACTTTTCCAGGGTCAGAGGAAAACCAAGGCGGTCCACCTCTTTGTGCGAAATCCAAGATGAATATTCAACTGGTCTATCCTTCCACTTCACAAGATATTCCTTATATTGGTTGCTCCAGGTACTACGCCCAATCCTCCTATCCAAAATCTCTTCAATCATATCCGCTTCCTTTCGAGGCAACTGTTTCTCCAAGTTTGCAACATTGTCCTCATTGATTTCTCATTCATGATACTCATGAAGATCTGTAATGTTAAACACAGGTGAAATACTCAGACTATTCGGTAAGTCTACTTCATATGCATTTCCAGAACTGAACTTCCTCAAAATCCTGCAAGGTCCAAACTTCTTCATCTACAACTTATTATAAGTTCCAACTAGGGATCTCTCTTTTCTCAAATATACCATCACTTCATTACCAACTTCAAATTCGTTATGTATCCTCTTCTCATCTTCCTTTTCCTTATACTAGTTCATGTCTTCTAAATGCTACTTAACCTGAATATGCAATGCTACCATGTGATCTGCAAAATCTTCTACTTCTGAATTTTTCCAGTCTTCATTGCTAATGTCTCTCAATTTTGATATACCTCTAGGATGCACTTCGGTAACAATATCAAAAGGTGTTCTTTTGGTACTTCTATTCACTGAATTGTTGTAGGAAAACTCTGCTTGTGCAAGGATCAAATCCCAACTTTTGGTTTTATCTCCCACTAAACATTTCAACAAGCTTCCCAAACTCTGGTTAACAATTTTTTTCGATCCATGAGTCTCTATCTGAAACTATGCTCTTAGGTAATCCATGCAACCTTACCACTTCCTTGAAAAATAGGTCTTCTACATGCAATGTCCTCTTGTCTTGTCTTCCAAAATTTTCATTCCGATAACCATCCAGTTCTCTGCTCCAGTAAAAATTTCTATCATCCTTCCAGTATGAATTACCTTCTTTCTGTACTGGTTCCTCTTCCTCTAGTATATCCTCTTCCTCCTTGAAATATTCCTCCGTTAAACCTTCTGCCTCCTCCTCTCTGCCTCTACTCATGTCTTTTATTTAACTTCTCTTCTGCCTTTAGGGCATACTGGTAAGCCTCTTCAACACTCTCCAATTTGATCAAATTGAGTTCATCTTGTGTAGACATCGACAATCCATTCAAAAATCTTACAACTTGTTCAACTTCATCATCAACATGTCCGGATCTGATATTCAACTTGTAAAATGCTTCAGTGTACTCCTTCACACTAGATTCCTTCTATCTTAAATTTTACAACTTCCAAAACAGGTTCACGTGATAATCAGTTGGCATAAACTTCAATTTCAACTTAGCAACCATCTGATCCCATGTATTAATCTTCTATTTACCTATTCTCTATCCACCAACTTACAAATGCTCCCACCAAAGAGATGCATGACCTTTCAACAGAGTATAGGCATATTTCACCTTCCACTCTTTTGCAGTGTATTCAAAATCAAAATACTTCTCCATCTTTGAGATCCCATCAATTCATCTGAATCTAACTTTCCATCATATTTTGGTGGGGTAAAAAGAGGTTTAGTATTTGACCTACTCAAAACCCTAAAAAACCTTTCCTTATCCAGATCAACGATCGGTAGGTTTGCTTTTTCTGTCGGGGCTTCTTCTCCTTCATCTTCACTTATATCTTCAATATGTCAGCCTCTTCTCTGGGCTCTCTCCACGGCTTTCAACTGAGCTGCTATACCTCCCAACATCTCCATCACAACAGGGTCTTCATTCCCACGCGCTCCACCATTCCTAGCTCCTCTTCGCATCATCGTTTATGCTAGTCCTCTGCAGCTGCAGGTCAGATCCACAATTCACCACCCTACAATAAAATTTCAGGACATGCAACCTCTGGAATGAAACTTTGTTCTGATACCACTTGAAGCAGTCACCGGTGAGGAGGGACTTCAAAGAGATCAATCTGGACCAGTCAACAAGAGTAAACACAACAAAACCACAAAGATATGATGGAGGAAATGCAAAACAAATTGTTTTATTGCATGAAAAGCGATTACATCCAACTGGTAACAATTGAGTTACAACATACCGACTGAGAGGCCAAGTGGAACATACAAAATAGGTCACAACTGGGACCTTGAATCATGAGATCTATCTTCTACACATAGTATCCCTACTCGATTCTCTGATTGATTACATTCTAATATGCAATTACAATTATATATATCGATCCAAAGGATCTAGTCGACCCAAAAGGGATAAAAACCCGAAGAACAAGACCTAACGTGTAAAATAATAAGGCCACCCTCCGCTAAGAGATTCCTCTAGAAAATCCAAAGGATGAAATGTAGATCGCGAGAAAAGGTCAGCCACACGCGAAGGAACATCAGAATCAACACCCAAGGCTTTGCAAGCTTTGGGAGGGGTTTTGGTAGATCACCAAAAATAGGTCCAGGCAACCGGAAACAAGAACTGCCAACCAGTAACAAGAAACAGTCAAGGAAACCGATAGTGATATCTTGCCAAAAAATGATCCAAATGTGATGTGGTCTGGAAGCAAGAAATATGATCAAGTCTTCATGTAGAATCCAACTCCATAGGATCCAGTGAGCCAAAACCAGGACACACAGAAAGCAAAACTAAAACTGCAAACATAAAGGAATATGTTTTCAGTTGATGCAAGATTGCTATGAACCGAGGATGCTCCTACATCAATTTCCCAATAAACCCTATCGAGATTAACCTCGATAGGCTGTGAACCTTCTGTATTTATAGAGTGTAAAGTGTCGCATGTATGGCCACATGACCAGACGTCGTTACTAAAAACCATTTGTATTAGCTGCCAAAATCCTTCTAATTGTCAGCATAGGAGGTCAGACCTCTGAAGCGGTTCACACACATGATTCTTAGTAGAGATATGAAGTTTTCCATGGGGATTTTTCATGGAAATTGGTGCTTGGCTTCCCCAGAGAAGTGAGTGCCAAGGGTGGAGGCCAGTGGGGTTAAGCACCTAAATATTCGCTTTGAATAGTGTAGCCTCGGGAGAAACCGCATGTGAGATTAAACAATTATTGTCTCAGCCTACCATAAGTTTTGTGCTTGCTTGTGCACTTTGCTTTCCAACCATTGTGTCTTTTGTGTCTACAAAACGTTCTCGAAATGGTCAAAAACTTGAAAAATAATGATTATGAAATGAGTCAAAAATCCGACAACTTGCTGGAAAATTGAAAAATCTTTTTAACATAGACAAAATCACGCATTAGTTACATAGAACAACACATTTTCTGCACAAAACAACACTTTTGATCAATGGTACAACACTTTTAAGCTCTAGAATCATGCATTTTCTCATTAAAACAATAATTTTACACCTGAAACAATGCTTTTGCACCATAGTTTAGCGCATTTGTGATACAAAGAAGTGATTTTATCCCATAGAACAATGCATTTGTTGCATAGGTTAGCATTTTTAATCAACAGGTTAGCACAAACATTTTCCCACATATGTAACAGTGAGCATTTCCACATATCGGACCAAAAATTAAATATCATTTCTAGATACCCTTTTTCAAGTAGATTCATCTCCAACAAGTTAAATCAATGAAGGAAGCAGAGTAGGAAAGGAACTAGGAGGAGTAGGAAGCAGCAATGGGAGAATTCAAAATTCAAATTCTCTGAAAGGTAGGAACTCTGGTTCCAACGGTGGGAGAGGCCAGAATGAAGGAGCTGGTCCTATGGGAGAGAAGGACAAGCCTCCGGATATTCCGAAGCCTGTTGACATTCCGCAGACTGGTGGGAGCGACCAGATCGAAGGAGTTGGTCCTATTAGAGAGAAGGACAAGCCTCTGGATATTCTGAAGGCTATTGACATTCCGCAGACTGGTGGTACTCTACCAAAGAATAAAGTGGGTTCTGGGTTTTCGGGGGAGGGGTCCAGTGAGGGGTCCAGCCCACGTGAAGAGACCTTGGAGAATGGAAAAGAATCTAGAAAATGGTCATCCCTTTTTGGAACAAAACCATCTGGTAAATCCTCTTTACCTCCGGTCAAGAATATTTCTAATCCAACTGTTGGAAAGTTTTCTCTCTATCCCTGATCTAGTTCTGGATCATAATATAAACATCATGTCAAACTCCCTGGTAGGCAAATTTATGGGTTCACTCCCAAACATTGAAGTTGTAAGGGCTTACGTCAAACAAAAATGGGCTTTGAAGGGTAACGTTGAAATCTCAGCATTGCTTAAAGGACTCCTTTCTTTTACTTTCTCGTGTGAAGAAGATAAATTAAGGATACTTTGTGGTACCTTGGATGGTAGGAAGGACAACCTTGGTTCTTCGGAAATGGCATCCAAATCTGAACATGAATGACTCTCTTTTGGCACAAGTTCCAGTTTGGGTAAAGTTACCAGGTTTGCCTCTTGAATATTGGGCAGAAAGCATCTTCTCAGGAATAGCAAGCTCCTTTGGTGAACTCCTCTCTATAGACCCAGTCACAACATCAAAAAGGAGACTCACTCACGCTAGGTTTTGTGTAGGGATAGCTCATGATGCAGATGCCAGAACAGATAGATATAGTGTCAAAGTTGGGGACATGGAAACAACACATAGAATATGAATCTATCCCCTTTTCCTGCTTCCATTGCAAGAAAGTAGGTCACTTGGAAAAATCCTATCCTATCAAGCCGAAAGGAGAGCTCAAGCAGACTAAACCCCTGGGTGAAAGTAAAAAAGTTCCAGAAAAAAAGGTATGGCAAGTTAAAAACTCATAAAATAAGGAAGCTGACTTTGTTGACAACAACTGTTTTGAACCCTTGGGGGAAAATAAGGAAGTGGTCTCCTCAACTTCCATCTCCAACCTTCCAATCCAGGAAGTAATGAGGAATGAGCCAACAAAAGTTAACAACCCCGTGACAGAGAAAATCCGAATAGAGGAATTGAAAGAACAGACTATATCTTCAAAAGACACATCTGAAGTGGTAATTGTTGATACTCTTGCTGGTAAAGAAATGCAAAAGAAAGAGGAACAACTTGAGGAAGGGGAGATCACTGGCTCCCAAGAAGAAAATACTAAATCTTCCTTGCTTATGATTAGTTCTGAAATGCAAGAAGCCCAAAAATGTGCTATACTAGGTATGAACCTTTCGGATTCAGATCAAAATTTAAAAACAAAAAATAGTGCATCACATGATTCTAGATTCCCTAATTGGGGCAATGAAGATGAAATATCCAGACTCCTCAGTAATCCTGAAGCGGTTCTCGAGAAAGAAGCTGAGTGGAAAATACCAAAATACAGGAACAAGAAAGGATCCACTCCCTTGGCTTCTCAACTAAGGAAATCCAATAGAGTAGCTCAAGTTGATGTTGGGTACATCTCCTCTTCCCCAGGTTGACCTTCTAAGCACAAAATCAGAGACAAGGAGGCCAGTAAGAACATTGCAGATGGGACTCAGAAGACTCTTAAGGAGTTAGGAATCGGTAAGTAACTATGAAGATTATCTCTTGGAATATTAGGGGACTTAATAATCCTCATAAACATGATATTATGAGGAATATGATAAGGGATAGTAAACTTTATGTTTTTCTAATTCAAGAGACCAAAATGAGTAGAGAAAAAGTTGAATCTCTGAAGTTTTTTAAAAATGGGAGTATCAGTGGTGGAAGCTCGGAAGGTGCTTTGGGAGGCATAACTACTATGTAGAATCTCAATAGTGTCAATGGCCATGTTCTTATTCAAGAATTTTTTTTTCTCTTGCATTAGATTTGAGCATTTAAAAGATGGAACATCATGGGTCCTCACCAACATATATGCACCCACCACCTTGGAAGCAAGAAACTCCTTCTGGAAAAAACTTATAGAAACTAGGGACAACTTCAAGAATCTTAGCTGGTTGGTCATGGGAGACTTTAATACTCCTTTGAGAGAGGAGGAAAAATTTGGTGGAAGCCCTTCTTAGTTGGAAAGTAGGTTGGCCCTTATGGATTTCATAAATACTCAGGCTCTCAATGATTCAGAGATACAGGGATGCAATTACACATGGACTAATAGGAGAACTTGCAATGATCTTATCCAAGTTCGCCTTGACAGGGCTCTTATTTTTGATGACTGGTTTAGACATTATTTCTGCTCCTTGTTTGCCCACATCCGGATTGGGTCTGATCATTTTCCCATCATTTTCTTTGCTGACCCAATTAATAGAAGAAGACATTTTCCTTTTCCTTGATATTACTTGTAATATTCAGAAATGGTGGAATATCCAAGTTGAGGGCACTGCTATGTATAGAGTTGTGAAGAAACTCAAAAGTGTTAAGGACAATATAAGACGCTGGAATAAATCCAGCTTCAGGAACATTTTTGAGGCCAAAGGTAAAGTCCAGGATGAACTTAAGGAAATACAGGTCCAAATTTAGAAGGATGGTTTCTCTACTGTGTCTATTGCTGAAGAAAATGAAACCCTTAAAAAATACCATGAAATCATTGCTAAAGAGGAAACTTTTTGGAAGCAGAGATCAAGATGCACTTGGCTAAAGGAAGGAGATAGGAATACAAGACTATTTCATATGTCGACTATCAAACATAAAGTGGCAAATAGGATTACTAAACTGGCAGTGGACAATGGGGAGCTGGTTAAGGAGGAAGAGATAAGGAATGAGGCCAAAAGGTACTTTTCAGATCTTCTGAGGAGGGATCACAGGTTGGATGCTGATGCTCAATCTTATTTTCTTCGAAATATTCCTTTCCTCATTGATGAGAAGATGAATGCCTCCCTTTCTTCCATACCTTCAAACTATCAAAAATGCTATTTTTTCTTTTGATGGTAATAAAGCTCCCAGTTCAGAAGGCTTCCCCATGTTCTTCTTGCAATATTTCTGGGACATTGTAGGGAAAGATGTTTCCAACGGGGTCAAGGAGTTTTTTGGGGCTAGAAGACTTTTGAAATAAATTAATGGCACTTTCATTTCACTAATTCCCAAAATCCAAGGTGCTGACTCCATGGACAAGTTCATACCAATCTACTTATGCAATTCTTTTTATAAGATTATCTCCAAGGTTCTTACAACCAGAATCCTGATTGTCCTTCCCTCTTTGATTAATCATCAGCAAAATGGTTTTGTCCCAGGAAGACAAATTATTGACTCCATTATTACTGTCCATGAGAATATTCATTCTCTTGTAAGGGCTAAGAAACAGGGTCTCATCCTCAAGCTTGATCTCTCTAAGGCCTATGACCGGGTTGATTGGTCTTTTCTTGTGAAGGTTCTTGTGGCTTATGGTTTCTCCACCAAATGTGTTGACCTCTTTAGTCAGCTTATTACCTCAGCCTCTTTTTCCATTCTTGTCAATGGATCTCCATCCCCCTTCTTCCAAGCGTCTAGAGGATTGAGGCAAGGGGATCCCATTTCCCCTATCCTCTTCATTATTATAGCTGAATGTTTTGGTAGGTCTATGGAAAGCATGGTGATGTGAGGATCTTTTAAGGGACTTCAGCCTTCTTCAGCTGATCATACATGCTCTCACCAACAATTTGTGGATGATACCATTGTCATGGGGGAATCAAGTATCTCAGAAGGTAGAACCCTGAAGGACACTCTTTGTAAGTTTGCCTCTGCATCTGGTTAGCTCATTAATTGGGTCAAAAGCGAAGGTTTTTTCATCAATACACCAGAGAGAAGAAAACACAGAATCAACAGAATCCTGGAATGTTAGATTGCTGATCTTCCTGCCACTTATCTTGGGCTCCCCTTGGGCATTGCAACTCCTGATTCGTTTTGGAGCTATCTGGTGGACAAATTTCATAAAAAGCTAGTTGGATGGAAAGGAGCCCTTTTAAGTCAGGCTGAAAAGATTCAACTTCTGAAAGCTTCTCTTCAAAGCATACCTATCTATGCCCTTAGCCTTTTCAGAATTCTAGTAAAGTATGTTGATGCAATTGAGAAAATTCAAAGAAAAATCCTCTGGTCAGGGGTTGAGGAAAAGAAAAGAATGTGTCTTGTGGCTTGGGATTAGGTATGCAAACCGAAAAGTAAAGGAGGTTTGGGCCTGAGAAGAATCCAGACCCTAAATGAAGCTCTCTTGTCTAAACAGGTTTTGAGAATGTTCCACTCAGATAGTGAATGGTGTAAAATCTGGAGAAGTAAGTATTCTCTTCTGTCCTCTTCTCTTTCCTCTTTTATCAATTCTGACATCCATATGAATGGGTCCCATATCTAGAATCATGCCTCTAAGTGTAGAGACAACATTGCTAAAGGGGCTATATGGAAAGTAGGCAATGGTAGGAAAGTTAAATTCTGGGAAGATCCATGGCTTTTTGATAAATCTTTGATTGATATCCCAGAATGGGCCCCTTATGCCTCCTCTTGTAATAAATGGCAGAACATTGAAAGTATCCACCCAAACCTTATCAAGCTTAAAAACCATCTGTCATCGGCCTGGTTGAATAAAGAGGAAGACTCCCTCAATTGAAAATATGAACTTAAAGGTAATATTACTATCTATTCAATGTATGGTGTTCTCTCCGCTGCCCCTTCTGAAAATCCTTTTTGGTCTAAAGCATGGATAAAGGGTTTGATCCCTAAAATCAAATTTTTCTATTGGACTATTCTTCAAAATAAAATCTTGACCTTAGACAATCTCAAGGATAGAGGATTTGCATTCCCTAATAGATGTGCTCTGTGTCTTGAGGAGGAAGAGTCTGTGGACCATCTAGCCATCCACTATTCCTATTCTGCTTCAATCTGGGAAAGATTTCTTAAGAGTTTTTGCATTGATTGGGTGTTTTGTAACACTATCAGTGATTTGTTCTACTCCTAGAATTATCATTGGTCTAACTCCTTTTTGAGATCTCTATGGCAACTATCACTCCCTCACATTCTATGGGGGTTATGGAAAGAAAGAAACAATCGTATTTTCAGGGACACTTCTCTTACTCAGGATATTGTTTTCCAGAAAATACAATGGGCTATAGTGGAGAACATTGGGATCATTGGGGGTCCCTATTTTTTGGCCAACCCTCTGGAATCTCACATTTTAAGTTCCTGGAGTTTGAAGAATGCTGGCAATTCTGACCCCAAGCAAAACAAAAGATTAGAACCAAGATGGAAAACTCCCCCTCATGGTTGGTTCAAAGTCAATTTCGATGGTTCTGCAAAAGGTAATCCGGGCCCTGCGGGATGTGGAACTATTCTTAGAGATGATAAAGGTATATGCAAGGAAATGATTGTTGTTCCAATAGGAAGCCAAACAAACCACAAGGCAGAAGCAATGGCAGCACTCCATGGTTTTCTCTTCACAAAAATATGGAATTGCCCCTACCTATGGATTGAAGGGGACTCTAACAACATCATCAAATGCCTCAAGGGGACCTCTAAGCCCTCATGGTCTATCAATAACATTATAAAGGTTGCTAGAGACCTCATTAACACTTTTGAGAAAAGTTTCATATCTCATATTTACCGTGAAGCTAATGGTTTTGCTGACTGGGCAACCAATGTGGTGGTCAATCAAGATGAAATGATTACATGGAAGGGAGAATAGGGCCTCCTAGAGGATATCAGATTAATCATTTTTAAGGATCGATACAATAGTACCCCGAAGATCATAAATGGATAAAATAATAATGAAACGGATTAAAAGGAGTGCTTTGAGCTATTATAATATTGTTGATACCAGAATCCAGATTCTGGAAACTATTAGCATTGGCGAAGGGAAGTCTATAGAAGATTATGTGGAGGATTTGACCAAAACTATTGCTAGAGCTGAAAAATATAAGAGACTCCTTCAACCCCAAATTTGAGCAAATTGAGAAAGACCTGATTGAAAGGAAAGCAAATGCTAATGCTATGGATCAAACAATGGTGGAAACTGTCAGTAAAGTCAACAAAAGTGAGGAATGCCTTAAAAGTATCGCAGAGCAAAGCTTAAACATTCTGAAGGCCTCTGCTGGCAATACCAAATCCCTCATCAGAAAATTGGAGGAGGAGAAGGATACCTTGGAAATTGACCCTGACACTGAAGGCACAGGAGATGTTCAAGGACCCAGAACAAGAACCAGAGGTAAAAAGAAGGAGAAGAAGCCAAATAAGGACCTGGATGAACTCAAAGCTGCTACGACCAATCACAACCAACTGATGATTAAGGCAGAGGACCTCCTGAAGGCTTTATAATTATGCAGTGGTTTCTTCTGTTTTGTTGTTTCTTTCTTTTGTTGTCCTTTCTATTTACTGGCTTTATTGCCAGTCGTTTTGAAAGTTGTTCGTATATGGTCTGGATACTCTTTGATGATCTATTTTAATCTCCTTTGTTAAAGGTTTTGGGTCCTTAAAACCTGTTTTTCTTAATAATCAGAACTATCTCAAGTGCAAAAATCAACATCATTATCAGTTTCTCATCAAGATACATCAAATCCTTTATCCCAAAACTAGATCCTATCAATATTTGTTCATTATCTTGGATATATTGTTCCTATTTGGACCTAGGTTATATCAAAAAAATGATTTCACTCACATTGGAATCAAACAAACTTGTAAACCATCATATGCTTATATGATTTTTAAATATCACCTTAAGAAAAGGAAACCTAGTTAGAAGGCTACTTTGAATAAGGAAAGATTATTGTACATCAATCACAAAATCTTGTTAAAACAAATGACATTCCTTCACCGTTTTCGTCACTATTTACGTGGTTACGGAACAGAGTTTGATGGAGAACTTTTGCAAGCATGTGCCTTTCAACAACATGATGCTTGATCACAACGCACTAATAACAGTGGTAAAATCAATGAAGCTTATCTTCCTAAACCAATGATCACTTATTGAGTGGCATTTTAGAAGATCAAAACTTGAGAAGTTCAAATCAATTACATGCCAGTTTGGACTAGAGCTCAATACGAGAAATTCAGAACACAACAAAAACAATTGGAAGAAGAAGATTCAATGTTTCAAGATTTTGGATACATAGATGTTGATGAAGAGGCAGTCAATAACACTATTAGACACCTCGAACAAGATTATAAATTTGACAAACTAATGGAAAAGTTATTGGAAAAATAAAAGGAGAAGTACATCCTAATGTTGGCAAAATCAGGAGCTAAATTGCCGCAAGACTTTAACGTAGAAAGTTTGAAATAAGATGTAGAGATAAGTAACCATCAAAACACTAATGATCCCAATAAAGAGGATGTAAATCGAGTAAATCATGAGGAAACAAGAGGAGATTAAACAATAAAAGACCATGATGATACAAGAAGAGAGCATGGTGACCGAAGAACTTATGAGGATGCAAGGAGAACCCGTATTGATAATCCTTTGTTAACTCTCACTCAACAAATGCAAATCTTACAATAACAAATACAAGATATGCAGAATGGAACGAGTTCGAAGAAATATTCATCGGAGGACATCTTCCCATATCCTTTTGATAAGAGTTTAAACATGATACCATTCCCACGACATTGTGAATCCCTAAATATGATAAATATGATGGATAATCTGATCCTCAAGATCACATTAGGGAGTTTTGCACCATGAGTATGGAATTTGTACATGATGAAACTTACCTAATGTGTCTATTCCCTATAATATTAAGTGGACAATCAATGGAATGGTTCTCAAGAGTACCATCTGGAATTAAATCTTTTGATGAACTTGTGAACAAATTTATCTTACAATACTCCTACAACATAAGAAATGAGATAACAATGCTAGATCTATGAGAATGGTGAACCTTTCATGGTCTTTTTACAATGATGGAAACAAATGTTCAATAGATATCCAAGAGATGTACCTGATCAAGAGAAAATGGACATATTCATTGACAACCTTATTAGTGAAATGAGTTATTGTCTTAAAATGCAATGTCCTCCTTTTGCCAAAATGATTGAAAATGGTCTAAAGATAGAAGATGCAATGGTAAAGAAAGGAGAGTTAAGACTTTACAACAATTCCAACAACAACAACAACAACAACAACAACAACAACAACAACAACAACAACAACAACAACAATGTTAACAATAATAATGACAAACCTAAATTTTGGTCAAAGAATAGGAATGTTACCAATGGAGGAAATGATGAAAGCAATGCTACCAAAAAACAACCAATATTCAACTTATCAGGTCAAGTATCAAACAATAACAACCAAGAGAATAGTAGATCTAAGTCTTTCTTCTCCAGTCCTCATAGGAAATTCACAAACATTGGGGAACCCTTAGAATCAACTTTGAAAACTCTTCTTGCAAATAAATTTATTACCTTACTAGAAGTAAGAAAATATGAACGTCAAGTCAAACCTAATTGGTGGAATGACAATAATTTTTGCAATTATCATCAAAACAAAGGACACCATACCAATGATTGTCAAAGATTGAAGCACCTTATTCAAGGTTTGATTGATAATGAAACTATCACAGTGGATGGTCATAAGACAAATGGATCACATCTAGAATTCAAAACTCCACTTCCAAACTATGAAAAAAGTGAACAATCCAAACCAAAAGATGATAAAGGGAAAGCTAAAGTAAACTACACTTACACATATGATGATGTGGTAAATGTCGTTATTGTCAAAGACAAAGCACCTTCAAAACCCATCAACGTTATTACAAGAAGAAAAGTGAAGGTTACATTTCCAGGTATAACAAACAAATCAACATCCACTTCAAGACAATACAACTTAGTGGAACAATTGCAAAAGATACCCGCTCAAATATCAATTTTGGAGCTCCTAAAAGTTTCACCTATGCATAAGGAAATATTGGAAAAAGCTCTAACGGAAACAATAGTTTTGAAAGACCTAGATGTGGATAAATTTAAAAACATGGTGGGATACATCATAGCCTGACATTGCTTATCCTTTTCTAAAAATGATGACACATCATTGCAACATCCTCACAATGCTCCCTTACATGTTGAAGTCACCATTCATAAAAACCATGTCAAACGCGTACTCATAGATGGTGGAGCTAGCTTAAACATTTGTGCATTAAGTCTAATAAACACTTTGGGATATTCAAAAAAATGCAGTAGATCCGAAGAAGAAAATAACTATCAAGGCTTATGATGAGGAAGATCATTTTTATAAAGGGACTATGGTGTTGTCAATCAAAATAGGACCCATGGAAAGAGATACATTGTGCTAGGTTAAGGACTTAAATTTATCTTATAACATTCTTCTATGAAGACCTTGGATTCATGACATGCAAGCAGTTCCTTCCATATATCATCAGTGTGTTAAAATTCCTCATAATGGACAAGAAATCACTATAGCAGTAGATTTCAGTCAATATTGCAATAATCTAAAATCGACACAAGATGTAAGAGTTCCACATAACAGAGAAGCAGTCTATCCCACCAAAGAAACTCAAGAAAAATTATGGGAAAAATTTGAGAAAAAGATCGAACTAAATGATGAAGGAATGAGAAAGTATTCTTTGCATAACTTACCACTTTCACCTAAATCATATGGAAAACCTACAAAGGCTAAACCAAGAATCACACAAAAATCAATTGAAATGTTTGATGGAGCATTTGTTAGAGTTGTGACACTTGTAGAAGAAACTGAAGACAAAGGCATTCTTAGTGTTGAAATGTGGTGATTGATCAGCAAAGTACTGTACACTCAACACATGAAAATTTTTTCTGGGTATTTTTTTTTTTGATGAAAACCGACATTGTAATAAAACCCTAAAAAGGATGACTTTGTTTTTTCCCTAAAAATGCATGTTATAAGCGGCTGGGATGCTTAAGGCATTGTAAGGTTGATGTACTATTTTTGCTGGATAATAAGAAAGATTGGACGACTATGTATGGTGGACGTAACCCATTCTGGGTGAAACACGTTAAATCTCTGTGTTATCTGTGTCCTGTTTTATTTCTTTATCTTTTGTATTTAAATCTACATATAATTGTTAGTTCATATTTGCTTCGAATTTGCTTAAAAACCTAACACTTAGTTGGTTGTACAAAGATGAAAATGAAACCATAGAAATAGTTGCAGGAGTTGATATTCCCACAGAACAATATGACAATGGTTACAAAATCATGAAAAAGATGGGATATGAAGGAAAAGGACCAATTGGCAAGCGACACAAAGGTATTTCAGAACCTATTTGCCCTCACACACAATCTAAAGAAGATAAGTCAGGACTTGGGTATCCCAAATCAAAGCAAAGGCAACATAATTATCAACATCCAAAGTGGCGAAGGAAAAGAATCCCTAAAGAAGAACCATGACAAGAAAGGCTACATCAAGTAGCAGAGACAATAGCTAAAAAATAGAAACAAGAAGAATATGAGAAATAGGAAGAACTTTCTATCAAAAGAGAAGAAGAATCTTGCAAACAAGTTCAAGGAATACAAGCAAACACATAACCTGATCAAGATATCCAGATATAGTGAAAGAACAGATGACCAAAATCAAAGAACTCTTCTCACCATATAATATTCTTGTCAGGTATAGTGGTGTGATTCTAGACAATGAATTAGAAACATATTCAAAGGAATATGAATGAGGTCTAGGTCCATCATCTGATGTATCAGGTGAAGAAAAGGATAAAGAACAAGTAGTTGTTACAAATGAAGACTCATCTTTCACAAAACAAGGAATAGAGCTGGAAAGAAAACAAGAAGAAATCAGAATTTAGGAAAGAGGCATATGCAAGACAACAAAGAAAAGAGAATGAGAAAGATCAAAAAATGACACCATTTGAAACACAAATAGTCATTAATAAATCATCAAAAGATCAATAGAATATCAGATTTATATCAAATGTTGAGCAAGAAATAATAAGGTATGGAAGAACCATAGAAGAACTAATATAAAGTCAAGCAAGAATGACTATTAGTAAAAAAGAAGCCGAGTTCAAGAGAAGACAAAAGATAGCAAAACAATCCTGTATGTCAAGTACACATATATGCCAACTTCAATCCACAAATGAATTTATGGAAGTTAACCAAGAAAGAACTTGTAGTATTAAAGATGTATGTGTTTATATAAGTAATTCATTTGAGGGAAAAACTTCAGATGATGGGTCACTTGAGGCAAATCACAAAACACCAATCCTGATTTCGTTAGAGCTAATTGGAGAGCACTTGGGAGAGACTATCCTCAAGAGAGTTCTATCTATGACATTACCTACTCTACGCCAAATTATGACTATTATGTCATGAACCTTGAAACATTGAACAATGATGATGACTATGACCTACCCCTGATTCATCCAGAGCTGATCGATTGGGATAACATAGAAAACCCTAAATTGGATGTCTTTTCCAGTGATCATGATTTAGCCGTATATCTTAATGTTATTGAACCATTAACACCTAAGATATCTTCCACCAGTAAATCGAGTAATGCTTCTTGCAGTTAGGAGAGTGCCAAACTTTCCAGTCGCAAAATTGAAATAAAACAAGGAAAAATACTTAGTGCTGAAAACCATTTTATGGCAACACTAGATCAATCAAGAGGAAAAATAAAGGACGTATCTGATGGTGAAAACCTCCTTGAGGCACTAGAAGATGGAAATTTTGATACCCTCCCTACATATTTTCAGGAGAGATTTGCTATTTTAATAGAGCCAACACAAGAAATAAACATTAGTACATCAAAGGACCCCAAGGTCCTTCATCCTGCTACATCATTATTAGATGAAGAGAGGAAAGACTACATAGGATTATTCAAATAGAGACACATAGATTTTGCTTGGTCCTATGCCGACATGCCAGCTTGATCGAGATCTTATCATGCATCATCTCAATGTAGATCCAAAAGAAAAACCAGTTAAACAAAAGCTAAGGAAGATGCATCCACACATTGCTCTTCTTGTCAAGCCAGAGCTAAACAAACTATTGGATGTGGGTTTCATATGACTTGTCGCCTATCTAGAATGGGTCTCAAGCATTGTGCCAATGTCAAAGCCAGATAAAAGCATAAGATTTTGCACCAATTTTAGAGATTTGAATAAAGCATGTCCAAAAGATGATCTCCCATTGCCCAACATTAATATAATTGTATACTTAACAACAGGTCATGAGATGTTTTCATTAATGGATGGATTATCGGGATACAATCAAATAAGAATCGCCCTCGAAGATCAAGAAAAGATAGCATTCACTTGTGCATGGGGTACTTACTACTGGAATGTCATGCCATTCAGACTTAAGAATGCAAGAGCAACTTATCAGAGATCCATGCCAACAATTTTCCATGACATGATGCATACAATATGGAAGATTATGTAGATGACATACTTACAAAATCTCATACAAGGAAAGAACATTTGAACATCTTGGGCAATATTTTTGACAAACTTGAACAATATGAGTTAAGATTGAATCCAAAGAAATGTGCATTTGGAGTAACCTTTGGAAAACTTCTTGGGTACATTATATCAGCTCGTGGAATTGAAGTAGATCGTGAAAAATTCAAAGCTATCATAGAAATGGAGTCACCTAAGAACATAAGTCAATTGCACTCTCTACAAGGGAGATTGCAATCAATCATAAGATTTGTTTCCCAGCTAGCAGATAGATGTCATCCATTCACTTATCTATTACACAAGAATGTTTCATTAAAATGGGATTAAAAATGTGAGGAAGCATTTTTGCAAATCAAAGAATATCTGGTGAATCCTCCAGTACTGGTATTACCAATCAAAGGAAAACCATTGTTGCTTTATATCTCAGCAACAAATGTATCACTAGGAGCTCTCTTAGCACAACATGGAGAAGAAAGAAAAAAAAATAGTATATTACATTAGTAGAACACTTGTAGGTGTGTCAACTTGAATTTCATCCTCAAAATACTACCTGCAACAAGTTAGTTTCACAAAATACCAATGGAAATGCTACAAGAAATCCAAACTTAACCAATGAAACTACATGAAGTACATATAAAATAAAATACTAATATTACCTTCATGGCTTATGTCTCATTGTGTCCTAACTCCACTATTCCTGGTTGCAGATGGTGTGCTCTCAGACAATGCATTGATGGCTTCCAAGATGGCATATGAAGAATGGACTGATAACTTATAGTTAACTGATACTATGATATGCAATACTACATGATTATGCTAAATGATTAAAACTCACGGATGCATATGATTAATTTGAAGACTAACTCTCTCTCAACTGAAGCTCTTGATTTTATAGAATTTGAGAGGATGAGATGATGTGGCTTAGATCAACGGTCATGATCATATCTGCAGATTTGGATGGCTGTGAGAAAAGGTGAAGGTTGAGAGAAAGGGGGAAGGAGAAGACAAGTGTCACTCATCTCACCTTGACTGGGTTGCTGACTGAGGGAATCTAGGGATGGTTGGAGAATATTTAGGCATGATAAGACAAGTGGACTCAAGTCCTTCCTAAGATGTAGGGGGTGTTGGAGAGAATATAGGAAATGGTTATGAAATATGTGTACGCACACAATTTTCATTAAGTTTGGAGGTTGGACATAAATGATGAATTAATATTTAAGAAATATTAATTTCCTCAGCCACATGTTTGATGAGTTGGCAAAGGGAAGATGAAGTGGAGATGGAAGGTGAGTTGGATAAGGGGTTAAATAATTTAAGAATTATTTAATATTTGAGACTATAGGATAGAAGAATAACCATTAAATATTAAATATTTAATTGTTTGGAGGAGATAATTAAATATTAGATATTCAATTAACTTGGTTAGAAGGAATAATTAAATATTAGATATTTAATTAATTAGAGGAATAAGATAGATGAATTAATTAATAAAATATTAATTAATAGAAAGACACGAAAATGAATTAAATAAATTAATCTTTTCAAATAACTATTTAATAGAAGAATAATTATTAAATAAATATAAAATATTTATTTAATGGCTCATAACCATTTTTATGTGTATACATTTTGCCCCTCTTTGAAATGATGTCGAGACAACATTGTTTCAAAGATCAAATCAAGTCTCGATAATGCACCTGATGGAGATTGAAAATCCTGATTGTGTGCCCCCTTAGGAGATTGATCGTGAAATTGTTGAAAACTTTGGTTTGAATGATTGATCTCATGATAATTGATAAAAATTTTAGTCAATTAAATTAATTTGTAAAAAACCAATTAAATTGCCCCATTGAATATCATTAAGTACTCTTTAAATAGTAAATATAAAATTAACTAAGGCTAATTTTAATTTCATTGTTATCCTTGTCAGCTTTGTGAAGAAAATTTTCTTGCTGAGGTGGTGAAATGGTGATTCCTATGGAGAACAATCATTTTGAGCGTGTTGGACGATATCAACGACCTGCTGAGTATGGGTATCTGGTATGTATCTTATCCCGAGCTTTGTTTTCAACTTTTCATGCAAATTGTCATGTGTTTAGGCGCATTTTTGAATTTTTTCGGCGTGAGGTTAGCACTTTTGCATTTTGTTTTAGTGCATATGCAATTAGGTTTAGAGTATTTGCATAGATTAGCGCAAA
Organism: Cryptomeria japonica; assembly: GCF_030272615.1. Classification (NCBI taxonomy): domain Eukaryota; kingdom Viridiplantae; phylum Streptophyta; class Pinopsida; order Cupressales; family Cupressaceae; genus Cryptomeria; species Cryptomeria japonica. The sequence continues at coordinate 800,236,692 of NC_081409.1, forward strand.
TGATCTTTTTATTAGCGCATATGCATAGGATGTTAGTGCATATGCATATGATAGCACAAATCTTTCGTGTGTTAGCACTTTTGCAGCCAAAGTTAGCGCTTTTGCATTGTTGTGCGCATATGCTTTTAGAGTCGCATTTGCTAAAAAAGATAGCGCAAATACATTAGTTTAGCACATTTGCATTTAGATTTAGTGCATATGCTCAATAGGATAGCGCAAATGCTCGAAATTGATGTTTTTGATAAGTGCAAAGGCTAAAAATCACTTTGATGATTAGATTTAACATGTTTAATGCGCATTGATGATGAATTGGTACCTGATTGAGTGATTGCTTGATTGATTTGATTGATTGATTGCTTGATTGATTGATTTGATTTCTTGATTGATTTGATTGATAGATAGATGATTTGATTCAGTTTGATTTGATTTCTCTTGATAAAATAGGAGAAACGTGATGTTCTTCAGTGTCGGGAGAAATTATCGATAGTATGACATTTAGTGCCAGAGCTGACACAGGCTGAGGTTAGACATATAGATGCTTGTGGTTTACATCATTTTTTGTATATGCTCGAGATTACGCATAATAGAGGATTATTGATGGCATTAGCCGAGAGATGTCACAGTGAGCATAACACTTTCCACTTGTCCACAGGTGAGATTAGTGTGACGCTCGAGGATGTCTATAGACATCCTAGTGACTGGCGAGTTAGTGCAGTATGATTTTGAGGATCGTATTGGGATAGAGGCTTGCAGAGCCATGTTTGCTAATGATAGCATTGGTAGAGGAGAGATCCGATGGGAGGATATGGTGATGTATTACGAGGCTCTTCCCATGATTCTTGCTAGTTTAATTGGAGGATTTATTTGTCCTGATAGGCGATCACAAGGTTTTTTTGTTGGATGGGGTGAGATTCTCCTTAGAATGATGCAACATTGTACTCGATATGCTTGGGGTGTTTGTATGTTGGCTCATTTATATCATGATCTTCACCAAGTAGTGTATGATGAGAGTGTGAGTTTGTCTACAGGATGCACTTTATTGCAGATCTGGTGCTAGGAGCACATTGCTATTACTCGGCCTATCCATCATAGAGTTCATGGAGAGAGGCAATCATATGTGTATTTTTATGCAGGTATCCTTACTCAGCATAAGTTGGGTAAGATGGAGTATTGGCGTTGGGTGCTTGATTAATTGGATAGTATTACTTGGAGACCATATGTTGATTGTGAGCCATGGATGGATGATGCACAGACCTTACCATTTATAATGCAGAGTAGATATCTCATTGGTCAGACTCCTTACATTGTTGAGCGATAGTTGATTAGTCGCATTTTGAGATAATTTGGTATCATCCAGTCTATGCCTACTGGTGTGACGATATATGCTCGACGGTATAGAGATAGATGGGATTGGGGACCTTCCTTGTCATTTGAGATTTCTCACATAGAGTTTCTTGCTACTCTGAGAGTGGCTTATGATATGAGATTGCACATTCTTAATCCTGGGGTTACTGCAGATTATGCGCAGTACATACTAGCTCATCCAGTTCCTCGCATTACTGATCCAACAGATCCTCCTCCTAGCTTAGGAGATGAGGATGATGACTCAAATGATCCAGTTTTTAGGAGACAAAAATGAAGACGAGAGCTCAGAGCTGCTCAGGAGGCCGGGGCAGGTGGAGATGAGGGTGGTAATGGTGGTGGAGGTGGTAGGAGAGCTGGACAGAGGGGAGGTTGACTGAGAGTCCGTGGAGGACTGTTTGGACTAGTTGGTAGGATTGGGAGACTACATCCTATGGGTGGGAGGGATTTTGGATGGATTGTGAGGGAGCATGGCAGGGCAAGTATAAGATTATCGAGAGGGTTGCCATTGACAGGAGGAGGTAGGGTGACTGGACTGGATGGAGGTTGCAGGAGAGGCATTCATTTTGGACAGATTCAACCAGACCCTAGGGTTATTGCAGTGCATGGTGGAGATGATGAGGATCTAGAGGATCATGTTCCCCTGACTAGACGACGGGTTCAGAGAGTTACTTGGACTGAGATTCTAATAGTTGGACAGGTTGGTGGTGAGGAGGGGATTGGGATTCATGCACCACAACAGGATTTTCCAAATCAGGATTTTCTAGAGCATGATATGCTAGAACATGATATGCCAGAGAATGATGTACCAGAGCATGATGTGCTAGAGCATGATATCATTGACAGTCTTAGAGCACATATTGATCAACTTCAAACACAGGTGCAGACTCTTATGACCGAGAGGGATAGAGATGTTAGGAGACAACAAGATACTCAGGGCCTTCTTGATCACATTCAGTAGGTTGGATCAGGAACTCTTTCGGCTGACACTGTTAGAGCATTAGTTTAGGCTGGGAAGGAGACTTCCCATTGGTGACGATGATATGAGGAGGCAGTTGTAGAGAGCCAGAGAGCAGGTAGTTATCATACCACCGTATTGATGGACACTAGTAGTGGTGGGGTCATGGGACCTCCTCAGAGGAGTGGTGAGCATGGGAGACAAACATCTGGAGGATCTTCTTGGCCACAACCACAGAGATAGATGGATTTAGGTGGTAGTGGTATAGGACAGCCGTGACTTGATTTGGAGCATTTTTATTGTTTATTTGATATCATTGTATACTTGGACTTTTATTATTTTATGATGATCCATATTATGCATGTTACTCTATTTGATGATGATCTTTATTATGCATGTTACTCTATTTGATGATGATCTATATGCTTTGATTATATGGATGCAGTGATTAGATGGATGATGATATGATGATGATTGTCTTGCCTTATGATTATGATCTATATGATGCAAGGATAAATGTTTTTGTTTTGATTATTCAATTTTGATGATCTTGGATGCAAATGAAAATGATTACTAACTTAAATGATATGAATGTAATGATCTATATGGAAATGCAAATGAATGATTGATTTGGTTTTGAATTATGATAATGTAAATGATCTATATGAAATGTTTTATTTTTGTTTTTATGATGAAATTGAAAATGATGGGAAAAGGCAAATGCAATGATTGAGTTTTATATGTAATGCTTATAATGATTATGAATCTAAGTGCAAAGATGCAACTAAATGATCTTTATGAAATGATAATGCAGATAATAATGATGATACTCTACATGGTTAATGAAATGCACTTAATTGAATGCAAGCTAATGCAATGATTTAAATGCAACTAAATGAAATAGATAATGATTAAAATGATTCTAAAAATGAATGCACCTATAATGATTAAATGCAAATTATTTTTGTTTGTCCAAGTATACTCAATCTTTATTTATGACCGTTGATCTGTTAATGAAATGAAATGCTTATAATGTAATTGATAATTAATGCTTATAATGCAGATGAATAATGAGCTAACTAAAAACTATACTACCATTCTTCATATGCAATCTTTGTAATAGTGCTTGATTTCATCACTAAGCTTTAAAATGTTGTAAGAAAATACAAGCAACTTGACATAATGATTCAAGATAACCTGAGTATTCCTTACATGGATTTTGATATAGCAAGTTAATACAAGCAACTTGATATAATGGATCAAGTTGACTTGAGTATTGCTTACAGAATAGACAAGGAGTATCTCCTTTCATGCATGACTTGGAACGTCCTCCTTGATCTTTTGCCGATCATATCCTGAGACAAGTTCATACCATAGTAAGAGATAAACCACAAACAACAATCAAAGAAAATAATCATGCCCCATCATAGCTTCTCTAGTCATGGACATCCTTGAGTTGCATAGAGCACATGATTAGCAAGAAAATCAAGATATAAACACTGAATCTTGTATGCCATTCACATGTTCTTGTAGTCATTAACTGATATAATCATCTTGATGAATGATCTTTGATAATCCTTTATTACTTGCTGATCGATTCTTCATTTTCTGAGTTTCCCGATTTAGTTAATGATTAAACGCCTTGATTTATTTGTTGCATTGTTGCTCGTTATTTGTTTCAAAACCCTAGGTGTTTTTGGTTTCTCTAAGTTTTTCGAATGTTTTGGGATTTTCAAAGATTTAAGAGGTCACCTTAGCAAAAGGAATTAGGATTTTACCCCCAGTGGAAACAAAAAATTATTATGGATGTATGAATTGATCAAGATCCAAACCATGGAGGGATACAAATGCAGATTGATTGATTTTGATAAAATCTAAGACAATAACTATGACAAGTATGTCAAAGATTGTTAACTGTTGGTAAGCTGCATATTTCTTGTTAAATGGTTCAGAGCAATGAATGCGAAAGATGGAAGATGGAATGGATAAGGTAAGATACATGGAAGTGATAGATGTGATAGGGTGGAGTGGATAGGTGCGCAAAGTGATCTCATAGATGGAGGAACTTACTTTGTAGATAGCATCTATTTACCAAGTTTTCACCATCTAATTTATTGCATTTTTCTCTCTCTCTCTTTTTTTTAACTGTTTTATGCTTTTTTAGGGATTTTCTGATTTTTACTGATTTCTTCAGGACTTTATATGCTTTTTATTGATTGATTTTTAGGACTTTATATCTCAAGCATAGAATTTCTTGAGATGGATAGAATTGATAGGTTCATCAAACCAATCACCTCTAGGGGTAGATAACTTGTATGCTCCTGATCCATATGCTGCTACTATGATAAAAGGTCCTAGCCAATTTGGTTCAAATTTTCCCTTCTTTTCTCGGTCTTGTTGATTTCTTGGATTTTCCCTTAGAACTATATCTCCAATCTGGAAAATATGCAGCTTGACTCTGTGGTTATAGCTTCTTTCCATTCTTTGTTGGTATACTTTCAAATGTTCTGTTGCATTTTGGCAACATTCTTGAATCAGTTCTAGTTCTTGGAGTCGAGAGACTCGTTCTTCTTCTTCTGGTATAAGACCTTGCAAGGGTACTCATAGAGAAGGTATCTCTACTTCTATAGGTAATATAGCTTCTAATCCATAGACCAAACAATATGGAGTTGCCCCTGTTGGAGTGTGGATGCTAGTTCAGTATGCCCAAAGAGTAGGATTTAGCTGAATGTGCCAATCTTTTCCAGCTTCATTAACTGTTTTCTTCAAGATTTTCAAGATAGTCTTGTTTGATGCCTCAACTTGACCATTACCTTGTGGATAATATGGAGTAGAAAATCTATGTTGGATATGAAATTGTTCACATAGCTCCTTCACATCTTGATTTTTGAATGGTCTTCCATTATCAGTAATAATGGTCATAGGAACTCCATAGCGATAGATTATATAATTCAAAATGAATGATGATATTTGTTTTCCTGTCACTGTTGTTAAAGGTAATACTTCAATCCACTTAGTAAAATATTCAGTAGCAATCAGAATGAACTTATGTCCATTAGAAGATAAGGGATTGATCTTTCCTACCAAGTCAAGGCCCCATTGTTGAAATGGCCATGATCCTGTCATAGGATATCACTCTTGTGCTGGTGCATGAATGAGATTTCCATGGATTTGACATTGTTTACATTTTCTAGTATATGTGAATGAATCTCTTTCCATAGTAGGCCAAAAGTAACCCATACGAAGAAGTTTCTTATCCAATGTTAAACCACTTGAGTGTGTCCCACAAATACCTGCATGAATGTCATTAAGAACTCTCTCAGATTCATCTTTTTCAAGGCATCTCAACAAAGTACAATCTAGACCACGCCTATATAGGATATCAACAATAATAGTATAGCGAGAGGACTAGCGGATAAAATTTCATCTCTGATTATGAGATAATTCAAGAGGAAGAATATGATCTTTCAAATATTGATAAATTTGACTGTATAAGGATTGACTGGTTCCTGATATATGACAAATTCGATAGGTATGTTGGGATTGAATAGTAGGGGTTAAGATATCTTCCATGAGAAATTCGTAACATTGTTGATTCTCCTTATTTTGCAAGAGATATGCTATTGTAGCCATTGCATCTGCTGTTTTATTCTCATTTCTTGGAATCTGGGTGAATGTGATTTCTTTAAAGTGTTCTTTAGATTTCTCTACCAGCTATTTGTATGGCATAATCTTATCATCCTTTTTTTGATATTCATCATTTACTTGATTGATGATAAGTTGTGAATCACCATAGACATGTAGTTCTTTGACATTCCATTCAATAGCCATTTTAAGCCCTATAGCTAATGCTTCATACTCTGCAGTATTATTAGTGCATGGAAACCACAGTCTATATGATTTTGGAATTGTGTGTCCTTGAGGTGTGATGAAAAAGATTCCTGCACCTGATCCATATTGTGTATAAGAACCATCAAAGTACAATTCCCAAAAGTTTGTACTTACTACCAAGATATCCGCATCAAGAAATTTGATATGCAAAGGCATGTTATTTTGTAAAGGTGCATCAGCCAATTGATCAATGATGACTTGTCCCTTGATAGCTTTCCGGTCAACATATTCTATGTCAAATTCACTCAGTATCATAACCCATGTGGCTAGTCTCCCTGTCAATGTTGACTTGCTCAATAAATATTTGAGAGGATCTATCTTTGCTATTAGTTTCACAGAATGAATCAACATATAATGTCATAGCTTCTGAGTTGTAAATACATTGCTAGACATGTATTTCTTATTGAGGAATAATTTAATTCATAGCCAACAAGCGTTCTACTGATATAATAAACTGCTCTTTCTTTTCCTTCATCATCATGTTGGGCTAGGAGGGCTCCTAATGATACATTTGTTGTTGAGATATAGAGCAACAATGGTTTCCCTTTGGTTGGTGATATCAGTACTGGAGGACTCATAAGATATTCTTTTATTTGCAAAAAAGCTTCTTCACATTTTGGATCCTATTTGAATGGAACATTTTTTATGTAAAAGATGGGTAAATGGAAGACATCTGTCTACTAACTGAGAAACAAATCTCCTGATTGATTGCAGTCTTCCTTGTAAAGATTGCAATTGAGTTATGTTCCTAGGTGACTCCATCTCCATGATAGCTTTGAATTTTTCAAGATCTACTTCAATTCCATGAGTTGATATAATGTAGCCAAGGAGTTTTCCAGAGGTTACCCCAAATGCACATTTCTTTGGATTTAATCTCAATAGATACCTTTCTAGCCTGTAAATTTTTTTGCTTAAAATGTTCAAATGTTCTTGTCTTGTATGAGATTTTGCAAGTATGTCATCAACATAATCTTCCATAAATGTATGCATCATATCATGGAAAATTGTTATCATAGCCCTTTGATAAGTCACTCCTGCATTCTTAAGCCCAAATGGCATAACATTCCAGCAATATGTTCCCCACGCATAGGTGAAAGCTGTATTTTCTTGGTCTTCAGGTGCAATTCTTATTTGATTATATCCTAAGAAGCCATCCATTAATGAAAACATCTCATGTCCTGCTGATAAGTCCACTATGATATCAATGTTTGGCAGTGAGAAATCATCTTTTGGACATGCTTTATTCAGATCTCTGAAATCTGTACAAATCCTTATGCTTTTATCTAGTTTTGATACTGGTACAATACTTGAAACCCATTCTGGATAAGCAACTGGTCTTATGAAACCCACTTCTAATAGTTTCTTTAGCTCAGTTTTTACAAGAAGAGCAATGTGTGGATGCATCTTTCTTAGCTTCTGCTTAACGATTTTTTCTTTTAAATCCACATTAAGATGATGCATGATAAGATCTAGATTAAGTCTTGGCATATCTGCATAAGACCAAGCAAAATTTATTTGTCTTTGCATAAAGAATTCCATGTATTCTTTCCTCTCTTTTTCTAACAATGAGGCATCAAAATGAAGTATTTTAGGATCTTTTGATGTATCAATGTTTACTGCTTTTGTTGGTTCTATTAGGATAGCAAATCTCTCTTGAAAATATGCAGGAAGAATGTCAAACTTTCCATCTTCTGGCACCTCAAGGAGGTTTTCACCATCAAATACATCCTTTGTTTTCTCTTTTGATTGATCTAATGTTGCCATGAAATGGTTTTCAACAATAGGTCTCTTTCCTTGTTTTATTTCACTTTTACGGCTGGAAAATTTGGCATTCTCCCGACTATGAGAAACATCACTTGATTCTGCAAAAGGAAGATATCTTAGGTGGGATGGATTCAACAACGTTAAGGTACATAGCTAAGTCATGATCATTAGAAAAGATATTCAGTCCAGGGTTGTCTAAATTATCCCAATCAATTAGTTCAGGATGAAGAAGGGGTAAATCATAGTCACTGTCATCATTAGGTGTTTCAACGTTCATGACATAATGATCATAACTTGGCATAGAATAGGTACTATCATAGATTAAATGTTTTTGAGAATTGTCTTTCTCAAGCGTCTCTGAATTAGTTCTAACAAAATAAATGTTAGCATTTTGTAGTTCACACTCAACTGGTTCTTCAACTGACGTTTGTCCCTTAAATGAATGGATTATATCAACACACACGTCTTTAATATTGCAAGTTATTTCTTTATTGAACTCATTTGTATTTTGGAGTTGATATACTTGTGTACATGATAAAGAGGATTCTTTTGCTAGATTTTGTCTCCTTTCAAACTCAACTTCTTTTGGACTAATAGTCAATCCAACTTGACTATCTCTTAATTCTTCTATGGTTCTGCAATATCTGAATACATCTTGTTCCTCTTTTGATAAAAATCTTGTATTTTCAGATGCTTGATCTATCCTTGTTTGTACTTCTTGTGGCCTTACTTATTTGCCTTTGACATTCCCTTTCCTTTTTTCATACGCCTCTTTTCTTTGAATTCTGATTTTTTCTTGTCTTGTTTCTAACTTCATCTTTTGTTTTGTAATAGACAAGTCCTCTTTTGTAATAGCTTCTTGGTCTTCATTGTGTTCCTTACTTGATGTAGTAGATAAGATATCTGGACCCCACTTATACTCATTGGAATCTATCTCTGAATCATGATCTAAGATTACTCCACTATACCATACTGGAATGTCGTATGGTGCAAAAAGTTCTTTGATTTCTACCATCCCTATTTTTACTGCTTTTGGAATATCTTGTTTAGATTTTGCATTTGTTTGTATTTTTAGAACTCGTTGACAAGATTTTTCTTCACCTTGGATGGTAATCTCCTCCTCTTTCTTTTCATTGTCTTCTTGCTTCTTTTGTTTATTGGTTACTGTTTCGGCCGTTTGATGTAGCTTCTCTTGCCAATTTTCTCCTTTAGAAACTGATTTCTTTTTCCCTTTTTGTTGTTGATGATTATGCTTTTGATTGGATTTTAGATATCCAAGCCCATATTTATCTTCTGTAGATTGTGAGTGTGGAAAAATAGGTTCTGAAATACCTTGACGTTGCTTACCAATTGGTCCTTTTCCTTCATATCTCATTTTTTGCATGATTTCATATCCTTTGCCATATTGTTTTATGGGAATATTGACTTCTGCTGCTGTTGCTATAGTTTTATCTTCATCTTTGTACAACCAACCAAGAATGTCTTTGTCTTCATTTTCTTCTTCAAGAGTTCCAACACTAACAAATGTTCCTTTAAACATATGTTTTGATCTTTCTGATGGCTTTGATTGAATATCTATAGGCTTTCCATATGACTTAGGGGAAAGTGGAAAATTATGCAAAGAATATTTTCCCATTCCTTCATCATTTAACTTGAGCTTTTCTTCAAAAGTTTCCTATAACTTTGCTTGAATTTATTTGGTAGGATATACTGATTCTCTGTTATGTGGAACTCTTGTATCTTGTTTTGGCTTCAAATTATTGCAATATTGACTGGAATCTGCAATTATAGTGATCTATTTTCCTTCATGAGGAAATTTTACACATTGATGATATGTAGAAGGAACTGCTTGCATCTTGTGAATCCATGGTCTTCCTAGAAGAATGTTGTAAGAGAAGTTCAAATCTAAAACCTGACACAATGTATCCTTTTCCACAGGTCCTATTCTTATTGGTAGCACAACAGTTCCTTTAGAAGAACGTTCTACTTCATCATAAGCCTTGATGGTTATTTTCTTTTTTAGGTCTATTGCATTTTCTGAATATCCCAAAGCTTTTATCAAACTTAATGCACAAATGTTTAAGCCAACTCCTCCATCTATGAGTACACGTTTAATACGAGTTTTATTAATGGAGACTTCAACATGTAAGGGAGCATTGTGAGGATGTTGTAAGGATGTGTCATCATTTTTAGAAAATGATAAGCAATGAGGAGCTACAAGGTGTCCTACCATGATTTGGAACTGATCTACATCCAAGTCTTTTGAAACTGCTATTTCCACTAAAGCTTTCTCCAAAATTTCCTTATGCATAGGTGAAACCTTAAGAAGTTCTAGAATTGATATTTGAGCAGGTATTCTTTGTAATTGCTCTACTAAATTGTATTGTTGTGATGTGGATGTTGAGTCTTTTGCTATACTTGGAAAGGTAACCTTTGCTTTGCTTCTCATGATAATATTGATTGGTTTTGAAGATGGATTTTCATTAACAATGATCACATTTACCACATCATGATATGTATAAGTGTAATTCACTTTAAATTTTCCTTTGTCATCTTTTAATTGGGATGATTCACCTTTGTCATAGTTCGGAAGTGGAGTTTTGAAAGCTAAGTGTGATTCATTTGTCTTATGGCTATCCACTGTGATGGTTCCATTATCGATTAGATCTTGGACAGGGTGTTTCAATCTCTGACAATCATTTGTTAAGTGTCCTTTATTCTGATGGTAGTTGCAAAAATGATTGTCGTTCCACCAATTTGGCTTGGCTGGTGGTTCATAACTTGTCGCTTCTGGTAAAACAATCAATTTGTTAGCAAGTAGTGTTTTTAGAGCTGATTCTAAAGATTCTCCAATATTTGTAAATTTCCTCCGAGGATTGGAGAAAAAGGACTTGGCTTTATTGTTTTCTGGATTGTTATTGCTTGGGATTTGACTTGATAGATTAAAAAATGGTTGTTGTTGTTTTGTAGTATTATTATCGTCATTCCCTTCTATGCTGACATTCATATTTTTTGACCAGAACTTGGGTTTGTCATTGTTGTTGTTGTTGTGGTTGTTGTTATTGTTGTTGTATGAATTATTATAAAGTTTTAGTTCTCCTTTCTTTACCATTGCGTTCTCTATTTTCAGACCATTCTCGATCATTTTGGCAATAGAGGGAGGACATTGCGTCGTTAGTTGATAACTCATTTCACTGATAAGATTATCAATGAATATGTCCATTTTTTCTTGATCAGGTACATCTCGGAGATACATATTAAACATGCATTTCCATCATTGCAAGAAGATCATAAAGGATTCACCATTCTTTTGTTTAACATTGCAGAGATCCAGCATTGTTATTTCATTCCTTATATTGTAGTTGCATTGTGAAATAAACTTATTCACAAGTTCTTCAAAAGATTTGATTCCGGATGGTAATCTTAAAAACCACTCCATTGATTGTCCATTTAAACTCCTAGGAAAAAGATGCATAAGGTAAGTTCCATCATGAGCAAATTCTATGCTCATAGTACAAAACTCCCTAATGTGATCTTGAGGATCAGATTTTCCATTGTATTTGTCATATTTAGGAATCTCGCAATGTTGTAGAAATGGTATCATATTCAGATTTTTAGCAAAAGGATTTGGGCATATATCTTCTAATGAATACTTCTTGGAGCTTGTCCTATTTTGCATGTCTTGTATCTGTTGTTGTAGAGCTTGTATTTGTTGAGTAAGGTTTGATAATGGATTATCCACATAGTTTCTCCTTGTTTCTTCGTGAGTTCTCTTGTCACTACGCTCTTTGCTTTTATCATCCCTTTCTTTCCTTATTTCTTCATTGCTCTCTTTGTTCACATCTTCGTTATTTGGCTCATCTGTATTTTGGGTGTTACTTGCCTTCGCATCTTGTTTCAAGCTTTCTTTGTTAAAGTCTTGTGGTAGTTTGGCTCTAGATTTTGCCAACATCAAGAGATATTTTTCTTTTTGCTTTGTCAAAATTTTTTCCATTAGCCTATCAAATTTGAAATCTTGCTCAAGGTCTCTAATGTTGAGATTGACTACTTCTTCATGAACAACGGTAAATCCAAAAGTTTGGAATACATGATTATCTTCTTCCTCCATTTGTTGTTGTTTTCTAAGTTGTTCATGTTGGGCTCTAGTCCAAACTGGCATGTGATTATTTCAAGGTTATTGAAATTTCCAAAGGACAAAGTTAATAGGTGATTATTGGTTTAGGAAAATACGCCTTGTTGATTTTACCACTATTGTTTGTTCTTTGGGATAAAGCGTCTCTTTGTTGAAAAGCACGTCTTTGCAAAATTTCACCATCAAATTCTGTACTGTAGCCATGTAAGTAGTGACGAAAACGGTGTAGGAATGTCCTATGTTTCAATAAGATCTTGTGATTGATATACAAGAATCTTATCCTTTTCTGAGTAGCTTCATAACTGGGTTTTCTTTTCTTAAAGTGATACTTAAAAGTCATATAAGCATTTGACAATTTACAAGTTTGTTTGATTTCAATGTTGGTGCAATTCTGGTTTTGATATAACCTAGGTTCAAAATAGGAAAGATATATCCAAGATTAGGAACCTAGTATAGATTGATCAAGCTTCGTGATAGAGGATTTGATTATCCTAATGAGAGACTTGACAAGGATGTTGATTTTTGCATTTAAGATGGTTGAATCAATAGCTTGTTGAATGTTGATGTTTATAGAACTTTTTGGGAATAACCTGTAGGATTAGTGACCTAGTTGTTTGAGCTAGTTTTGACAATATGCGATGGTATAGAGACAAACTTACTTCAAGAATAATTTTGATACTGATGTTTTGACACTTTGGTTTTGATCTAGTGTTTCAAGTGTTGGAAAGCTTTTTGTATTACCCTTTTGATCAAACTTTTTCAGCAATTTGTTGGATTTTTGCTCACTCTTAGATGATAATTTTCTTCAATTTTGACCATTTGGAACATGTTATAGACATAGAAGACACAATGTCTAATAAACAAAATGCACAAGCAAGCACAATTCCTATGGCAGGCTGAGACAATAGTTGTTGAGTCTCACGTGGGGTTTCCCTCAAGGCTACGCTATTCAAAGCGGATATTTAGATGCTTGACCCCACTAGCTCCACCCTCAACACTCACTTCTTCGGGGCAGCCAAACACCAATTTCCATGAAAAATCCCCATGGCAAAATTTATATCTCTACTAGGAACCGTATGTATGTGAGCCACTTTAGAGGTCCGACCTCCTGTGCCAACAACTAGAAGGATTTTGGTAACTAGTACAAGTGGTTTTTAGTAAAGGCTTCCGGTCATGTAGCCATACATGCGGCACTTTCAGCTCTGTAAATACATAAGGTTCCTAGCCTATAGAGGTTACGCTCCATAGGGTTTATGGGGAAACATAGTGTCGGTATGAACTTATCAGCACATGTTGTTTGGGACTTTCATCATAAACATGATTTATTTATAGTGGATTGGAAGGACTTGATATTACCCCGTTTTCACTTTAGTTCATTCCCCTCTCACTGGCCCCCTCAAGGTAGCTCGGGAAGGCAGACCCTCTAAAGGATTTAATTGCTTGAAAGTAAAGAAAGCATAAAAGAGTGGGTTTGGTTTTTTGGTCACCCAAATAAGGGGAGAGCATATACCTACCACTTTCGAGACACGAAATATAAGTGTTATTTTTAATCCTTTCAAAGAAATTGTTGGCTAAGTCCTATTTGGAGATGTTGCTCCAACAAGCATGGTGTTTATTTTAGCCCTTTTAAAAGCCTATGTGCAACTATTTTAGAGAAAATACTAAAAATGCAAGTTGCATGCTATCAATTTGCCCTCTTAGTTAGACTAAATGAACAAAATATGATATGTTACTTCCCAAAATAAGACTTTTAATTAACTAGATGAGGAAATGCATAAAATTTGCCTTAAAACCATCCCGCACATGCATGTTAGTAGTCTGAAAAATTTGATTTCTTGGACATTCAGACCTGCAAGGAATTTTTGTTAGTTTGTAAACATAAGCGCTAATCTAACATATGCGCTATCTTTTTGCTCAAAAGCTCTAACCTGTAGGTCAAAAACACTAACCTAGACTGCAAAAGCGCTGCTCTGTGGATACAAAAGCGTGATTTCTTTGACAAATGTGTGAACTTGCAATGAAAATGCACAAACTTTAAGACAAAAGCGCTAACCTATGGTGCAATGCGCTAACCAAGGATGCAAATGCGCTAACCTATGGAACAAAAGCATTGTCAAAATTCACACATGTGTGAATCTGAATTACAAATGTGTTAATTTTACTTTTTGCGAGAATTTTAAAGGTATATGGGAGGTCCATGAGCCCCACGGTGGGCCCCAAAATGTGTCGACTTGAATTTCATTCTCAAAATGCTACCTGCAACAAGTTAGTTTCACAAAATATCAATGGAAATGCTACAGGAAATCCAAACTCAACCAATGAAACTACATGAAGTACATATAAAATAAAATACTAATATTACCTTCATGGCTTATGTCTCATTGTGTCCTAACTCCACTGTTTGTGGTTGCAGATGGTGTGCTCTCAGACAATGCACTGATGGCTTCCAAGATGGCATATGAAGAATGGACTGATAACTTGTAGTTAACTGATACTATGATATGCAATACTACATGATTATGCTAAAATGCTATATGATATTTGCTATTTGCTATTTCCTATTTACTTCAAGATTAAAATTCATGATATGATTAATTTGAAGACTAAGTCTCTCTCAACTGAAGCTTTTGATTTTATAGACTTTGAGAGGATGAGATGATGTGGCTTAGATCAACGGTCATGATTAGATCTGCAGATTTGGATGGCTATGAGCAAAGGTGAAGGTTAAGAGAAAGGGGGAAGGAGAAGACAAGTGTCACTCATCTCACCTTGACTAGGTTGCTGACTAAGGGAATCTAGGGATGGTTGGAGAAGATTTAGGCATGATAGGACAAGTGGACTCAAGTCCTTCCTAAGATGTAGGGGGTGTTGGAGAGAATATAGGAAATGGTTATGCAATATGTGTACGTACACAATTTTCATTAAGTTTGGAGGTTGGAGATAAATGATGAATTAGTATTTAAGAAATATTAATTTCCTTAGCCACATGTTTGATGAGTTGGCAAAGGGAAAATGAAGTGGAGATGGAAGGTGAGTTGGATAAGGGGTTAAATAATTTAGGAATTATTTAATATTTGAGACTATAGGATAGGAGAATAACCATTAAATATTAGACATTTAATTGTTTGGAGGAGATAATTAAATATTAGATATTTAATTAACTTGGTTAGAAGGAATAATTAAATATTAGATATTTAATTAATTAGAGGAATAGGATAGATGAATTAATTAATAAAATATTAATTAATAGAAAGACATGAAAATGAATTAAATAAATTAACCTTTTCAAATTAACTATTTAATAGAAGAATAATTATTAAATAAATATAAAATATTTATTGAATTGCTCATAGCCATTTTTATGTGTATATAGTAGGCTATGAATTAAACTATACATCAAATGAGAAGACATGCCTAGTAGTTGTATTTGCATCTCAAAAATTGTGACACTATATGCTGACTCATTCTGTCAAATTAATAGCAAAAATAGATCCACTGAAGTATTTGCTGAGCAAGTCAACTTTGACAGGTAGATTGGCTAAATGGGTCATGATACTAAGTGAGTTTGATATAGAATATATTGATCGAAAAGCTATCAAAGGACAAGTCATTGTTGATCAATTAGCTGAAGTACCCTTGCAAGATGACACACCATCGCACATCGAATTTCTTGATGCAGACATTCTGACAGTTAGCACAAATTTTTGGGAGTTGTATTTTGATGGCTCCTATACACAACATGGATCAAGTGCTGGAATTTTGTTCATCGCACCTGAAGGACATACGATTCCAAAATTATATAGACTGTGGTTCCCCTGCATAAATAACACTGCAGAATATGAGGGATTGGTTATTGGAATCAAAATGGCTATTGAATGGAACACCAAAGAATTGCATGTTTATGGTGATTCACAACTCATAAGCAATCAAATAAATGATGATTATCAAACTAGAGATGACAAGTTGATGCCCTATAAATAGCTAGTTTAATAATTTAAGGTGCACTGTGACTAAATATCATTCACTCAGATCCCAATAAATGAGAACAAAGCAGTAGATGAAATGGCTACGATAGCATTTCTTTTGCAGAATCAAGAAAATCAACAATGTTACAAATTCATGGAGGAAGATATCTTGAATCCTACCATTGAATCCCAAAATACCCACATGGTTTGCCATATATCTGGAACCGATCAATCCGTATACAACCAAACTTATCGATACCTAAAGGATAATATCCTTCCTCTTGACCTATCCCGCTATACTATCGTTGCCGAAACCTTATATAGAACACGTCTCGATAGTACTTTATTGAGGTGTCTTGAACAAGAAGAATATGAGAAAGTTATTAATGAAGTCCACACAGGTATTTGTGGGACACACTCAAGTGGTTTAACGATGGCCAAGAAACTTATTCACTTCGATTACTATTGGCCTAATATGGAGAGAGATTCATTTACATATGCTAAGAGATGCAAACAAAGTCAGATCCATGGGAATCTCATTCATGCATCAACACAAGAACTACATCCTATGGCAGGATCATGGCCATTCTCTCAATGGGGATGACCTAGTAGGTAAAATAAATCCTTCATCTTCTAATGGATATTTTATTTTGACTGCTACTAAGTATTTCACTAAATGGATTGAAGCAATGCATTTGACAAAGGTGACATGAAAAGAAATATCATCATTCATCCTGAATTATATAATTTGTCACTATGGAGTCCCTATGAGTATCATCACTAATAATGGGAGACCATTTAAGAATCAAGATGTGAAGGAACTATGTGACTGATTTCATATCCAATATAGGTTTTATACACCATATTATCCACAAGGAAATGTGTTAGGTCTCGGAGACAACTGAGAGGGGGGGGGAGGTGAATCAGTTGTCAAATAAATTTAAACCAAAAACAACTCTACCAACTTAATGCTTAATACCGATAAACCAATTAAGTATGCCGATAGACAGTTTTAATAGTTAATTGCTATGCCGGTAAAGATTAATGCATGAAACATAAACACAAAGTCATCCACAACACATAACACCAATATTTGTACGTGGAAACCCTGTAAGGGGAGAAACCATGATGGGAAACCTTACCCACAATCAGATGATACTACTGTAGATAGTAAGTGTACATAAATGGGGTCTGCACATGCAGAAAGGCCAACAGCCTAGAGCTCACTGCTCAATCACAAAATGGGAGTCACACTGACTACAGTTGGATGGTTAAATCCAATAAGAATGTACTGCACAAAATAGCATCTTCATATGTTGGATTCAGTATCGGTGTAATGCTGATATGCTTTCACAAAAACCTAGCTTCACCTTCAAATGATGTCTGTGTATATTGCACTGCTTAATCTCGCATATACCTTCACACAATTCTTTTTCGCATTCTACACTTGATCTTACAAATAAGATCTTACATTTATACCATAACCTAAGACCAATTTTAGTAGGTCGACTCTACAAGATATTACAATAAAAACATTTTACAAACAATATAATATCCGATGCAATAACCGATTGAACATGTTAGCTTAATGCATTTACAACAATAATTAATCATCTCCATAGTGTGCCATGCTGATCTGGAAAAGATAAACCTGCCGGTGTAACCCTAGATAACCCTGGACCTATTTGCCGATAAAAGCAAATATGCAAATATGAATATACCAATGATTAATTCATTAAGATAAGACATCCACATGATGTCTTTGATATTACCAAGTGTCTTCCATATCATTCCAAGTGCCGGTGATCATTATATCCTGCCGGTGAACCATATACCAGTAACTGTGCAATAGTTACTTGCTTGCCGGTGAATGCTGTTGGATCTCCAAAGTGCTAGTGTTTTAGTAGGAGTTGACATCAATGACAAAACCATACCAAAATACCAACAATCTCCCCCTTTGGCATTGATGGCAACACAAGATGGAAAAACTATCAAAGTGCCAAAATAGAAATGCTAAATACCAAAAACCAACAATCTCCAAAAAGATCATAACCAGAAATCAAAATACATAGAGAGTAATAGTCTCTCCCAAACAATAATCTCTCCCCCTAGGAGCAACATGTGTTATCCAAAGTTTTTCAATACCAATCTCTCCTCAAAAGATAATGTGTTTTTCCATAGATATCTCTCCCCCTTTGACATCAAATGCCAAAGTTACAACAAAACTAAGTTCATATACAAAATACCAATCAATTCAATATACCAACTACTCCCTTGAGAAGTAGCTTCCTCATCAAAGACCGGAGTAAAAGATTTGTCTGTTATTTCTACCAGCTGATGACAATCATCAACTGTCTAAGTCTCTACCGGTGGTGGTATGACTCCAAGCTGATCTCTAAGATATTCAAAAGTCTCCTTGGGCAAGGGTTCTATAAATATATCTGCAAGCTGTTCTTTAGTATTCACATAAACCAGTTTTATCTCCTTTTCTTCAACTTTTTCCCTTAGAAAATTCAGTTTGATAGAAACATGTTTTGTTTTAGAATGTAGTACTAGATTCTTAGATATATCAATTTCTGCAGTGTTATCACAATATATAGTAATAGGTTTCTTGCATTTTACCTTTATGTCTTTCAACATTTGCTTAAGCCATAGTACCTGTGTACAGTTAGTTGCTGCTGCAACATATTCTGATTCTGTTGTTGATAAAGATGTACAACTCTGTTTCTTACTCAACCAAGAAACTAGTCTATTTCCAAGAAAGAATGCTCCGCCGGTGGTGCTTTTTCTATCATCCACATCTCCTGCCCAATATGCATCTGTGTACGCACATAATTCAAAGTTTTCATCTCTAGGATACCATAATCCAAGATTTATAGTTTCTTGTAAGTACCGGAAAATCCTTTTTACTGCTGATTCATGATTTTCTGTAGGATTACTTTGAAATCTTGAAACAATACATACTGCATTCATAATATCAGGTCTGGTTTGTGTCGAGTACAACAAACCTCCTATCATAGATTTGTATCTAGCTGGATTAATAGGTGTAGATTCATCCATTTGAGATAATTTATCATTTATAGTCATAGGTGTGCTTACCGATTTAGAGTTCTCCATCCCAAATTTCTTTAGTAACTCTTTCAAGCATTTGGATTGACTCAAGAATATACCTTTGTCAGTCTGTGAAATCTACAATCCTAAAAAGAATTTTATTTCTCCAATCATAGACATTTCAAATTCTTGTTGCTTTTTAATAGAAAATTCTTTACATAATCCATCTTCTCCTCCAAAGATTATATCATCAACAAATACTTCTATAATCAAGATGTCATCATTAGTTATTTTGTAATATAAATTGTTGTCTACATTTCCTTTAGTAAAACCAATCTTTAAAAGATACTTATCCAATCTTGCATACCAAGCTTTTGGAGCTTGTATTAATCTATACAGAGCTTTTCTTAACCTGCAAACCATATCATTGTCATCTATCAAAGAAAATCCATCAGGTTGTTCAATGTATACTTCCTCTTCAAGATATCCATTAAAAAATGCACATTTAATATCCATTTGATAAACTTTGTAGTTCTTGTGTGCTGCAAAAACCAAGAATAATCCGACTGCGTCAATTCTAGCTACTGGTGCAAAGGTTTCATTGTAATCAACTCCTTCCTTATAAGAATATCCGTTACACATTAGTCTTGCTTTATTTCTGACAACCTTACCATCTTCATTAAGTTTGTTTCTAAATACCCATTTGGTTCCAATTACATTTTTATCTTTAGCTCGGGGAACTAATGTCCAAGTGTTATTTTTCACAATTTGTTCTAATTCTTCTTCGATAGCTTTAACCCAAAATTTATCTTCACAAGCCT
Source organism: Cryptomeria japonica (assembly GCF_030272615.1). NCBI lineage: Eukaryota > Viridiplantae > Streptophyta > Pinopsida > Cupressales > Cupressaceae > Cryptomeria > Cryptomeria japonica. Next base: position 800,256,636 of record NC_081409.1, read on the forward strand.
CATTAATAGATGATGGTTCAATTTGAGAAATAAGATATACCTCTTCATTTGCCAATCTTCCTCTTGTCACAACTCCTTTAAATTTGTTTCCAATTATCTGATCTTCAAAATGATTCAATCTTACATATCGGGGTGTCTTTGTTTGCTATTGTTCTTCAATTATTGTGGAGTCCTCAGATGGTACCGGGGTAACTGGATCTTCATTCTATACCGGTGGATTTAGTGTAGGTTCATTTGTCACAATTTCTGTTGCCGGTTCAGAGTCTATATACCTTGAAGTTCCTCTGAATTGTTCATCAATCTTTACATTTGTACTTTCAACAAATTTCTGCAATCTCTTGTTAAAACATCTATATGCCTTTCTCTTAGATGAATAACCAAGAAATATTCCTTCATCACTTCTAGGATCAAATTTGCCAATATACTCATCTTTTCTAATATAACATTTACTTCCAAAAATTCTGAAATACTTAAGAGTAGGAGTATTACCAAACCATAGTTCATGAGGGGTCTTACCGATTTCACCTTTGATGTGAACTTTGTTGAATGTATAGACCGTTGTACTGACTGCTTCTCTCCAATATACATGTGGTAAATTTGCTTCTGATAACATACTTCTTGCTGCATCCAAGATAGTTTTGTTTTTCCTTTCAACAACTCCATTCTGCTGTGGTGTCTGAGGTGCTGATAGTTGTCTTCTAATTCCATTCACTTCACAAAATGTATTAAATTCCTTAGATGTGAACTCTCCTCCTTGATCTGATCTTAAGCATTTGATTTTCTTACCGGTTTCATTTTCAACCATTGCTTTGAACAGTTTGAACTTTCCAAGTGCTTCTGATTTTTCTTTGAGAAAAGTAACCCAACACATTCTAGAATAGTCATCAATGATTAGCATGAAATAACTATCACCTTGTAAGCTTTTAGTTCTAGCCGGACCACATAAATTAGTGTGAATCAAATCAAGAACATTAGTGGATTTTTCTGGAATACTTTTGAAACTAGCTCTAACTTGTTTTCCAAATTGACATTCCTTACATATTGTATTATGAGGTTTGACAATTTTAGGTAAATCTCTAACTGCCTTAGTAGTACTGATCTTTACCATGCAATCAAAGTTTACATGACAGAGTCTCTTATGCCATAACCAACTTTCATCTATATGTGCAATCAAGCATGTCTTTTCACTTTTATTCAAATGAAAGATATTACCTCTAGTCTGATTACCGGTTGCAATTTCCAAACCAATTCTATTCATGATTTTGCATTTTCCATTTTTAAATTATAACTGAAATCCTTTCTCAACTAATTGACCAACACTTAAAATATTATTCTTTAATCCTTCAACATAGTAAACATTGTCAGTGTTATGCTTACCATCAAGAGATATTGTACCCTTACCTTTGATTGAACAAGCTTTGTCATCTCCAAATCTCACTAAACCTCCATTGTATTCTTGAAAGTTCAAGAATTTACCTTTGTCTCCTATCATGTGATGTGAGCATCCTGAATCAATGATCCATTCATCCTTTACTTCAACTTTAGCTGCTAGGGCTTGTTCTACCGGTTGAGCAGTAGGTGCCAGTTGATTTTTTGTTATAGCAACAAAAACCCATCCATTGTTTATTGGATCCTCATCAGAACCATCAGTCACACCTTCATCAGCAATGTAACAAGATTTGTCTTTATTCTTCTTAAATCTGTATCTCTGATATTCAGGATTAGGCTTGTATGTTCTTTTAGCTTCTTCTCTTATTCTAGCATGTCTATCAGGGCATCTCGAAGCCATATGACCAATCTTATTGCAGTTAAAACATTTAAAGGGTGCTTTACCTTCATACTTACTTCCAACTGAACCTTTAGGCATTTTCCTTGCAAATAGTGCTTCAAGTTCTTCAAGTTCTTCATTTTCTTTCCTGCTTTCTTCAAGTTCTCTTGCATAAAAGGCTTTCCAATCAGATTTGTCAAATGATGGAGCAGATGATGTTGATGCTTTAAAGGCTAAATCTGTCTTTATAGTAGCAACAAGACCAAATTCTTCAATTTCAAAAGCTAAAAGTTTCCCAATCAATTTATCCCTAGTAACTGATGTATTAGGCATTGTTCTCAACTCATTTATAGCAGTAAACTTCATTTTATATGCTAGTGGAAATCCTCTTAAAACTTTTGAAACAATTTCATCCTCACTTAAGGTTCCTCCACAACATTTAATACCCAAAACAATTTCATTTACTCTTTCCATAAAAGCAGAAATCCTTTCATCTTCTTCCATTTTCAGATGTTCATACCTGACACGGAAACTTTCAAGTTTTGCAATTTTGACTGTGGAATCTCCTTCATTCAGTGTTTCCAAATGATCCCAAATAGATTTAGCAGTAGCTCAAAAGTGCTTCTCTTGCTTTGCAATCATTTTCTTCATCTTTTGTCAAGTTAGCTGGACTGGGCTGACCTGGTACAACAGCAGTATAACCATTCTTTGTTACTTCCCAGATGTCTTTTCCAATGCAATTTAGATGTGTCTCCATTCTAATCTTCCATATACCATAGTTGGTTCCATCAAGTTTTGGATTGTCCTTCCTGAAATAGTTAGTAGACATTGGATCTCCTCAAGCTGTTAAACTTCCGCAAAAGAGGACTAGGCTCTAATACCAATTGTTAGGTCCCAGAGACAATTGAGAGGGGGGGGGGGTGAATCAGTTGTCAAATAAATTCAAACCAAAAACAACTCTACCAACTTAATGCTTAATATCGGTAAACCAGTTAAGTATGCCGGTAGACAGTTTTAACAGTTAATTGCTATACCGGTAAAGATTAATGCATGAAACATAAACACAAAATCATCCACAACACATAACACCAATATTTGTACGTGGAAACCTTGTAAGGGGAAAAACCACGGTGGGAAACCTTACCCACAATCAGATGATACTACTGTAGATAGTAAGTGTACATAAATGGGGTCTGCACATGCAGAAAGGCCAACAGCCTAGAGCTCATTACTCAATCACAAAATGGGAGTCACACTGACTACAGTTGGATGGTTAAATCCAATAAGAATGTACTGCACAACATAACATCTTCATATGTTGGATTCAATACCGGTGTAATGCTGATATGCTTTCACAAAAACCTAACTTCACCTTCAAATGATGTCTGCATGTATTGCACTGCTTAATCTCGCATATACCTTCACACAATTCTTTTTCGCATTCTACACTTGATCTTACAAATAAGATCTTACATTTATACCATAACCTAAGACCAATTTTAGTAGGTCGGCTCTACAAGATATTACAATAAAAACATTTTACAAACAATATAATATCTGATGCAATAACCGATTGAACATGTCGTCTTAATGCATTTACAACAATAATTAATCATCTCCATAGCATTGCATGCTGATCTGGAAAAGATAAACCTGCCGGTGTAACCCTAGATAACCCTGGACCTATTTGCCGATAAAAGCAAATATGCAAATATGAATATACCAATGATTAATTCATTAAGATAAGATGTCCACATGATGTCTTCGATATTACCAAGTGTCTTCCATATCATTCCAAGTGCCGGTGATCATTATATCCTCCTGGTGGAGCATATACCAGTAACTATGCAATAGTTACTTGCTTGCCGGTGAATGCTACTGGATCTCCAAAGTGCTAGTGTTTTAGTAGGTGTTGACATTAATGACAAAAACATACCAAAATACCAACAAAATGATGAAGCTGAGGCATCAAACAAGACAATCTGAAAAATCATCAAGAAAACAGTCAATGAAGTAGGTAAAGATTGGCAAATTCAGCTAAATCTTGCTCTTTGGGCATATCGAACCAGCATCCATAGACCAACGGGGGCAACTCCATATTTCTTAGTCTATGGATCATAAGCCATATTACTAGTAGAAGTAGAGATACATTCTCTATGAGTATCCTTGTAAGGTCTTATTCCAGAAGAAGAGCAACAAGTCTCTAGATTTCAAGAACTTGAACTAATTCAAGAGCGTCGCCAAAATGCTTTAGATCACTTGAAGGCATATCAATAGAGAATGGAAAGAAGTTATAACCACAAAGTTTAGCCAAGAATTTTCCAGATTGGAGATTTAGTCTTAAGATAAAATCCACGAAATCATTAAGATCAAGAAAAGAAAGTTAAATTGGAGCCAAACTGGTTAGGTCCCTTTGTTGTGGTAGAAACATATGGTTCAGGAGCATACATGTTATCTACACCAGAAGGTGATTGGTTTGATGAGCCTATCAATATTATGCATCTAAAGAAATTCTATGCTTAAAAGTATAAGTAGAAAAGTACTAAAAACAATGAAAAAGCCTAAAAATCAGAATAGCAGCAAAAATCCCTAAAAAACAAAAAAGAAAAAAAAACAGCGTAAGACAACAAAAATAGTTACAAAGAAAAATCAAATATGGAAAAATGCAATAAATTTAGATGTTGAAAACTTTGTAAACATGCGCTATCTAAAATTGGGTTCTTCCATCTATGAGATCGCTTTGCGCATATATCCATCATATCTCATATATCTATCTTATCACATATATCCATCTTATCGCATTCATCTATCCTCACATATTCATTCTATCTTTCGCATCCATTGCTTTGAATCATTAGCAAGAAATATGTAGCTTATCAAACAAGTTATTAATATTTGACATACTTAGCATAGTCATTGTCTTAGATTTTATCGAAATTAATCATATCTGCATTTCATCCCACCATGGTTTGGATAATTTTTCGTACATCCGTAATAAAGTTTTTTTCCGTTGGGGGAAAAATCCTAAAATCCTTTTGCTAAGGTGATCTTTTAAATCTTTAAAAATCCAAAAAGATTCAAAAAATTTAGAAAAACTAAAAACACTTAGGGTTTTGAAATAGATGATGAACAAGAAGCAATGAGGATCAAGACATTTTTAACAACTATATTGTGACATTCAGAATACGAAGTTTTAAACCAACAAGTAACAAAGGATTATCAATGAAAATTTATCAAGATGGTTATCAGTTAATGACCATGAGAACATATGAATGAGACATAAGATTCAATGTTTATTTCTTGATTTTCACTAATCATGTACTCTATGCAATTTGATGATGTCCATGACTAGAGAAGCTATGATGGGGCATGATTATTTTCTAGTTTTGGTGTCAGTGGTTTATCTCTTACTAAAGTATGTACTTGTCTAAGGATATGATTGGCAAAATATCATGGAGGACATTTTGAGTCATGCATGAAAGGGGATAATCCTTGTCTGTTCTGCAAGAAATACTCAGGTAAGCTTGATTCATTATATCAAGTTGCTTGTATAAACTTGATATATCAAAATCTATGTAAGAAGCACTCATGTCAGCTTGAATCATTATGTCAAGTTGCTTGTATTTTCTTACAACATTTAAAAGCTCAATGATGAAATCAAGCACAGTTACAAGAAAGCATGTGAAGAATGTAAGTATTATTTTAGATAGAACATTTAGATTAATTATCATTTGCGTTCATTTTATCATTTACATTCTAAGCATTCATCCCATTTCATTCAGGGGTCAATGGTCATAAATAAAGATTGAGTATACTTGGACACACAAAAACAATTTGCATTAATCATTTTAGGTTCATTTATTTTTAAAATCATTAGGTTTGCATATTAATTGTCATCATTCATTTCGTTAGTTTGCATTCAATCATAAAAAAAAAATCACTTGCATTTCATTGATCATTTGTCATTATTAGTTGCATTAAGTTCATCATAATCTTGCATCTTGTAATCATTAGTTCATTATATCCATGAAAGATCATTTAATTATGTCTTTTAGATTCATCTATCATGTCATTATAAGCATCAAAATTTTATCTCATGAACATATGCATATGATGGTATGATGAAAAAACAAGGATCCAGTCAACTACTAAGAGGGGGGGGGTGTGAATCAGTAGATAGAAAAACTAATATTAACTTCACCAATCTTAGAAATAACCTCTCAAGTAAACTTAGAACTATCGATGCAATATCTCTATCAAGATAAACCAGTTGACTATTTACAACAGATAACAATAAACAACTTGTAACTCACAAACTTATAAATACCTTTTTCTGACATAAGTAAAACTTCATTCCATATTGTTGTTACCGGTTATCATAACTTATCAAAGTGAAATAAGTAGTTAAGAAATTAAATCATAGAAACATAACCACAAAAACATTCACCACTTGACACAATATTTTTGACATGGAAACCCAAATGGGAAAAACCATGGTGAGATGAGACTCACAAGATAACTATCTGAACTCTTCTAAAGTTCGCCCTGTTAGGAGCCAAGCCTATTAAAGCTTTTACAAAAAGTCCTGTTAAGAACAGATCCTGTTAGGGACCACCCGGTTAAGGGATTTGCTATAATGCCTTGTTAGAAGCAATACCCTGTGAAGAGTAACCTTTGTAAAGGATTTAGAATCCAAACTAATGGATCACCTTGTTAGAGGATTTTAATAACACCAAGCTTGTTAGAGCTTACCCGGTTAGAGGATTTAGCTGCTGTAATTGTTAGAAAACAACAAGAGTTTGCTGATCTATTTGAATAGCACTTCACTTTCTTGTTTAGATCCTTTTCATGCTCCTATCTACCTTTACTCAAATTGCAGACACATCATCCGGTTCGACAATCACACACTCACTTCAACTTTGCCAACACATAAACTAAAACAACTCATCGACCTTATATATAAATCAAATAGGTTGGTAACACAACAAAAACTTAATTCTCATAGAGATTACAAACAAGTTGGTTCAGGTATGACCGTTGGATTACATAACAATCTCTACACATCATTCAAGAAAGTCTCAACTGCTCCTTGATCACCACTTCATCAAACTTAGTAACTCATCATGCGCTTTGCATTAGATGCAATATACTTGCTCATTTCCTAGACAAAAATCTTTAACTCAACGTACCAAAAACTCTTTGAAACTCTCTTCATACATTATGCATACGTGTCATAATCATTTCCGCTCATTACCAGATCATAAACCAATGTAACAAATTCACCAAACTTAATCGGTTAGGGTTTATCAAAAAAATAGGTAGGGTTTATCAGTTCAACTCTCCAAACTTAGTAATACCGGTTCACTCCACAAACTTACTTAACAATTACAGTTTCCTTTCACTTAGTTCTTCCTACCGGTTACAAGACATTATTACAACAATAACATTACTAGTTAATTGACATCAATGACAACATACCATATCATCAATGCAATCTTCATGCAAAAGCCAACAACATATACATTATAATAGGCATCCATCACATAAGTCTCATCAAGCATATCATTTAAGTTATCATTATAAACATTTGCATCCATGATTATTAAATCAAAAATCAAATGCATTTCATTTCATCATCATATCATCACATGCATATTCATAATAACATCCATTTGCACATATAAGCATTTTTCTATTATCATTTTCATATAGGTAAAGTAAATCATATTACATCATATAGATCATCATCATATCATCAAGAGAACATCATGAAATATAAAGGAAAGGAAAGATCATCATCATATCATCCATGAACAAAGATCATCATAATATTTTCCGTCTAATCATTGCATATATAATCTATGTAATCAATTCATATGTCATCATCATATAGAGTAGCATGTATATAATAAATCATGAATCATTAGCATCATATATGGTCCATGACTGCATATCATCATAAAAATTAAAAAGTCCAAGTATACAATGATATCACCATAATCAATAAAGTACAAATCTCTCAATGATACAAATACAAGATAAGGTCAAGTCTCAAATCAAGGTTGTCTTGTACCACTAGCACCCGACTCTGTCTGTCTCTGTGGCTATGGCTAGATAATCCTCTAGATGGCCCTGCTCCTCGATCCCCACTCCTCTGAAGAGGCCCCATAACCCCACCACTATTGGTATCCATCCTGCCAGATACAGGAGCATTCGCATATCTCCCAACTCTCTGGCTCTCTGAAACTAGATCCTCATATCGCTGACACTAGTACGTTGTCTCCTTCCCAACTCGATACAGTGCTCTAACAATATCAGCTGAGAGAGTACCAGATGCAACTTGCTAAATATGATCAAGGAAAGCCTGTGTATCCTGTTGTCTCCTCACAACTCTATCCCTCTCAACAATGAGTTCCTGTACCTATGTCCTAAGCTGTTCTATCTGTGCTCTAAGTCTGTCTATGGTCTCCTATTGTGGCACATCCTATTGGGGTACATCCTATATGTCCTCATCCCCACCTCCCTCTTCACCTATTGGAGTCTCCACCCGAGTAGCTCTCATGATCCACCATCAAATGAGAGGCACATGATCCTTTGAATCCTCCTTTCCCCCATCCCAACCACGCTGGGCTACAATAACCCCTGGATATGGATGAATTTGACCAAAATCAATATCTCTCCCTCAACCCCTATCCAATCATCCTTTGCCTAGTCCTGGAGAGGGTAATCCTTTCGCTGCTCTAAGCTCTCCTCTTCCTGTATCCTGACCAATCCACCCTGCTTCTCTGCCTACTGGAGGAAGTACTCCTCCTACCCTCCCAACCTTGCCTGCATCTCTCCCTACCATGGGAAGTGGTCTCCCAACCCTGCCAACCTATGAAAAAGGTCCTCCTTGGAATCTTACCCAGCCTCCCCTTTGTCCCCATCTCCCTCCTCTCCCATCTCCACCCTCATCCCCCTCATCTCCCCCGACATCTTGTGCAACTCTCAACTCTTGTCTACGTCTCCACCATCAAACAATAGGATCATCCAAATCATCCTCCTCATCTCTTGAGCTTGGAGGAGGGTTTGCTGGACCAGTGATGCGAGGAAAAGGGTGTGTAAGCATAATGTGCTATAATCCTGACATCCAAAATGTGTAATCTCAAATCATAAGCTACCATAAGAACAACCAAAAAATATGCATATGCTATCTCAAAAGATAAAGAAGGGCCCCTATCTCGCCTATCCTTGTATCATCGTGCATACATGGCGACACCAGAAGGCATGTACTAAATAATCCCGAACTGTCTCAAAATGTGACCAAACAATTGTCGCTCAATAATATAAGGAGTGCAACCAATCAAATACCTACTCTACAACATTAGTGGCAAAGTCCAAGCATCCTCCATCCAAGGTTCACAATCAATATATGGTCTCCAAATCATAGTATCCATGGAGTCTAAAACCCATCGCCAATACTCCATCTTACCCAACTTTAGTTGAGTAAGGGTACCTCTATACAAATATACATATGGCTAGCCCTCACCACAAACTCTATCATGAATAGGCTGGGTAACACCAATGTGCTCCCAACACTAGACCTGTAGTAGTGTACATCTAGTCGACAGACTAGCGTTCTCATCATAAACAACTTGATGTAGATCATGATATAAGTGTGGAAGCATACATACACCCCATGCATAACGAGTCTGATGCTACATCATTCTCAGCAAGATCCCACCCCAACCAACAACAAAACCTCAAGATCTCCTATTAGGACAAATGAATCCACCAATCAAGCCTGCAAGAATCACTCGGAGAGTCTCATAGTGCATAATCATGTCCTCCCATCTAATCTCTCCTCCATCGATGTTGTTATCTGCAAACACGGCTCTGCAAGCCTCTGTCCCTCCAAGATCTTGGTAATTATACTGGACTAACTCACCAGTCACAGGGATGTGTAAGATCCGGTAGACATCCTCGAGAGTCGCACTAATCTCACTAGTGGGTAGGTGAAACATGTTATGCTCGCTATGCCATCTCTCGGCTAATACAGTCAATAACCCCCTATTATGTGTAATGTCAGGCATATACAAGAGGTGACGTAATCCACATGCATCTATATGTCTAATCTCATCCTATGTCAGCTTTCGAACTAAATGGTGCATGGCCAGGAATTTCTCCTGACACTAGAGAACATCAAGTTTCTCCTATTTATACAAGAGAATTTGACCTCTATCAATCATCTATCTATCAAATCTAAGAGATCACTAATCTATCAAATAATCAAATCAAATGATCAATCACACAATCAATCAATGCTTTCAATCATATGTATCACACTCTTCATTAGAGATTGAATCAGTTTCTTAAAGCTATCAAATCAAATCAAACCATCAATTATGGTTTTCAATCAATCAAATCAATCAATCATTTATCCTATCGATCAAATTTATCAAATCCTCTATCAATCATACATCAATCGTCTATCAAACTATCCAATTACACATCAAATTTTATCACATTGAATTTTAACATTGACAAAATCAAACAAATTAATTTGTTCTAACTAAATGCGCTATCCAACCATTCAAATGCACTACTCTATTCACCATAGGCGCTAAACAAATCAAAAGCACTACCCAATTTATCATTTGCGCAAACCCAACAAACAAAAGAACTAAACCATTCAAATGTGCTATCAATTCAATCAAATGTCTGAATTTATCACACAAAGGCGTTAAACCTTCAAATGCGCTAACATTCCTAATAAAAGTGAGAACAAATAGAGCATATGCGCTAAACTAATAGATGTGTGAACCAAAACACTGAATGCGCTAAACTACAATTGAAATGTGCTAAACTTAAATGGAAAAATCGGAAAATTTTGAAAACTAGCCCTAACACATGCGAAAAACATGAAAATTTATACAGAAAGCTACAAACAAGCTTGGGATAGGTCACTCACCGATGGATCATACTTAGGAGGTCTTTGGTAATATCGCACATGCTCCAATCGATGGCTCTTGAACGAGATCACCATTTTACCAGCTCAACACCAATTTCTTTTCTCTCTCAAAAGCTGACAAGAATGCAAATGAGTAAAATTGACCTAGGTTAATTTTATTATTACCTTTTTTAATTTTTGAAGGGGTAATTAAAGTTTCAAGTGGGGCAATTTTATTTATTTTTCAAAAATTAATTTAATTGAGAGAACCATTTTCAAATCTTTTCAATCAATTATCGTGATATCAATCGTTCAATCCATTTTTTTCAACAATTTCACGATCAATCTCCCGAGGGGGCACACAATCAAGATTTTTATCTTCGTGAGGTGCATGATCAAGACTTGATTTAATCTTTCAAACAATGTTGTCTCAATATTATTTTAAAGAGGGGCAAAATATATACACATAAAATTGGCTATGAGCAATTAAATAAATATTTTATATTTATTTAATAATTATTCTTCTATTAAATAGTTAATTTGAAAAGATTAATTAATTAAATTCATTCTTCTATTAATTAATTAAAATAATTTATTAATTAATTCATTTAGCCTTTCTTCTAATCAATTAAATATCAATATTTAATGATTATTCTTCTATCCACTATGCTATAGTCTTCTTAATTAAATAATTTCTTAATTATTTAATCTCCCTTTTCCAACTCTCCCTCATCTCCACATCAGTTCTTCTTTGCCAACTCATCCATCGTGTGGCTAAAGATATTAATATTTTTGATATTAATATATCATTATCTTCAACATCCATTCATTCTCCAAATAATGTGTATGCACACACATTCCTCAACCTCCATATATTCTCTCCAACCTTCATACATCTTTGGAGGAAGTTGACTCCACTTGTCCTCTTATCCCTAAATCCTCTCCAACTATCCTATATTCTCTCAGTCAAGGTGAGATGAATGACATTTGCCTTCTCTTTCCACCTTTTCCTCCATCATGTAGGAATAGGAGGAACATCTTCCACGTTTCTCTCTCACATCTCAACATCTTGCTCATAGCCATCCAAAATTTCAAGATTTGATCATGATCATTGATCTCTGCCACCTAAGCTTATGCACTAAAAAATCTATAAATAGAGGTCTCCTAAGCTATTTTTGAAACTAATAGTATAATAGCTAATCTTACAGTGATTCTAGGAGTCTTTATCTTGCATTCGTGAGTTTGAGTTTGAAGCAAATAACAATTTTAGAGTTTTGAGCATAAATCATTTTCATAGCATGTTAGCTTAATATCATTTGCATATCATAGTATTAGTTAACTATCAATCCATTCTTCATATGCCATCTTGGAAGCTACCAATGCTTGTCTGAGAGCAAAATCATCTGCAACCAAGAACAGTGGAGTTAGGACACAATGAGGTAAATCATGGAAGGCATAATCTTGTTTATTTTATTTATTTCATGTTACTTCATTGGTTGAAGCTAAGTTTCATGTAGCTTTCTTTTATACTTTATGATGAATTAATAAGTTTCAGGATACTTCTTTGGAGTTCAACTTTAGCCTCAACAATATGTAGAAGCCAAATTTCTCGATAATGTCTAATAGAAATTGTGTATTCACTTTATCATATTGTTAGTTCCTCAAGGCATGATACTATTGCATCCATGAAAGTCTATTTTTTAATTAGTTCAACAGATCATTGTTGAGAATTAAAATTTTGAGACAAAAATTCTATAGTCTATATTTTATTTTAAATAAGTTAGTAATATCATTTTTCTTTCTTTCTATTGATTAATATTGAAAATAAGATATAAAATTCAATTTTCCAAAAAAAAATACATTTTAATAATTTGATTCATTAAATGATTTGTCGGTAATATGAAATGTTAGATATCCAAACAGATTATAAATTTTTTAAAAAATAATATAATATATTATTATTAGGGGGTCTAGAAACCCCCTTCAATTATGCTATCGATACATCTTTATTGTCTGCATTGCAATGAATATTGTCTACATTTTTTAATTGGTAAGCCCCCACAATCACATGAACTCACCGCCAATAAAGCCTTGTACCTTTTACATCACATGTATTATTTAAAACCTTTGAAATATTAAAAACATAAAAAATCTTTTAAGACTTTAAATGGCCCCACTACCATTTTGAAAGTAAAAAAGAGGTTAAATTTTGAAATGTTCAAATAACATATGGTAATAATTAAATGATGGGAGGGATACAATGAAAAGTGGATGCTAGTGTTTTAATTAATTAATTTATTTTAAAAGTTATTAAAAATCTTGAGTGCCCTCTCTTTCCCCATCATTCTCTTTCATGTTTGTGCATGGAAAAATATAGATACATGTAAATATATTTCAATTATAATTTATAAAATTTGTGCTATCTAGATTATATGTTTATTATGTTGTAATATTAACATTTTGATATTATTTTAAATATTTGTTTTATTTATTTTTACTTATTTCTCTCTCCTTATCTCTATCTCTATCCTTATTTCTCCCCACCTCTATCTCTTTCTTCAAATCTCCCCTTTCCCTCTCTATCTATATCTCATTATCTATATATCTCTCTTATTTACTCCATCTCTCCCCTATCTCTCTTTCTCTATCCCCCTCTCTATGTATATATCTACCTCTTTCTACTTCTCTCTTTATATCACCTCCCATATCTTTACCTTTCTATCTTTCCATTACCCCCTCTTCCATTATCTCCCTATTTCAATCTCTATTTTTCCATATCCCTCTCACTCTATCCTTTAGGACATCTTTCCCTCTCTATATATTTCTCTCTTCATCTCTCCTCTTCTATCGGCACTATTGGTAGGAACTTGACACATTATGTCCCTTGTTTACTCATGTGCAACTTTGATATTATTCTTTTTGTATTTGCATTCATAATAATGTGTATCACTTAATGGGCTAAAATGATTCCTTTCGCTATTGACTTCCTTGAAGCGAAACCACTTTTTATTCTTAAATTATATTAGTGAGGACCTTCTTCAAAATGTTCACCATTAACTTGGTCACAATTTTGTAAACACTATTGCATAGCGATATTGGTCCAAAGTCATTCATTGTTTCAATCTTGATTCTTTTTGGGATTAAAGAAAGGAAGGTGTTAATGAGTTTATTCAATATTATGGATTTATTTTTGGATTCCTTGACAACATTCACTAAATATATTTTGAATATATCCCAAAAGTTAAAAAAAAACTACTTGGGAGACCATCAAGTCTAGGCACCTTATTTGGACCAATCTAGAAGGAAGATTTTTTTACTTCCTCCTTCAAAATTGAGCTCATGAGTTTCTCATTCTACTCTCTTACATATAATTTGTTACGGGGTCATTTAACCTATTTAATAAATCCTTAAAATAACCAACTGCTTCATCCTCAATTTCCTTCATGAATTGAACTATTTGCCTATCCCTAGTTTTGATCTCAAAGATATAGTTACAACTTCTTTTCACTTTCATAAGCTTTATATCAAATCTATCTTTTATCACGTTTTCATTTAGGTTTGCTAACTATGCTTCAATTCTGTGTTTTTATTCAAAGATGTTCTTGAAGTGAGATTTGTTTTATTCGTTCAACTCAAATTTTTGAAGAGCACACAATTATACTAAAAAGGGGGTGAATAAGTATAAAACAATCTTTCACTTTTTCAAACTTAACAATCATAAAATCATCTATTGCACAATATGAACAACATAAGATGCAAAATAAGTAGAACATATGATTTACATAAAAACCCTTATGGGAGAAAACCATGAAAAAATATTTCTTATGTATATATTCTTACAAGCTTTGTAGGCAACAACCCATGGGAGACACCAATCTCCTTATACTTGACACCAATCTAGTAAGAGACTTTGATATCTTTCACAATAAGGCTCCAACATTTTATCTCCTTACAATAGAATATGAATGAGGGAAAACTTCTTGATAAAAAATTCTTCATAAATCTATTCAAAATATTCTTCAAATCGCCACAAACAACTCTCACACAACTAGCAAAAAATCACCCTCAAGATGAGATTAATTTAATATCATAAATATGCTCATATAAGCAATATAAATATTCTCTTGTAAGTGCCGTATGATAGCTCAACGATGCAGGAGCATCAAAGGAAGACTTTCAAATCTTGCATTTGTATCTAGATTTTGATAAAAAAATTAGTTAGTTATAAGCATTTGAATTGATTTTAGAGGCCATTGTTAATGAAGTCAAAATGTCAAGGGTGTTGAATTAAAATCTCATCAATTATTTATTTTCTAGTTCAAGAGAAAAGAAAAATAAGGTAGAAAGGAGTTGAAAAGACAAAAAAATGTGGCAAATTGGGAGAGATAAGGGAAAATACAAACTTACAAGAAAACAAAAAATATAGAGACTTGAAGGGGCATGCAAAAGGGAGATGAAAGTTTTAAAAATTGTAGAATTTAAAGAAGAATGGAATAAGAGAATGCAAAAGACCAAGAGTTTGGATTATGAAGTAAGAAAAAAATGAACACAATATGCCAATAGAGTCCATAGGATATTTTGTTGGGCTACATAGAAAAGATAAGTTTAAACATTGGAAGAGATAAGGAAAATTGTAGGTTGCATAGAAGAAAAATAAAAGGGAACACATAGTAGAAGGGAGAGAATGAGGCACCATAGGGATATTAAACAAATAAATTAGCATTGAAAAGAGATTATGGATGCAAGATGGGAGTTAAAAGAGAATGGGGGAGAGACAAAATCTCTAGAGCGATTGTAGAGAGAGTAAAAAGAACAAAAATATATTTGCTTGAAAAAGAGAGGAGTAATGGGTATGAAATTTGGGTTTCTAAATGCCAATATGAAATTATTAAGATTGATTTAAAGATGAAAGAGTGGTGCATTGATCGTAAAGTCACATTTTGATTTAATTTTCCTTTTGTGTTGTTGTTGAAATCAAGGAACACTGAGAGGGGGGGGGGTGAATCAATGTTCTACTGGTAAATAAAATTTTAAACTTATTCTCAGACCACCGGAAGCAAATGCAAGAAAGTAAAATGCAGAAACACAAGATAATCAACCACAAAATCATAACACCGAGATTTTTACATGGAAACCCAGAAAGGGAAAAACCATGGTGGGATTGGAACCCACAATATTCATATACTGTGATCAGGAGTACATAAATATTACATAAGAGGAATGCACATGCATTCAGACACACTTCCTAGAGTTCAATTATAATATGGAAGTCTCACTGATTTATAGATTATTCACAATGATAACTACAATGATTGAACTCCAAAATAGCATCAAACAATGTCTGGATGAGTTTCGGTTAAGTGCAAAAAGTCTGATTGTAACACCTCTGCAACTTTTCTCTATCATGCTTCTTAGTCAGCTATCGGATCAAGAGTGTGCACGTGAAACTACACCAAATAGGTTTCTCGATCACCACTCACTCATATCATACCATACAAAGAACTTCTACATCGATCATATATATCCGCAATCACAAAATAAATAATTCATCAAGTTGTCCAACCATAATATGCAATGTAACATGTAACCGGGTGTCGGCTTAGACCGGATCTCTAAACCATATGTGGATCAATCAAATGATGTCTAAAATATTTCTACAGGTCGGCCCTATCATCCCATGTACGAATCTAACCATTGCAATCACCGTAAAGATTCTAGACCAAAAGTGCTCTACTTATCCTGAAATACCCGTGGCAGATTACCCTACCATTCTCTCTACCTGTTACCAAAATCTATGACTACCGGATAGGATTTCCATGAAGATTTTCCATGAATGAAAACCCTAAACTATTATACATGCATTGGTGTCCACCAGATGAGTGTCAATTGCCAACAATCTCCCCCTTTGGCATTGATGGCAACACTTGTGAAAAATGACTAAGTGTCAACCTGTATACCGGATCAAATTTTCTAAGGCTCCCCCTTAGACCAAAAAATCAAAAACTTGTATCATTCTTTGTACATTTTTCACTTGACTTTCCCCCTTTGAAAAAATGCCAAATATGGGGTGTTGCTCAATAACTTATATACAAGGGTATATACCAAATATTCTATACATACTTGAAGATATTTGTAAAAATAGTCTTAAAAAATACAAAGTGTGTATCCCACCCATCCTTCATGTTGTTCAAAACTGTCATGAAAGAACTGAAAACATAAGCATATATCTCCACATCTTTCGATTTAGTCAAAACTAGTTGAGCCATTGTCTTCATGCAATCAACTTTGTTGCTTAGCATGGTGTCCATCCAAGGAGCAATAAGGTTCTGGAGTTCACCAACCCGCCTCAGTATCATGTCCTATTCTGAGTTTAGGCTCAAAATTTGATCAATTAGAGCCATCACTTGACCTTCTATACTGCTGGCAAGGGCTACATTGGAATCAAATGACTGAGATATACCATCAAGCGTGCCTTAGCAAACACTGATCTGCTTGTCTATATCTGATGTGAATTTGGGCAGTATAAGGCATGACATGTATATCTTTCCTTCTTCACTCAATTCCTCAAAGATTGTCTATAGTCCTTTGTTCAATCCAACTCTATCATTTTCAATCATTTAACAGAAAGTCTGCATATGCACCTCCTTGAATCTATCTAATACTTTCTTGGTCGCTGCCTTTTCCAATGACTCAAAATTTGTACTGATATTGTTGATTAACTATAACAATTTTCTGGAGGGGTTAGAATTTGGATCTAATTGTAGTTCTAGTACTAGTTTTTGTAAAACACTTACAAATGTCTTGTTAGATAGTTCAAATAACTGGAAGACAACTGAGGGGGGGGGGGTGAATCAGTTGTCAAAGATTACCATAACCATTAGCAATTAAAACTTTAATACCAGAACCCAAAACATTAATATCGGAATGCTTAAACCAAATACCAGAATAGCAGTTAAACCAATTAAGCATAAACAATAATCACAAAATAAATACCATCCACATGACACCAAGATTTGTACGTGGAAAACCCGATAAAGGGAAAAACCATGGTGGGAAGCCTACCCACAGTCAGATAATACTTTTGCAATAAGTGTGTGAATTAAAATTGAGGGGCATGCACTTGTAGGAAGGCCAACAACCTAGAGCGCACTGCTCATCATAATAAGAGTCTCACTAACTACATAGAAATCCAGACTACAATCCAGAGAAGTGTTGAATTGCAAAAGATAGCATCTCCTATACCTGAGTACAGTTCCGGTTAAGCTCAATACCGAAGGAATAAATCCTCTTACATAAACCCAATTTGATCTCCAATGATTGACCAAATCCTCTACCAGAATGATATTACATCATTTGCACATTACATCCCTTGACCATGACCTCTAACATAACCATGATGATCTACAATGAGATCTTACATCTATATATACAAACCCTTGACCATAAACAATTAGGTCAACCACCAGATAATAAACTAATTACATAATTACACACCATGTCAGTCTTAGACCAAACAAATAATATCCAACACATAAGACATCCCAGAAACACATCAAGACGTCCAATCCACATGCTTCATTAAACTGGTCCATAACCTAGACCAACTAGGACCCAGTATAGGTCCACACGCTACAACAATGATCTCAATCCACCAAGTCTCAAACATGATCACCATCAACATCTTGAAACTCCATCATAAGATGCACCAACACCACTTATCCAATTCATTAAAGATCTTCATCAAAAGCCCTGCCAGTGAAACCCTTGCCGGAACCAAAAACCAAGCTTCTAAGAAAATAGGATAGCATCCGATTACTAGACCAAAACCAACATACTGAATATGATCATGAGTATCATGAACAAGACAATTCCATAACCAAATCATACTAGAGCCTACTAGATCATGCAGTTAAACCAATCAACCAGAAACCACTCAACCTATCGGGACCAGAAGGGTGCCGATAAATTATCCAAACAACTAGTGTTGACAACAATGACAAAATATCAATGCAACACATAATCAATTCCAACAAATGGACAACACATCTCAATCAACTTTTTGTCCTCAGTCTCTAATTTAACCAAGTCTTGACTAGCTTGAGCCTAGATTGTTGCAGCAACCATCAACCTTTCAACTGTAGACATTTTCCCAATGTCAATAGGTCTATCAAAATTGATGGAGATCTACAGGAGAATTATTTTCCCTTTGTCCTTCGGAGTGTCAATTTCCATGATTACCAGGACATTGTTAGTTTTCCACTTTCCCTTATTGACCTCTTCTTCCTTATCTAGTGCCTTTTCCTTCTCTGATTCTTGTTTTCCTACATCCTTTTCTTTAACCTGTGCACCAGTGTCACCACTTGGTGCAGTATCAACTTTTGGAGCCTCTTTTGCCTCTTTAGTTTTCCCTTCCACTATCTTCGGGTGGTCAACTAGAGGATTTTGATTGTCTTCTGCATCAAGCCCATTACATTGATCTGGACTTCCGAATTAGCCTCTGTCTGAATTTCATCCTTTTGAGAACTTGCCTATACTTCTAGATGGGAAGTATCTTCCTTTTGAGATTCATCATCACAATTGGGGTTGGTTGCAACCCAATTGTTCTTTAAGAACTTTTTCCATATCTCTTTAGTTTCTTTCCTGACTTCCTCAACCCTGCCAACCATCAACCTGTTTACTTTTTTTTTGCTTCAGAATTTTTTTGTTGTTGGCATACTCCATGACATTATCAACTTCTTCTTGGGATATGTAAGAACTGATATTGATTAATTCATGTTCTTTCATTTCCTTATCTAATTGGCTTGTAGTAAGCCTTCTAGCATAAAGAATGTTCTATAAATCCTTTGGAATACTACATTCTAACTCAATTAAAGATTTGCTGAAGCTATGCAAATGCAACACAACAACTTCCTCAATTTCCCTCTGATCATTCTCATCAAAATTTTCATAATGTGCACTAATATTCTTGACATTTCTATCATTAATTTCATCAGTCAATTCTTTTGAAGTCATTGGGGGATAATGGTATATTTACCTTCTATCTTACCGGATTCGAGACTTTCATCAAGCTCAGTGGTTAGATTTCTTCCTCTTTTGGGCTTACCAGTTAGAGAAGGTTTAGATTTTGTCTTCTTGCTCTACTAGGCATCATCAGACTGTGGTTTCCTAATCACTTAGACAAATTCTCCTTTCTTCTTTTCTTTCTCTGCTTCCTCATCTGACTCTGTCTCAGATGCAACATGAGATATAGCGACATAAGTTATTTTTGGTTTCTCCTTCTTCTTTAGTACTCCTTTTTCGAATGATCTTTGAGTTGTTGAATGAGGAGATGGCTTCATCGGAGCAGGGGAAGACTTAGTCTCCTTAAGATTTTCTTTGGAGGGAACCGATTTAGTCTTAGGATTCTTTGATTCCATCTCTGCTTCCATTTGAGCCTTCTTCTCCTTAGCTTTCTTGATAGATTCTCTAGTAAAACCCATCTTCTCAGCCACTGCCTCTACCATTTTTGTTACTTTCCTCTTCCTTTCGGGCTGAGTGAACTTCTTATGAAGTTCCATATCTTTTTCCTTGAAAGTGCCAAATTTTGGTTCTTGAGGGTCATCCAATTTTGTCAAAAGGTGTTGAGCATAGCTTTCAATGGTTTGAACATCAACCTCATAACCCATTTGCATTATCCAATATATTTTCCTTGGTTCTACTACCTTCATATGGCCCTGGTCCTTGTCCACCATAAAACAAATAGTATCCACATATTTGTCCACCACTTCCTTAGGGATCCTTTCCCTATTCTTCATTTTGCCTTGGAAGGTTTTGAAAAAACTCCACAAGGCAGCTGTTTGATTCTCTCTATTTCCCAATCTCTACAAAATTTGTTTGATCTGAGTGATTACTGATAAGTCATATGCCCATTGGACTCTGCCTATGCCAGGGATTTCATTCATGAAGTATAGTGCTAAGCATATAATCAATGAATCGAATTTAAAAATATTCTTCTTGTTTATTTTGATTTTCTTCGAATTTCTCAAGAGCTCTTCAAGAAGAACCGTGCACAAGTCATACTACATGTCCTCTTTCACCATCTAATAGGTTGCATATATTGCAATACTAGAGACCCAATTCAATTTGCTAGACTGATAAACTTTGTATCCAATAATTATTGATGCAAATTTTACATCATGCTCTAAGATATCATCAATTGTCATTGACCTGTTGTCAAATTGAGCACCGGTTAACTCTGTGATGGTTGGGCTTGCCACCTTTCTCAAATTAATTTTTCCACCGGTTTGATTCAGGCATGTGACTGCATGAATTGTTTGCTTGGTTATCTTGTAAGGTCTGTCCAACCATATGAATTCATCATGAACACGGCTCAAAATATATCTCACATATCCGTCGCCATCAAATATTGAAAAAATGAACAAACAACATGAAACCCTTCTTCTATAACTATGCATATTCCAGTTTGGGGTTTCCAACTTCATCCATTATGTGATCAGTGTACAGGGTCAAGATATCCTTACTTTCGATTTCCTCAATTGTGCAGTGAATCTATGCCCTAACATCATCAACATGAATAACTCCATATGGAATGGACGAAAAAGCACCATTGGGATCATCCTCAATAGATTTAAAAGGCTTTTTGAATTGAGGCCTTGCATGCTAAAAAATTTCTACTACCAAAGGATTATCAACAGATGAAGATGTCATTTCAACAAATTAAGGGTTCAGAACATGCTTTGGTAAATACCTTTTTCTTCTGTTGGATGCACAAGAACTCCTTGTTGGAACACCTCAAGCCTTTTGATCACCTTGAAAACTAGTTCACCTCGCTCTGTAGCTTCAACTCTTTGCTCGCAATGTTGGAAATGATTCACATTTTGTCCCTTAACTTTAAGTTGAAATAAATGAAACTCTAAAGTTCAACCGGGTGTCCTGTTCAGCATAATCCATTCTAGTGGATTCCAAGATCGGTATGATGAATTATAGATAATCATCTCCAAGAATTTGCAATCATACTTGATCGATCACATATCTCTTTAGGGGGTTCTGCAATATTTTGCATGAAAATGCCACCCCCTAAGGTCAAATGCCTTAGTTATCGGATGAAGATCCTACATCGGATTCAGGTACAAATTCACTAGCTGCCTTGGATTCATATTTTTTAACCCACATCTTCTCATGCTTATTCCTAATCTCTTCTACCTTTGGTTTGCCTTTCTCATCTGATTTGCCTTTGTTTATCGAATCATTGTTCTTGCTTCTGCAGAATTTTGCAATGTGACTAGTTTTGTTGTATGCACGACAAACAACATTTCTTGTTCTGAAAATTGTTCAACTTTGCTCTATACATGTTTGACTTGTGACCAAAATTATTTCGTATGAAACATTGTCTGGTAATGTTTGGGCCATTGTTCACATTATTCATTCCATTATTCAGCCTACTTCTGCATTAATTTGCCATATGATAAAATTTATTGCAAGTAAAACATCTACCATTGAATTTATATGCATTAGGTTGTGTGTGGGGGAAAAAAGCGAGACTAGGTTAATCATGCCCTAATCCTACCTTTTGACACACATTACGGAATACGAAAGAGCCTAGAGATATCGCACAATTGGCTACTTCTTTTTGTGGAAGAGAGAGCCACGGGATATCTATTAGGATTTCTATTCCCTTGTTGAAATTGTAAGATCAAATAATGCAAGTTCAAACCCTAATCCCAAAATGCAAGTATGAACTAATAACAAGATTGCAGAATTGAGATTAAACAATGAACAGCTGTAAATACAAGGATGAAATAAGAATGCAGATGTGTACCCGGAGTCAAAATTGGACTGAAAATGTTCAGGACAGGGGCGCGGGCGCCACTGTCCTGAAAACTGCACCGGAAACTGCTGTTCTGCACTCTGGAACACTGTCGGAAAGCTGTCTGTCCGGAGGACCAGGGTGCCCAGCACCTCTGTCCCAGGGACTAGGGCACCCAGCGCCCCTGTCCTGGCAGGACCAGGGCGCCCAACGTCCCTGTCCCAGTCTTCTGCTCTGCAATTTGATATAGAGTGCTGTCTCGACCTTCTCTCTCCGGATCTGTATCCCGCGGTGTCGTCCGAATCCCGAAACCTGCAATGATATCTGAAAAAGGGTGTATGGGCGGCTATATAGGGTTTTGCCTTAGTCAAACCCCCACTTTGGCGATTTCCACCTCCACGAATAGCCAAGTTGTTTTTGTAAAATGTATTGTGTGTGCAAGGTCCTAAAATGCAAGAAAGCAAACTAGAGCAACCTAGAAAGTAAACCCTAATTGCTTGTAAATGATAACGTAAATGCTCTAAATCAAGATGCAAAGTGATCTAAAGCATGAATAAATGATGTATTGAAGCTTACGTAAAGACATGAAAACAACATGAAATCATACCCAACCCTCAAGGGAGGAGTACAAGCCAATCTTCAGTCGGTAATCTCCTATTGTTCTTCAATGTCTTCCAAGCCCTAAGTGGATGAATGAATTTGATAGATGCTTGATAGAAGGATGTTGGATGTTGTTGAAGTCTTCAAAGATCTGCTCTTTCACTGCATATGAAGTTCCTGAAAACAAAAATCCCATCCCTTCAAATGAAGAAAGAGAGCTCTTATGTATTAAACCCTAGGTCGCAATTTCATCTTTTGGCCGACCTAGAGATTGAATATCCCGCCAATTTCTTGGGGTTAAGCTTTATTTTATGATTGGATCGTGCTCCTAAAATTTCGGGAAAAATGTCTGGGACCGTGTGCACTCCGGGCGCCACGGTCCCGACAACTTTTCACCAAATTTTCAGGGCCATCAGATATGATGATTTTAGAGAGAAGCCCGAAGTTACAGATGATTTCGAGATGTTTTGATCCCCGAAATCAAGCCCCCAAGCTCAGAATAGGGCCTAATTAGGGTTTTTGATTAAGTGATGTATTGGAGGAATAAAATGAAAGGGGCACGCTTTAATGAAAGGGCCTGACTTTGTGATGTGGAAAATGGTGAAATAGAACCTTTAGACCTAATTAATTCGATTAATTAAGTGCTAAAGGGGAAATGCCATGCAAAGTGCAACTGCGCCAAGGCGGGTGCTAAACTAGGTGTTAAATTGTACTGCTTTAGCAAGTGCATACAATTTATGACATTACATTTAGCCCCCACTTTAGCGGTCATATGAGTACTACGTGCATATGTGAGCTAAAGTACAAAAAGTAAACATTATTTGAAAAAGGATATATCCATAAGTTGTCGGACGAAGCCCCCAGCGGCATCTGCAGTACACAGTTAGGAACCACACCCTACAAAACACATGTTAGATCACAAAAATCACCTAATGCTTACTAAGGAAAGTGATGAAATTTGTGAGTAGCTGTATGCCCCCCCCTGTTTCGACTTGCTTATTAGGGAGGTGAAACAGGGTAGCATGTTTACTTACGACAAATTGTGTAAGAGAGTATTGATGAGGGATGTTCACTAAAAAGGCTTCATCAGAGCACTTTTTGGAACATCCCGAGAGTAGGGGAATGAAAATACGATTCCTATGCAACAAACGGTTCAAAAATCGCATCTCCCAAACTCAAGTTATGATGAAATGAGTGAAAGGGGAAAATTAGGGTTTTGAAAATAAAGGTACAGGAATGAACGTATATACCTTGAATGAGACACTTGCATTTGTCACTTTGTTGATTCTGAGTACTGTTCATTGCAGCGGAGCCCACATAGCTATCATCATGCCTTCACGATGACCGGAGCATCCCACGAGGGTTGAGATCCTACGCCAGGCCGTGATTGACGACAAGCCACTAGACGAGGTGAGTTGACTAAACTTTGACTTTTGATTTTCTGCATTTTGACTTTTCTGTGATCGTATGCGGGCCTTGAAGGCTGACCCGGGGCCCACCCAGGGTGCCATGGTCCCTGTGGGGCACCCTGGTCCCCCCAGGGCACCATGGTCCTTGACAAGGGCACCATGGTCCCTGATAGGGCGCCATGGTCCCTGACAGGGCGCCATGGTCCTTGATAGGACACTATGGTCCCCAATCAGGGCTTGGCGAGGGGTTTCAGGACTAGCACATGATGTTTGACAGTTTGCATTAGCGATTTTGATGATCGAGTACTGATTACGGTTATGTTTTTGTGTTGCAGGACCTTCCGTACATGAGAGAGCATACAGCGGGACATATTCTTCGCAGTTTGCAAGATCAGATTCCGCGGCTTACTCAGTCAGAGAGAGACACACTGTCGATAGTAGGATTATGGTATGTGATCCTCATGCCAGCCATTCGGTTCCATCCTGCGATGCTAATGGCATTGATGGAGCGATGGGATCCTGACACATGCACATTTCATCTTCCAGTAGGGGAGCTGACAGTCACACTCGAGGATGTGTACCGTATACTTTGTCTTCCTATCAGAGGAGCGACTGTTACATACGCGACTGATCGGTCAGCGGAGGATCATCAGAGAGAGCAGGTGTATTGCATAGGGAGAGTCATGCCGAGCGAGATGAGAGGTCGCATCATGGTCAGCTGGCTCTTACATCCTACAGGGGAGGTATCCCTTCTGAGACGCCTTATGATAGCCA
Source organism: Cryptomeria japonica (assembly GCF_030272615.1). NCBI lineage: Eukaryota > Viridiplantae > Streptophyta > Pinopsida > Cupressales > Cupressaceae > Cryptomeria > Cryptomeria japonica. The sequence continues at coordinate 800,281,922 of NC_081409.1, forward strand.
TCATAGCACTAGCCGTCTGCCCTAATGGGCGAGGGATGCACATGCATGGGGGTCTCACATGGTGTATCAGAGCGATGGAGAGACACAGGAGAGTGTATGCTTGGGGTCAGAGTATGCTTGCACATCTCTATCACGAACTTGAGGAGTACGTATTTGGACAGAGGTTCAGTTTGATGACATGCACACTTCTGCAGGTGTGGATTTTAGAGCACTTCACATGCACTAGGCCCATCGGCTTTCCGCTGAGTACAACGAGCGAGCGACCTAGGGTGTTCGCTTATCCACTTACCAGCGAGTGGAGATTTGGAGATTTGTTATATTGGAGAGTGATTTTTGACAGACTGACAGCCGAGGTGACAGTGTGGAGACCTTACCTACGGATGCACAGATGGGATGGTATGGAGAGACAGTTAGCATGCCTACAGAGGAACTGCCTACTGCAGGGATGATATTCACACATCATAGTCCCTTTCTACTTTGACCGAGTATGGAGGCAGTTTGGGCTAGAGCAGTGTGTTCCAGCCGATGTGCCCATCTATACTCGACACTCACGGGTCCTTCCCAGACCTAGAGTAGTAGCGAGACTGATGATAGATGACATCGAGACTACGGATATAGAGGGATCTGATCAGGATGTAGTCACTGATTATTCTGCAGAGCCTGGAGCACAGCGCAGGTATGTCTCATGGTTTATGAGATCATATCCAGGTCCTATCTTTCCACCAGATCACCCGACAGGCCATCTAGGCCCATGGAGACATGGAGACCGAGATGAGGACCAGGGATCCAGGTCAGAGGAGCCAGAGGAGGGAGAGGGTCATGAGGAGGCGGGAGATCCTGATCCACCTACAGGCGATCAGCCCAGCGCCGAGGAGGAGGACACAGATGGAGATGAGGATGAGGAGGAGATAACTGATGATGAGGAGGAGTCAGATGCAGATGAGGATAGAGATGATGAGGATAGAGATGATGAGGAGGAGTCAGATGCAGCTCCTCACCATTCAGGGGATGATACCATAGATCTGGATCCTCCTCATATTTCCCAATAGGGGGAACATGAGGCGATACGGAGACCTGTTCCTAGTACTGCCCAACCTACACCCATCATGCACAAATTAGTCGAGTGAGGGGAGCCTAGCAGATCCCAATCACAGATGCTACCGTATCATGATCCCTACTGGCGCGAGGGAGACCCAGGTATAGTAGGTTTAAATTGATTATTAATGTTTTGATGATATAGAATGGTACTAATACAAAAATCTATTCTACTGCCACAGCTAATGTGCAGGAGTGGCGTTCCTTGATTCAGCAGGTAGTGACAGACATTTCCATGATAGCACAGATCCCTAGTTCCTCACAGATTTCCTATAGGCCTCAGGGGAACACGGGTCGGCATGAGGACTTGTTTTCCCCATTCTGAGTTTAGGTAGACATATGGAGGGAGAGAGAGAGTCCTATCAGTGGACCTTCAGCAGGCGCGATGAGATCTAGCAGCAGCTCAGGCTGAGGCTACCACCTATCGCGCGATCCTTATGGATAGGGATCGCAGGAGTTCCTCTCGGAGTCACTCACGGTCTGTATCTTGCTACACACCCATGGGTCCACCTTCACGGCCAGATTAGGAGGGAGCGTCCAGTCGACACTCTCCAGCCACCAGTCCTAGGGATAGGAGATGATTTTATGATGTAGGAGAGGTCACATTTTGGATATACAGTGACCTATATTTGTATACGATCCACACATATATATATGTATATATACATGCTTCTCTTTTGTCTCAAATGTGTTATCTTTAATGCTTAAATGTATATTTTGTTTTGATTAAATCTAATACATTTGGTAAATGTACATGTATGTTCAGAATTTAATTTCCATGTGATTGATTTCTCAATGCTCCATGATTAAATTGATACATGTGTGACTTAATTAAATATTTAATCAAGTACTACATTGATGATAAGGAAGACATATGCATTAAGTCTAAGAATCATATAACTAATGTGATTTAATTCTGAACTTAAACACAACATGATACGATTCTACTTAACACATAAAGACACTGTATAATATGCTAGCATAATGGAATGTAAATCTTTCACAATTTACATAAATGAATTCAAGACAAACCATAAAGTAAGAAGACACGCTTGTCAGGAATGAAGCAATATAGATTAAACAACATAACATTTAATTCTATTTTGCTTTAATTAAGAGACACTAACATATTATCCAATGTTTGAAGAATTGAAAAGAAGATAGATGAAGAACAAAGAATTAAGCATAATATCTACGCAAGTGCATAGCATTGATAGGTTCTTTAAGAGGCGTACCATCTACATCCGCTATTTTGTAAGCACCTGATCCATAATCCTCAATAGCGATATATGGTCCAAGCCAATTAGGACTAAATTTTCCCTTTTCTGCAGGTAAGGCATTCACATTGCGCTGATTCTCATAAAGGACTAAGTCACCTACTGAGAAGGAACGTTGAATAACCTTATCATTATAGCTTCGTTGTAGAGTTTTGTGATACGCTTGAATATGCTCAAGAGCGTTTATACACTGTTCATCAAGCATCTCAAGCTGTTGAAGTCGTTGTTCTCTATAAGAGTCATCATCTACTATACCTTTGAGAGAAACCCTAAGTGATGGAATCTCTAGCTCTAAAGGCATAATAGCGTCAGCACCATAAACAAGATTATAAGGAGTAGTTCCTGTGGCAATTCATACACTTGTTCGGTAAGCCCAAAGAGCATAGATTAGCTGGTTACTCCAATCCTTACCATGCTTATTCACGGTTTTGCGAAGAATTTGTTCAATTATCTTATTGGATGATTCGGCTTGACCATTTGACTGAGGATAGTATGGTGTAGAAAATCGATGTTTGATATGATACTTCTCGAGGAATTTCTTCACATCCTTGTTCTTAAATGATGTCCCATTATCTGAGATTATAGTAGAAGGTATCCCGAATCGAGAAATGATGTTTTCTAGAAGAAATTGACAAATCACTTCAGCAGTAGTAGAGCGAAGGGGAATAGCTTCTACCCACTTTGTAAAGTAATCTGTTGCAGTTATAATGAAGGTGTGTCCTTGAGATGAAGGAGGAGAGATTTTACCAATAAGATCCAAACCCCATGCGGAAAAAGGCCAAGAAGCTACTTGAGAACAAAGTTCTTGGGCAGGAGCATGAATCAGATTATTGTGTTGTTGACATTGATGACATTTTTTAACAAATGAAAAGGAATCCTTCTGCATAGTTTGCCAATAGTATCCCATACGAAGCAATCTATGAACCAAGGATTCGCCCCCAAAATGCCCCCCACAGGCACCTGAATGTGCCTCTTCAAGAGCAATAGGGATTTCTGACTTGTTAAGACAACGAAGGAGAAGACCATCATAACCCCTTCGGTAAAGGACATTAGAAAGAACGATATACCTAGCAGACAGCTTGCGGATTCTAGCCCTAGTGTTCCTATTAGCGGAATCAGGAAAGGTACCATCGGTCAAATATCTTACGATATGCGAGTACCATTCATCTGAGTCTATAAAATCACAACATGTTACCAAGCTAGAATCGTCTACAATAGTTGGAGAAATAAGGTTGTGAATAATGAATTTAAGATCGACCACAGGGTCCTCTAAAGATACCAGAGAAGCCACACATGCCATTGCATCTGCATGTCGATTATCTTTTTGAGGAACGGGTTCCATAGTATAAGAATCAAAATTTTGTAATAAAGAGATAGCAAGGTCTTTATATTGTGATAATTTGTCTTGTTTTGCTTGATATATTCCTATTACTTGTCTTATAATCAATTGCGAATCTCCATAGATATGTATGTGTTTTATATTCAGAGCTAAGGCTGCTTTTATTCCCGCTATAAGAGCCTCATACTCAGCAATGTTATTGGTACACAGGAAATTTAGACGATAGGATAAGGGAATAGGTTTCTTTGTAGGAGAAATTAGAACAACACCTGCCCCCGATCCCGTACGACACTTAGAGCCATCAAAGTATAACTCCCAAGTTTCATCTTTCTCTATAGAAAGAATGAAGTCGTCAGGAAAAGACTCAGGGTTAGGGAAGGAGAAAGGTGAAGGGGCCTCAGGTAGGTGATCGGTCAACGCTTGCCCTTTAATTGCTCTTTGTGAAACAAATTTAAGGTCAAATTCAGTTAACATCATAACCCACTTAGCTAGGCGTCCTGATAAATCAGTTTTAGAGAAAAGATGCTTCAACAGATCAAACTTTATCATGACATGGACTTCTGAATTTAAAAGATAATGTCTCAATTTCTGAGTCGCAAACACCAAGGCCAAGCATTGTCTTTCTATCGTAGAATATCGGGTCTCATAATCGAGTAAGGTACGACTTATGTAATAAACTGGACATTCCTTACCATCTTTATCATGTTGTGCCAACAATGTTGCGAGAGCATGAGAGGAAGCAGACGTATAAAGAAGGAAGGGTTGAGAAGGTTTGGTTGGTCGAAGGATAGGAGGATTAGTTAAATACATTTTTAAATCTTCAAATGCTTGCTGACAATCCTCATTCCATTGAAAAGTGATATTCTTTTTGAGAAGTTGAGTGAAAGGAAAAGTACGATCCGCAAGTTGAGATACAAACCTACGAATAGCTTGAATCTTTCCTTGTAAGCTTTTAAGTTGAGACACATTTCTAGGAGGTGGCATGTTGACAATAGCATCTATTTTCTTAGTATCCACCTCAATCCCACGATGCGAAACTATGAATCCTAATAGTTTTCCACTATCCACACCAAAAACACATTTTCGGGGATTCAAGCACATGTGATATTTATGAATCCTTTCAAAGATTTGATGAAGGATTTTAATATGATCCATGCGAAGAAAGGATTTGGCTAAAATGTCATCAACATAATCCTCTAAAATCTTATGCATATAATCATGAAAGATAAGGGTCATCGCTCGTTGATAGGTTGCACCGGCATTTTTAAGTCCAAAAGGCATCATTATCCAACAAAACGTACCCCAAGGAGTAGTGAAAGCTGTTTTGAATTGATCTTGAGGGTTAATAAAAATTTGATTGTATCCTGAAAAACCATCCATGAAGGATAACAAGGCATGTCCTGCTGTAGAATCAACTATCATGTCAATGTTTGGAAGAGGAAAATCATCTTTTAATGAAGCCTTATTTAGATCCCGAAAGTCAGTACACATTCTTATTTTGTTATCTGGTTTAGCCACAACGACAATATTTGAAATCCATGGGGAATAGTCAATAGGGCGGATAAATCCAGCCTCCAATAACTTTTCAATCTCAGCCTTAACAAGCAAAGCTACCTTAGGATTCATTTTTCGAATCTTTTGTTTCACGGGCTTAGCATCAGGAACTAAGACAATGTTATGAGTAACAATCTTAGGATCTATACCAGGCATGTCAGAGTATGTCCAAGCAAAGATCTCGGGGAATTCATGCAATAAATCTTCATATTGTTTTTGTTCCTCTTCATCCAAACATTTTCCAATTTTAATAACTTTCTCTTTATTGCAAAGGTCTATCTTAACATCAGTGGTATCACTTATGAGAAGATTACTTTGTTGAGGAGTATCCTTTAACTGAGGGAATTCTTTCACAATCTCATCATTATCAATCTCTTTTCCAAAATAGGCTTCAGTGTTCAAACAATAAGGGAGTCCCCTATTGTGATGATAACGAGGAAGAGTGTCATAGGCTCCCAAGAACTCAGCTAAAGCATCGTCGGTAGGGAAGATATCCAAAGCACAATCACCCGAAGGATCCCCATCAATATACTCAGGGTGTTGTATTGATAGAGATGTGGAGATAGCATTAACACTAATGCATGGTCTTTTAGAAGCTTTAGTACGTCTGCAGGGATTATAGCCAAGTCCAAAGGCATAACTGTGAAAATTAGTCTCTAGAGGAACTCTTATCCCTTGTTCATGAGCACCACAACCTTTTCCATGATACCCATGCCTAGCAAAAATGCGAAAACCACGACCATAACGATCAGCCATTTCAGGAAGAGAAGGTGGTTTTTCATAAGACAAAGAATCAAACTCTTCATAATTAGAGACGTGAGGAGAAGAAGTTTGAGAGGCGGCCACAAAATTATTACTCATAGATTCAGGTAAGGTTGATTGATTTTTAGTTTCTTCTTTCTTTTCAACTTTATGATTTTCAGCTTCTTCCTTCTTTTCAACTTTAATTTCTCTAGAAGGAACCTTATATTCATCCACAAAGGTAGGATTAAAATCAAGGGATCCCCAATCATCGTCTTCGAGGATCTTCCCAGGATCAAAATCCTTCTTATGTGTAGTTTCAAGTTGAGAAGAATCTTCTCCAAGAGCTCCAGACTCATCCAAAGAATTTTGATCATCGGAGAGCGAGGATTCACCGATAGGTATCTTATTTAAAGATTCATCACTAGATGAGGATGGCTTAGAAGAGCCCCCCTTAGAAGTGGATGTTTGCAAATAAGCTTGAAAATTAGTATCACCTATCAAGGTATATGCCTTATTGTTATAAATAAATTTAACTTGTCTATGCAATGTAGAAGGGACAGCTTGCATACTGTGAATCCAAGGTCTCCCCAGTAGCAAGTTGTACGTTAGATTTCCCGACATAACATGGATAGGTGTAGGCAAAGTAACAGGCCCCACTGTGATGGGTAAGGTGATAGTACCTAATGAAGTTTTAGCCACATTATCAAAGCCTCGAATAGGATGAGAGTCCGGTTCAATTAAGGATGTATCCACATTCATCTTATGCAAAAGATTAATGCTACACACATTAAGACCAGAGCCATTATCTACTAGTGTTCGCCTTATAGCAGTGTCTTTCATGATAACCACAATCATCAAGGGATCATATTGTTGTTGAATTTCACTAGTAGGCAACTCATCTTGGGTAAACACAATTTGAGCTTTAGGATTCATCACAGAGTTAACCAAAGATGCTATATTACTAGATGTATTCGGTGGAGGAACATTCAAATCTCTCAAGGCATCTTGTAACATTCCATGATGAGCGGAAGAGGTTTGAATCAAATCCCAAAGGGATATCTTAGCAGGGGTAGCTTTAAGTTGTTCTATGAGATCATATTCCTTACTAAGAACTTGCAAAATACGGGGAGCTTGTGGAAGAACCGGTTGAGGATTCGGAAGGGAAACTGGGATAACAGGAGGAGGACTAGGTTGCCTATTATTTATGGTATGATAAGTATGGGCAACCGCATGATAACTCTCTCTAGTTATTTGCTTGGCATAATTATAAGGACTTATAGGTTTTCTTCCTTGCACCGTGATGATTGGTTTATTCGGAGTACGAAAGGAATCATGATCATACCCTCCTTGGATAGTAAGGAGAGGTGTCTTAGGACCTTGAAAGGTGGGAGAAGGATAAGCTCCTTGGACTTCAAAGAGAGGCTTTTTATGCTCATTCAAGTTTATCATGTTAACTAATTTAGAAGTTTTGTTTTTGTTTTGAGATTTCGATAAAGCCACAAAGTCATCAAGAGCATCATCCAACAAAGCATGATCATATCTATTAAAAGGTTTATCTTTTGATTCAAAAGGAGACATCTCCTCATAGAGGGGATTGTTGAAAACAACCATGTTACTAGATTTAGTGGAAGAGTTGATAGGAATGTACCCTTGAGAGGACTCATTCAACTTATCTTTCTCATCACAATGAAATGGCATAGTAACAAGGTTTATGAGTTTTTAGTAAAATGAAGGTTTGGCATCTTTAGGGTTCAAAAACTCATCTAAAGCTTCATCTAATTCATCTTGGCTATACTCATAATAATCATCGAAAGCATGAACATTTTGCAAATAAAAATATGACATTTTGAAAAGATTGCACAAAACTTAAACACCCAATGCAAAGAAACACACTTTTTTTTCTTTTTTTCTTTTTCTTTTTAATGAAAATGAAATGAAAACACACTAAATCTAGATCTAGATCTAACAAATCCAATACAAGAGGAAGCAATGATAGTTTCACGTCGGGTTCACCAAAGTGTGTGGGGGAAAAAAGCGAGACTAGGTTAATCATGCCCTAATCCTACCTTTTGACACACATTACGGAATACGAAAGAGCCTAGAGATATCGCACAATTGGCTACTTCTTTTTGTGGAAGAGAGAGCCACGAGATATCTATTAGGATTTCTATTCCCTTGTTGAAATTGTAAGATCAAATAATGCAAGTTCAAACCCTAATCCCAAAATGCAAGTATGAACTAATAACAAGATTGCAGAATTGAGATTAAACAATGAACAGCTATAAATACAAGGATGAAATAAGAATGCAGATGTGTACCCGGAGTCAAAATCGGAATTAAAATGTTCGGGACGGGGGCGCGGGCGCCACTGTCCTGAAAACTGCACCGGAAACTGCTGTTCTGCACTCTGGAACACTGTCGGAAAGCTGTCTGAAAGCTGTCTGTCCGGAGGACCAGGGTGCCCAGCGCCTCTGTCCCAGGGACCAGGGCGCCCAGTGCCCCTGTCCTAGCAGGACCAGGGCACCCAGCGTCCCTGTCCCAGTCTTTTGCTCTGCAATTTGATACAGAGTGCTGTCTCGACCTTCTCTCTCCGGATCTGTATCCCGCGGCGTCGTCCGAATCCCGAAACCTGCAATGATATCTGAAAAAGGGTGTATGGGCGGCTATATAGGGTTTTGCCTTCGTCAAACCCCCACTTTGGCAATTTCCACCTCCACAAATAGCCAAGTTGTTTTTGTAAAATGTATTGTGTGTGTAGACCTAGTGTGTGTGCAAGGTCCTAAAATGCAAGAAAGCAAACTAGAGCAACCTAGAAAGTAAACCCTAATTGCTTGTAAATGATAACGTAAATGCTCTAAATCAAGATGCAAAGTGATCTAAAGCATGAATAAATGATGTATTGAAGCTTACGTAAAGACATGAAAACAACATGAAATCATACCCAACCCTCAAGGGAGGAGTACAAGCCAATCTTCAGTCTGTAATCTCCTATTGTTCTTCAATGTCTTCCAAGCCCTAAGTGGATGAATGAATTTGATAGATGCTTGATAGAAGAATGTTGGATGTTTTTGAAGTCTTCAAAGATCTGCTCTTTCGCTGCATATGAAGTTCCTGAAAACAAAAATCCCATCCCTTCAAATGAAGAAAGAGAGCTCTTATGTATGAAACCCTAGGTCACAATTTCGTCTTTTGGCCGACCTAGAGATTGAATATCCCGCCAATTTCTTGGGGTTAAGCTTTATTTTATGATTGGATCGCGCTCCTAAAATTTTGGGAAAAATGTCCGGGACCGTGTGCACTCCGGGCGCCACGGTCCCGACAACTTTTCACCAAATTTTCAGGGCCATCAGATATGATTATTTTAGAGAGAATCCCAAAGGTACAAGTGATTTCGAGATGTTTTGATCCCCTAAATCAAGCCCCCAAGCTCAGAATAGGGCCTAATTAGGGTTTTTGATTAAGTGATGTATTGGAGGAATAAAATGAAAGGGGCACGCTTTAATGAAAGGGCCCGACTTTGTGATGTGGAAAATGGTGAAATAGAACCTTTAGACCTAATTAATTTGATTAATTAAGTACTAAAGGGGAAATGCCATGCAAAGTGCAACTGCGCCAAGGCGGGTGCTAAACTAGGTGTTAAATTGTACTGCTTTAGCAAGTGCGTACAATTTATGACGTTACAGGTTGTCTTACGAAAGGATTCTTTCTCTTACGTTTTGCATTGCTTTGTCCAGAACCAGAGGATTCTCCTTTCTCATATCCAAGTCCTCTCATGTCTTTTCCATGTCTTTGACTATCCAACATCTCATCCAGCCTTGCCGAGCTAGCATTGAATTTGTTTTTGTATTCATTTCCAGTATCAAGTTCATCTCTTAGGGAAACAATTTGCCATTCTAGTTCTTGACCATTATTCCTTGATTGTATCAACTCAAACTTCAACTGATCATTTTCATAGGTAAGCCTAAAGCATTCATCTATTTTGTCTTTCAATGATTGAGTCAAAATTTCTTAATTCTTCTTTCAGTCTTCTATCTCCTTAGTTAGATTCACCATAATGGATTGCATCTCATTCTTCAATACAACATTCTCTTTAGCAAGCTTATCACATTCATCAACTTTATCCTGATTTTCCATACTTTGTTCTTCTTTCTCCTTCAACTTGTCCATCAGCTCTTTCCTCTTGTCTCTTGAAGTGTTGACTTGATCTTTCAAATCATTAATGAAGTCTTCAACTACATTCAAGTTTCTCTTTAAGAAACCTATTTCATTTCTTGTTGCATCAAGAACCTCAAGTGTCACACAAAGATGTCTCTGCAAATCAGAGTCCACTAATTCAATCTCTTGGACCTTCCTCAAGTGGTTAGGCTACCTCAAAGGAACTAGGCTCTGATACTAATTGTTGAAATCTAGGAACACTGAGAGGGGGGTGGTGAATCAATGTTCTATTAGTAAATAAATTTTTTAACTCATTCTCAGACCACTTGAAGCAAATGCAAGATAGTAAAATGTGGAATCATAAGATAATCAACCACAAATCATAACACCGAGATTTTTACATGGAAACCCGAAAATGGAAAAACCACGGTGGGATTGGAACCCACAATATTCATATACTGTGATCAAGAGTACATAAATATTACATAAGGGGAATGCACATGCATTCAGGCACACTGCCTATAACCAAAGGTTCAATTAAAATATAGAAGTCTCATTGACTTACAGATCATTTACAATTATTGAAATCCAAAATAGCATCAAACAATGCTTGGATGAGTTCCAGTTAAGTGCAAAAAGTATGACTATAACACCTCTGCAAATTTTCTCTATCATGTTTCTCAGTCAGCTACCGAATCAAGAGTGCGCACGTGAAACTACACCAAATAGGTTTCTTGATCACCACTCTCTCATATCATACCATAAAAAGATCTGCATCGGTCATATATATCCACAATCACAAAATAAAACATTCATTAAGTCATCCAACCATAATATGCAATGTAACATGTAACAGGGTGTCGGCTAAGACTGGATCTTTAAACCATATGCAGATCAATCAAATGATGCCAATAAGATTTCTACATGTTGGTCCTATCATCCCATGAAGGAATCTAACCACTGTAATCACCACAAAGAATCTGGACCAAAAGTGCTCTGCTTATCCTGAAATACCGGTGACAGATTACTAGACCATTCTCTCTACCGGTTACTAAAATCCATGACTATCTAATAGGATTTCTATGAAGAGTTGCCATCAATGACAACTCTAAACCATTATACCTGCATTGGTATCCATTGTATGATTGTCAATTGCCAACAGTTTTATCATGGTAAATTGTTCACCTTTAATTAGGGTGTCCAATTTCACACTCTTGTAGCACTCATTTTAGTATTGTCCATTCATCTATGCATTATAGGACCTTTATTAATTTATCAACACTTTATTATTAGGTCGCTAATTTAAGGTGTGCACTTTATCTTTCACCACTTTAATTTATTTTAAGTCCTACTTTATATCAAATTTCAAAATAACATTTGCCACACTTAAATATTATAATTATTCATATAAATCTATTTATGGTATCAGGGCCCTATTATCTCACATCCCTAGAAATTTGGGCCTAATATGTTGAGATAAGGTCACCCCAAGCTCCCTTGTTCAACACTTTTTGCCTATAATTTCGGGTGGATAATATGTCCGTTGGCAATTTGGAGGAATTGATTATGTGTTGCATTGATGTTTTGTCATTGATGGCAACACCAACAGTTTTGGTTGTTTACCGATTTCTGGTTGGTTCTGGTAGAGTGGTTGGATTATGATATTGATCCGGTATGATCCAGTATGCTTTGGTTTGTAGAATTGGTTTGGATCTGTCATTCATGCTATTTAGATGTGTATCACGATCAGTTGGTTCAGGATTTGATAACTCAGATGCTATCATTTGTTCTAGTAAGCCTTTTGGTTACTGGTAAGGGTTTTACTGACAGAGCTTTGTTGAAGATCTTTTGATGCACGTGATAAGTGGTGTCAGTGTGACTTGTAGATGGCTTTCGAGATGCTGTTGGTTATCTTTTTTGTGTTCATGTTGATCAGTGGTGTTGGATTTGGTTTATGGTGACCTATTTTGGGTCCAGTGTTATCTAGGTTATGGACCGATTTATGTAACGTGTTGGTGGATGATCCTGATGCGTTACCGATGGGATTTAATGATTGGTTTACATTGTTTTTTTCCTAAACCAACTTGGTTGATCATTGGATTATGGGTTTATGTTATGGATTTATTATATTATCTTTTAGGTGGCTGACCTAATTGTTTAGGTCCCGGGTTGGTATAAACGATGTAAGATCTCTTTGTAGATCATGTATGGTATGGGATTAGGATTGTCCGTGTGCAAATAATGTTGTAATCATATGTAGAGGTTTTGGTCAATCATAGGTGATCAAATTGGGTTTGTAAGAGAGGTTTAAGGCCTCCGGTATTGATCTTAACCGAAACTATACTCAAGCATAGGAGATGCTATACTTGCAGTTCAATCTTCATTCTGGTTTGTAGTCTGATGTTTTCTGTAGTTAGTGAGGTTCCTTTTGTGATGAGTAGTGTGCTCTAGGTTGTTGGCCTTCTTGCATGTGCAAGACCCTTTATTTTGTAATCACATACTTACTGCATAAGTATTAACTAACTGTGGGTAGGCTTCCCACCATAGTTTTTCCCTTTACTGGGTTTTCCATGTACAAATCTTGGTTTCATGTGTTCTGGATGGATGGTAACATTTCTATGATTTATTTTTTATGTTTAATTTCTATATCAGGTATTCTAGTATTTGGTTTATGCATTCTGATATTGAGTTTATGTGTTCCGGTAATATGGATTTGAATGTTTAAAGTTCTGTAATCCGATGACAATTGATTCACCCCCCTCTTAGTTTTTCTCTAGTTATCTGAGTTGTCTAACAATGTCGGTCTTTCCCTATCCAAAACTATCCCCAATATGAAAATATTATAATTATCAGTTAGCCTAAAGGTGGTTTTACTTTGAGGTCCCTATATAAGACATCATTCATAATTCATTTCATCATCTCTCATTATTGTCTTGTCTCTATGCTATCACTCCAATTCATGATAAAATCCAAGTCTAAGGAGCAACAAACTACATCAATGCATCTTCTATTATGTTTCAATTACATGATGGGTTTTATGTGATTTATCATGTTATTACATCAACACATGGATGAATTATCCTAAGAACATTGCATCACCAACTGAAGGTATAATCAATTCAGTCAATCATTTCAATTCCAAGCATTTCAATTCATATCTTGCCTTTACCCTCAAAAGGCACACTTTATACTTCCATTACATTTCAATATCAATTAAAGGGTTAATTCTTGTAAAGGGGAAAAATGATTCCTTAGGGTTTTCACTCAAGGAATGAAGACCACTTGAGATATTTTTCGCTTGGGGCCTTTACATTCAAAATAGGAAAGAAAATTCATTATATCCAGTCATAAATCAGATGAAGACTGAATGTTAAGTGAATTTAGGTTGATAGGGGTTTCCTCTCTTGTGAGTTGAAGTGATGAAATTAGGTGAAATGCTGAAAATGGAGGTAAAAGCATGAAAACAACAAGCTATAGATACAGGATTTTCGCGTGCACCTGGATCTGAGTGATGTAATCTAAATTAGAACTACTACCCCAAAATTGCCCAAAAAGTGTCAAGATCGTGGCGCATCACATCGGTCCTCCAAACGTTTCACATGCCAAAGGGGGATGATTCATCCCTAGGAATAAAGCTTAATCTAAAGAGTACAACTCTGTACTTGTTTCATGCACACAAAAAGAAGGGGAAAAGGTGTTGGCATTACATTAAAAAATACTATTGATATTCAATAAGGATATTGAGAAGGTTGTTGAAGATTATTGATATAACTGAAGAAGGATGATAACTATCTTTATAACATTATTTTGTCATTGATGTCAAGAAATTGATTGTGAGGCCCTACCCCGATTCAGTTTGACATTTTCAGTTATTTACATATTGAGACTATTATGGATGCTTTATTTTATGCTTTATGGACTTAGAACTTATATGATTCCATGATTTGGATCACACTGACATTGTTGATGTTTTATTTCATGCATGATGATTATGAAACCTTAGATATGTTACTAGAATAGAATTACATTATGATGGTGAATGTCATTTGCAGGATTTTATTTTGATGAAAGAAAAATGATGCATATTTATGAATGGTTCATTTTTGGGAAGTTATGTTGATCGCTTATGTGAAATTGAATGTGAAAACAAATGAGAAATTGAATTATTGTTGCCTAATGTATGAGTGTTTGATTTGCAATGGAATCCATGTATTTGATTATGAATAATTGTGATTATTTGGAGTTACTGATGTGTTAATTGAGATGCGCAGGAAAATTATCCATGTGACCATGGAATTTAATGGAGAACCAAGCCTAGACCAATGTGCGTTTGTTAAGCCGGGAGTTGTCTATTTGGAGAGACAACACCCCTCCCCTTGTAATGTATTTTATTTGTGATGTGTATAATGCTTGAGTGTAAAATTTAATTTATATGTAATAATGTAGTCCTTCAAGAGACCAATTTTCCATGTGTGATTTTTATATTGTATTTTTGTTGTGTCACTTGACACATGTGCTGATTAAGTGTCATTGATGTTGACTTGTCTCTTGGAGGGAGTTTTGTTTCTACCAAAGCCATTCAAAAACATGAGTGTGGTCCCAAATTTATCTTGGGTAGGGAGTCATGGGAGTGGTCAACTCAAGCTTGACCCGTAGGTAAACTTCAGTGGGGTTTCCAAAGGGTTTAATGGACTCCTAGTGTAAGTTTTTGGGCTTTTCCAAGGGTCCTAAGGGTATACCTATGGGTTAGGGGTGTTTTGCAACATGTGGCTTCTCCCATGTGACTATGAAGTCACTTCAAAAAGTGATAATTCCAAGATGCACGAAAATTGAACTTAGAAAGTTCTCCCTAGGATAGAGAACCTTCCCTTTAGGAGTTAAACTCTCTTCCCCATCCTCTTCCACCTTTTCCCTTTCCAATTTTAGTAATGTGCAAGAGTTTGGGAAGGGCAACCAATGGGAACTCACACCTCACCCAAGGGGTTGGGAAGTGTGTGAGAGGCCTTCTTAGGCAAGAATTTGCAAACTTAGTGAGTAATCACCCACTCTCCTTTCTTGGAGATTTTGCTTGTTTTGAAAAAGTTAGTAGGAGTTTGGCATTTTAGTGGAATTTGGGAGAAAAGAAAGTGGAAATTGGGCAGCTCATCCCCAACTAAAGTTAGCAAACCTTTTGGCAGAATAAGGTTGGTTACTCCCTTCTTTCTCTTGTTATGTTGTAAATGATAGTTGTGTTGTTTTGTGAAAAGGAAAGAGTTGCTTGTAAGATTGTGTTTATGAAGTTTTTAGTTGAAGTTATTATGTGTAGTTTCTTTTCTATGTATTTGTTTGTGTTCTTGTGGATTTTTGGGAGTGTCCAAGATCTCCTATCCTTGGGAGGGTAGGAAGATCTTGGGGTGGAAGGAGTTTGACAGCCATGGGTGAGAGGCTCTCCTTATGGAGAGTGTTCTCAAGGGTGTCCTTGGTGACCCTTGATGCATAGCCTTGTGTATGCATTTGGGGGTCATAAGGGGAGTAAATATGGCCTTGAGCCTTTTGGGGGGCATAAGGAATGAGGAAGTATGTTTTTTTGGTTGCATTTGTTTTGCCATGAGGTGGCTTATGTGGTATTGTTTTGGCATGCATTCTCCCCATAGGTACTTGGTCCACTTCCACCCATGGAAGAGTCACCATGAAAGTGGTGAATGTGTAGCTTGGGAAGGGATATTTGAATGTAAATGTGTTCCTATGTTTGTTGTGGGGATTGTATGTATGTAACCCGTCTAGTGCTTGGTTCTCCAAGCTCGGGGGTGGCTTCTAGTAAGCCTAGGCTGGGAGGTGAGCTTCCCATGGTCAAAAATGTGTTTTATTGCAGGTTGCATGGGAATGGGAAAAGAAGGAATGAAGAACTAAGTTGCTGTTTTATGTTGCAGAAATTAGTTAATATGACAATATATTCTCTTTTGGAGTTGTAAATAAAAAGAAAAGAAAGGAGCTAGATTGTGTTATTCACAAGGAAAGAGGATTTTGTGCTCCATGATTGCTTGTAAAAGAAAAGATAGGCAATGATGTATTTATTTTCCAAATAGTAAAGCAATGTATTGGAAAGGAAAAATGTAAATGTTTATTTGCCCAAATCTTTGTGTTCATCTTTACTAGTAATAAGTTTCAAAAAATGTATAATGTCCACACTCTAGTTAGTGTTACCTAGTAACGAAGAAATAGAAATATTTCCTTATAGATATTAAGTTAAAGTTAATGTTTACTTGCTGGACTGTATTATGATAGAGAGTTTATTTTTGTGTATTAATAAGTTTTTGAAAAGAAATGAAAATTGTAGTGATTTCTGGAAATACATCATAAGTTGTTATTGTTTAAATGCATATTAGGCAACATTGGTTGCAGCTGTAATAAAACTAAAATCTACTTGCCTTTTCATTTTGTAAATGTGGAAAAAAAAAAGAAGCTAGTTATATTTCTTTTGTTTTAAAGAAACAGTAAAAAAAAAAAAAAAATATACATATTTTATTTTCTGTCCTTCAAAATCAGATATAACAAAGATTTACAGTAATGTTCTGTTTCAGATTTAATACTACAAAGAAAAGGAGAAAGCTGATAATATGTTTTAATATATATATATATATATATATATATATATATATATATTTAATTTATTCCCTTACAAAAAAAGAACTGCCAGATTTCAGAATATAACACTGTATGTAATGAGCCTTCCTTTACAAAATGTATATATAAAAAACAAAAAACAAAAAAAAACTAAATTTGAATGAATATATACATATATATATACATATATATATATATATATATATATTTATATATGTCAAACCAAAGAAAACTTATAATATGATTAAATGAAGATATATATATATATATATATATCCTTTTATGAGAAATCTGCCTAAATGCATCTGTTAAACCAACATGTGTTTATATTTATATATACATATATATATATATATATTTATCTTTATATATATATATATATATTTATATATCATTAAACAAAAAAAAAGCATGAAATTTTAAACCCTTGCTCGTCCCTGGTCTTCTTGACAGCGAGCTTGTTTTTTTTAAAGGCAAGGCAGTTTTCTACGAAGGAGGCATGGGGGCCGCGGCCTTGGGCGGCGGCGCCCGCGGCCTGCGGGCACCCGCAGACTGCGGGCGGCGGCGTCTGCAGCCCTGCGGGCGGCGCCGTCCGCAGTCCTGCGGTGCCCCGCCTGCGACTCTCCCCGCATCGTGGTAGCAGCGGTTAACCCTTCGCCCCGCCATTTACATTCGCCCACGCAGTGGTATAACGCGGAAAAAAAACTCCGCTCTGTCCGCTGTGA
This sequence comes from Cryptomeria japonica, assembly GCF_030272615.1. Lineage (NCBI taxonomy): Eukaryota > Viridiplantae > Streptophyta > Pinopsida > Cupressales > Cupressaceae > Cryptomeria > Cryptomeria japonica. The sequence continues at coordinate 800,299,414 of NC_081409.1, forward strand.
AAACGCCGCGCCGCTAACATCTCTCTCCACGCTCCGGGTCTGTAAACAAAGATAAAAGAAAAGGGCGCCGCGGGGGGGGGGGGAAGGGGAGAGATGCGTACCCTTCTCCCCGCTCGGCCCTGCTCCGCCGCCCCTTCCTCATCCGCACACACACTATCAGCAGGGAGAAAAGAAAGAATGATATTTTAGACGCCCTAACCCTAATTTGGGTTAGGGCAACCCCCAGTCAAGGTTTAAAATATGAGTGGGTGTGTGTGTGTGGGGGGGGGGGGGGAAATGGGGGTAATATAAAAAAAAAAAAGGGGAAAAAGGGATTCAAACCCCTACAATCCCCTTGGAATAACAACTTAGTAAATGAGAATAGTTAGTTATATATATATATATATTTATATATATATATATATATATATACATACATATATATATATATATATATATATATATATATATATATATATATATATATAAAATAAAAAAATATGTGTATAAACATTTATGAAAAAAATAAAATAAAAATATATATATATATATATATATATAAGAAAAAAAAAAAGAAGGTGGGATCGTATGGACATTTATTTTGAGTTAAATAGTTACATGTAAAGATAAGTTTGAATACTTATGTTAAATATTGGACATAAGCACAGGAGACTTTATAGAAGAATTATAATATTAGGTGGATTAGATTTTAAAAAAATAAAAATAAGGGGGTGTCAACACTAAGTTTTTTAGTAGGGCCAAGAGGGCCAAATACTGTATATGATTATAACGTGGTTTTTAAATTTATGGGGGTTTCATTTAAATAAGGTGCTTAAATAACAAGGTTAATTAAATTAGGAATCCTAGTGGATTAAGATAGAAAATTAAGAGAAATTTTAAGAAGTATATGGTCGAGGTTAATTTGCCATTTTAGGATATTAATAAATCATTAAGGAAGCTGAGTGAATTTTCCGTTCAGGGTGAAATATAAGTTCATTGATAACTTAGTTATTTCCGCTACCTAAACTGAATTTAATTACCCGATTGACACAAACATAGTTAAGACCAAACCAAGTTGCAGTATTTTAATTTAGTAAGTCGATAATGAGTTAAGTAATTTAAAAAAAAAGAATTTCCTGTTCGTGCCCAAAAGTTGGGCATGACATTTGGTATCAGAGCAAGGTTGCCAACACTAGGGAACCTTACTCCATTACGTTTCGCTACAATTATTTGATTAATTAAATTGTATTTAATTTTATTTTTAAACTAGCTAAAATATTTTCTCATAAAATAGTTATTTATTTCGTTTTATTTTATTTTCTTAAAAAAAGGATGCCTCCAACTACGCGACAAGCTCGCAAACGTGGTAGAGGCCCTAGGCGTGCACGCATGGCACGCGAAGAGGTCATTAGGGAGGAATCGGTTCAGGAAGTGAACCCAGCAGCTCTTCCCGAGCAATCAGTTGACCCAAACCGAGACATCTTGGTAGCTCTTCAGAACCTGATTGGACTAGTACAGGATAGGCTTCCAGCAGTAGATCATAATGTTGAAAACCAGAACTCAGGAAGTCATAGGACAGTGGAACGGGAACGGAGTAGGAGTCCACCTCTTAATCCCGTGGAGAGTCAGGCCGGGCATGAGCCCGAACCCATTCACCTACCAGCACCACCTCCAGCCGTAGCACCAGTGTACATTGAGAGGGCACGTAGAGATCCAGGGGATCTAATCAGAGAGGTTATGCATCTTCAGCCACCATCATTGGGGGATCTACCGATGGGGTAGAGGCAGAGGCATGGCTTTTAAGCCTAGATAGGTGCTTTGCATTGCGCTCTTATGAGAGCAATCTAAAAGCACGTGCAACGGTCCACCTATTGCGAGGAACAACCTCCACATGGTGGAGACAGGAAGAATATAAGTGTGGCTTAGAGATAGAGACCCTCACTTGGGAGATTTTCACAGAGAGGTTCAGGGAGAGGTATTTATCAAAGCATTTCAGACAGCGTAGGGTGGTTGAGTTTCATGACCTCCAACAGAAGGGTATGTCAGTGACACAATACGAGAACAAGTTCTTTGAACTCTTACCTTATGTAGACTACCTGAAAGATGAAAAGATTCTCGTCAACCGATTTATCAGAGGATTGAATTCCGGCATAGCAGGACCAGTGAGAATGGCCGCTCCAGGGAGCCTCCGGGTTGCCGTGGAGAAGGCTTTGATAGCCGAGGAGATTCAGGCCAGACCACATGACTCGAAGGATCGGTTTCAGAACCGTAACCCTTCACCACAGACTTATGGGTTTCAGAAACCCCATTGGAAAGGTAACAACATGCACTCATCGGGGTTCTCCAAACCCCCTCCTCTGCAGCAGTCACAGCAAAACCAGAGGCAAAAGCCTCCGCAAAATCAGTAGGGCACAAAGCCCAAGCAGTGGCAGTCACAGGGTCAGAGGCGAGATCAGAAATCTCAGGCTCCTTACACACCTCCGGCTAGGACTCAGCAGTCCTCTAGAGGTGGGTATAGTGGTTCTAGTAGGATAGGGGGACAGTCTTTCTCCAGACCACAGGGAGTACAGTTTCAGGCACGAGGTCCTTGCTTCACATGTGGAGCCATGGGACACATAGCGAGAGAGTGTCCTCAGGGTCAGATGACAGGGAATCAGAGGATGGCAGCATCAGAGCCGACAGTTGGGGACATGGGCAAGTCCCACAGAGTCTTCGCAGCGGTTGACAACCGCCAGGCAGAGCATCAGGCCACGGTTATTGAGGTAGCAGGTATGATCAGAGGTAGCAGTGTATCTATATTATTTGATTCAGGAGCTACTGATTCTTTTATATCTCCATTGGTTGTGGAGCGTTGCGGGCTAGTGGCAACTAGGCAAGAGGTCAGTTGGGAAGTGGAATTAGCTTCAGGGGCTAGAGTGTCAGTGGAATCAGAGGTTAAGGGATGTCAGCTTCAGATTGGCAACATCACCACCTTAGTAGACCTTAGAGTTACACCACTTGGATCATATGGCGTAGTACTTGGCATGGATTGGCTTTATGCCCACAGAGCCAAGATGGATTGTCGCCTGAAAAGGATCGAGTGTGAGGATGATCATGGCTCTCCTATAGTGATCACTGGAATTTAGAGACCCGTGTCTCTTCGTATGATCTCCGCCATGCAGCTTAAGCGGAGCATGCGAAAGGGATGTCAGTTATTTGCCATCACCATTAGTGATAGAGAAGAAGAAGAGGAAAAAGAACCATCTATTGATGATCATCCTGTCCTTAGAGAATTTGCAGATGTTTTTCCTTCGGAGTTACCTGGTATGCCGCCCCGTAGAGAGATTGATTTTCATATAGACCTCGTTCCAGGAGCCGAACCAATTTCAAGAGCACCATATAGAATGACCACAAATGAGCTTAATGAGCTCAAGATTCAGCTTGAGGAACTCCTAGAGAAGGGCCACATTCGCCCTAGTGTATCTCCTTGGGGTGCACCAGTCATCTTCGTGAAGAAGAAGGATGGATCTCTCCGATTATGCATGGACTACCGTCAGTTGAACAAAGTAACCATCAAGAACCCATATCCATTGCCCAGGATCGATGATTTGTTTGACCAACTTCAAGGTGCCAAAGTATTTTCCAAGATTGATCTAAAATCAGGGTACCATCAGTTGAGAATAGTGGAAAGTGACATCCACAAGACCGCATTTCGCACTAGATATGGCCACTATGAGTTCACCGTGGTCCCATTCGGTCTTACGAATGCCCTAGCAGTTTTTATGAGTCTCATGAATGGAGTATTCCGTACGTTCCTCGACCACTTTGTGATTGTGTTTCTTGACGACATTTTGGTATATTCACGGAATGAGGAGGAACATGAGGAGCACTTGAGACAGGTTTTACAGTGTTTGAGGGAAAATCAGTTGTATGGTAGTTGTCGAAGTGTGCTTTCTTTAAAACTGAGATCAAGTACCTTGGTCATGTTATATCCAGTGATGGGATCTCAGTAGACCCATCAAAGATCAGAGCCATTATGGATTGGCTAGCACCTACCAGTGTGACAGAGGTCAGGAGCTTCATGGGCTTGGCAGGCTATTACCGACGTTTTGTGGAGGGATTCTCTAGAATTGCCCATCCTATCACTTCTCTTCAGCGCAAAGGGAAGAAGTTTGAGTGGACGGAGAAGTGCGAGAAGGCCTTTCAGGAACTTAAAAAGGCACTTACTACCGCACCTATCCTTGTAGTACCAGATCCTTCAGCAGATTTCATGGTTTGCACAGATGCTTCCCTAGATGGTTTAGGAGCAGTACTTATGCAGAATGGTAGAGCTATAGCGTTTGAGTCTAGGAAACTCAAGACTCATGAGCTTAATTACCCTACTCATGACCTTGAGCTTGCAGCCGTAGTGCATGCACTTGTGAGATGGAGACATTTCCTTTTGGGTCATCATTTTGAGTTGCACTCAGACCATCAGAGCCTTCAGTACATATTTACTCAGCCGAATCTTAATGCACGACAGAGGAGATGGATGGAATTCTTGTGTG